>NC_088380.1:10870075-11173106 GCF_037993035.2 Macaca fascicularis | reverse complement strand
ATTTTGTTGAACTGCTGAGTTAACCAAGCCTGGTACTGGCCGATCTCTGAACTTCTTGTTAAGGAAATAATGAATGACCTTAGCTTCTTTGTTACCTGGTCTATTACTTACATCCAAAAGCACCCTAACTGGCAAAACATTGTTTGGTTCTTGTGAAAAGTTTTGGCTCCTCATCTGGTGCACCTCTCACTGTTTTCTTCATCCAGACTTGGGGTACAGTTTTAGGGGAGTCCCTGCTCAGGGGCCTAAAAACCAGCATTCTTCCCACAAGAGCATGTTACATATCCCTGAAGCATCTTCCTCCAGGAAAAAACTTGGGCAAACAAGTAGAATTTCCTGGTGGCCAAAGCCCATGTGTTTCACACTGAATTCTTCCCAAGTTAAGCCTTCTGTTCTCTTGTAACTGCACTGCTTTTGCTTGGAGTCTTTTCAATGTTTTCAGCATCCTGGTGCTCATGTTTTCAGCATCCTGGTGTTCACGTTTCTAAACCCCAATACAGAATTCCAACTGTGGGCTCATCAGCTTTCTCCAGACTATTTTCTTTGTGCTTGCCAGGATTCTTTTCTGAGATGAGTCAGAATGTTTTTTCTACTGATAAAGAAACAAGTCAGCCTCACTGCCCCACAACCCTGGGCTGTCTGCCATTCTTCGATCCAATCTCCCCCAATGGACTTGAAATAGTAGCAATCACGACAATGCCTTACATTGCATTACATATTTCTCAATAGTTTACAAAGCATTTTCACACATGCCATCTAATTTACTCCTTGCAACAATGGATGAGATAAGTAGAGCAGACGTAATTATTCCTATTTTACAGAAGAAGAAGCACAGATAGAGAGAAGAGCTGGTTGGGCCAAGGTCAAACGGCAGATAGCTGGCCCAAGTAGAAATCAAGTTCAGAGTTAACCAGAGTTTCTCCCCATCTAATCCAATTCCACTCCACACATACTTAACCAGCCTTCCCCTTGTGCTCAGCACTTTGGGGCTTGGCTGAGACAATTGTGGAGGGTGAGGATTAATGTTCATTTCCCTGCTTAAAAGAAATAGAAGGAAGCCAAACTGACATCAAACAGCAGTGGCTGGAATCAAGGAGCCTCTCACCTTGCCTTGGTTGTGTGAATTTAATGTGATTCCGGGAATTTATATATTCTATGCTTTCTTCTATTCGGAAAAGCCACTTTGGGTTTGTTTTTCCTTGAACTGTGTGTCAGGAATGAAAAGCAGGATGCAGAGGATGTTCAGTGCCTATGAAGCTGGGCAATGCCTGTGCTTAGCACGGACAGCAGAGGCCAGCAGGGACCAGCGAGGACAGTCATGCCAGAAGGGGTGAAGGCTCACCACAGGGAAACCAGTACTTATGTGGGGAGCTGAACAAAAAACTAAAGATACTAGCTACATTTACCCAATGTTTATTGTGCTCCAGGTGTTCCAGTTAGTTACCAATGAGCAACACAATACCCCCAAATACAGTGCCTTAAAATCACAACCGGCCGGGCGCGGTGGCTCATGCCTGTAATCCAGCACTTTGAGAGGCCGAAGCGGGTGGATCACCTGAGGTCAAGAGTTCAAGACCAGCCTGGCCAACATGGTGAAACCCTGTCACTATTAAAAATACAAAAATTAGCCAGGCGTGGTAGCACAAGCCTGTAATCCTGGCTACTCAAGAGGCTGAGGCAGGAGAATTGCTTGAACCTGGGAGATGGAGGTTGCAGTGAGCTGAGATCATGCCACTGCATTCCAGCCTGGGCAACAGAGCGAGACTCTGAAAACACACATACACACACACACAACCATGTGTCAGTGTGTCATTTCTGAGCTGGCTGGGGAGGTTCTTCTGACCTAGGCCAGGCTCGGGGTTCTCAGCTTGGCTCGCTCATGTGTCTGCAGTCCACTAGCAGGATGGCTTCGCACAGGCATCCTTGTGAACCCAGAATGTGGCCAACCTCCTTCCAAGTCAGAGACCTCAACACAGCATTGCACAAGGAAAAAGGAAGGTCAAGGACAGCCCTGGCCCTGCCTGCTTCAGTGAGGCATGGAGGTAGCCAGGATTGGGGTACATAACAGAGTAAACACGTCATAGTGGAATAGTCCTTCCACTGCATGGAAGGGTGACACAAGGCCATCAAGCCCCAGAAAGAAGAAGAGGCTCTAAGCAGGTCCCTTGTTTTTCCCAGTGCTCAGAAAGACACAGATGATAGCCATGGTGAATGCTCCAGAGTCTTCCAGAGTCCTTATACTAAGCTAAAACTAGGTGAAAATTCTCACAGGCTGTGTTTTTTGTTTGTTTGTTTTGTTATTTTTTGTTTTTGTTTTTTATTTTTATTTTATTTTATTTTTTATTTATTTATTTTTTTTGAGACAGAGACTCACTCTCTCGCCCAGGCGAAAGTGCAATGGCACAATCTCTGCTCACTACAACCTCTGTCTCCTGGGTTCAAGTAATTCTCCTGCCTCAGCCTCCTCAGTAGCTGGGATTACAGACGTGTGCCACCAAGCCTGGCTAATTTTTGTATTTTTAGTGGAGATGTTTGTTTTATTTTTAACATTTTAGGTATTTACCTCATAATGGAGTAGAAGGCCTCTTTAAATGGTATTTCAAACATCAAACTAACCTGCCTGTCTCCTGGGCAATGGGGTGGGGTGGGAGTGCTGCTCTGAGCCTGGCCCCCTGAGTACTTCTGCCCATCTTCGGGACCAAGCCTCTGCCAGGGTTTCCCCCATCCACTCTGAGGCAAAAGCACTGTAGCCCAGGAACCCAGCATTTTTCCTCCCTCAGATGCTCAGTCAAAGCCGGAAGCAGGAAGTGAGAAGCCAGAAGCAGGAAGTGGGAAGTGGGAAACAGGAAGCAGCTTTTTGTGCTGCTTCAAGAGTCCTTCCTCTAAGGCCCAGGGCCTGGAGGATGGGTGAGGGCCCAGGGAACTTTCGTCTGGCCATGGCCCTTAAGATGATGGATATAAAGAACCCTTCCCTTGGGGTTCAACTGTAGAGAGTATTTCTGGAAACTGTTGATCAGGGTGTTGATTTCTGGTATTAAAGAAATAGTAATGTGGGAAAAGAAAAAATATTGGGGAGCCATTGTAGAAATGATGTTAATAAATGAAATGCTGCGATTGAATAACACTTAGGCACATTTTAAAAAGTCAACTTAACTTTGAGACAAGTTTTCTTCCATTATAGGAATTATAAATGGCTCATACCTGTCCTTTCCTTCTGGTGTTTTGGTTGGGTAGCATGGCCTAAAAAACAACTAGGCAGACATTAGCCTGTAATCAACATGGAGTGGACACCCCATGGTGACATTTTATCTAATATGATACTTGTATGCCTTCCTATCTGTAGTTGATGTGTTCTAAGAAAATTGAGTGCAAATAAAAATTTCCAAAGCTATATGGTATTTTAAATGTCCTTTAAGGTCTGTCTCTAATGTATGCATTCTAAAAGAGGAGATATTGTACTCAAGGGAGTGAAAATTTGAATGAGAGGGTGTGTGCAACAAATGGTACTCTTTTATATATCTTTTGTATATCATTTCATGTATTAGTAAAAAATATACAAACAATACATAAATAGGTACACAGTATGTCTTCAATATTAAAATTTCATTGGGAGAGTGATTAGGACAAAAATGTCTAAAAAGCCTTGCTATTGGGGAGGGAAGTAATGAGGAAAGAAATATTGAGAAATACTACTCCAAATGGACACTTTTGTGAAGCTCTTCTATTTTGAAGTGTCACCTTCTGATTAATTTTTAAAACAGAAATCTGGATTTTCACATATTGTGCTTGCTTAACGTAAGACAGATCTACAGAAAGTCCATTACTGCCAGAAGGCAATATTCATCCATCTTAGCCATGACATGGAGGCCCCCAGGAGAGTCTTCCAGCAGGAAATTTGTGCCATGCTATTATAAAATAATAAGGTGCTTATTGTCTACAGCTTGTGGAAACAGTCTCATTATTATTTTATGGCCAGATCTCTTTGGTAATAATAGTACTGATAATAACAAGACCACAATTCATCAAATCAAGACTCCACTGATTGTAAGATGCATCATTAAAATTTGACACAATGACACATTAAATTTGATACAGATGCCATAGGCGGTCAGATGCACTGAAGAAATGTTAAATTGTGGAAAAAAAATGCATCTTAGGATTGATGAATACAGAATGAATAGCTGAAAATCACAGCCTTCTCTATGTGCCAAGCAAGACCTAGTTTATCTAATCAAACACTTTAAACAGTGATGCCTATTACATGCAGCGATATCTATTATTAACTCCAGTTTACAAAGGAGGACAGCTGAGATTCAGAGAGGTTTACTAACTTGCTGAAGATTGCATAGCTCCAAAATGGTGGAGGAAGGTCTCAACTTCAAGGCCTCAGGATCCTAATGTCTCAGCCTTCTGGTGAACACAAGGTTGTGTCTTTCTCTACCCCTGTTCTGTTTCCCCTGCTACTTAGAAAATAAAATTCACCTCAGTGCTTCTAAGGTACAAGTTTCTAGAAAATGCACAAAATGAAATGCTTATAGCGTTTAAATTGATGAGGGGGAAGTTAGTTTTTTAAAAGGTTGTTACATAAATAATACTTTTGATAATGGGGCACCCTCCTGACATGGTGAAAAGTTAAGTAATCTTGAGCCAGGGAAACTTGGGTTTGATTCTTTTTTTATTCTATATATAAAAATTGTGCATCTTTATGGGATACAGAGAAATATTTCAATACATGTATACAGTGTGTAATGATCACATCAGTGTAATTAGCATATCCATTATCTCGAACATTTATCATTTCTTCATATCATGAACATTCAAAATCCTTGCTTCTACTAATTTGAAAATATACAATAAATTTTTGTTAACTATAGTCACCCTACAGCAATATAGAACACTAGAACTTATTCTATCTAGCTGTAATTTTGTATCCATTAACCAGACCCTCCCTATTTCCCTCTCCCCATTACCCTTCCCAACCTCTGATACTCACAATTCTACTCTCTACTTCCATGAACTCAAATTTTTTATTAACTCCACATATAAGTGAGAACATGTGGTACATATCTTCCTGTGCCTGACATTTCACTTAACATTATGGTCCCCAAGTTCATCCATTTACCATGAATTACAAGATTTTATTCTTTTTAAATGGCTGAATAATATTCCATTGTGTATATATACAGATTTTCTTTATCCAATTGTCTGTTGATGGACACTTAGGTTGATTCTATATCTTTGCTATTGCAAATAGTGCTGCAGTAAACATGGGGATGCAGTTAAGATACCTTTGATATGCTAATTTCCTTTAGAGTGTGTGTGTGTGTGTGTGTGTGTGTGTGTGTGTGTTTAAAGACCTGATCACTGTCACCCAGGCTGGAGTGCAGTGGCATAATATGGCTCACTGCAGCCTTGACCTCCTAGGCTAAAGCAATCCTCCCACCTCAGCCCCCCAAGTAGTTGGGACTACAGGCGCATGCCACCACACCTGCTTAATTTTTGTATTCTTTGTAGATACAGGGTTTCGCCATGTTGCCCAGGCTGATCTCGAACTCCTGAACTCAAGCAATCTGTGATTTTTTTCTTTTGGATAAACACCCAGTAGTAGGATTGCTAGATTGTATGGTAGTTCTGTTCTTGTTTTTTTGATATCCCCACACTGTTTTCTATAATGGCTATACTAATTTGCATTCCCACCAACAGTGTGTAAGAATTCCCTTTCCTCTGAATCCTCACCAGCATTTATTATTTTTTGGTTTTTTGATAACAGCTATTCTACCTGGGGAGAGATGATATGTCATTGTGGTTTTGATTTGCATTTTCCCCGTAATTAGTGATATTTAACATTTTTTCATATATTTGCTACCCATTTATATGTCGTCTTTTGAGAAATATCTATTCAGATCTTTGCCCACTTTTTAATCAGATTATTTGTTTTGTTTTTGTGTGTTGAGTTGTTTGAGTTCCTTGTAAATTCTGGATATTAGTCCTTTGTTGGATGAATAGTTTGCAAATATTTTCTCCCATTTTGCAGGATGTCATTTCACTCTTAGTGGTTTTCTTTGCTGTGCAGAAGCTTTTTAGTTTAATGTAGTCCTATTTGTTTATTTTGTTTTCGTTGCCTGTTCTTTTGAAGTCTCAGCCATAAGATCTTAACCTACATCAATGTCCTGAAACTCTGGACATTGTTTTCTTCTAGTAGTTTGGTAGTTTCAGGTCTTTCATTTAAGTTTTTAACCCATTTTGAGTTCATTTTTGTATATGACAATAGATAGGGGTCTAGTTTCATTTTTCTGCATATGGATATCCAGTTTTCCCAGCACCATTTATTGAAGAGGGTGCCCTTTCTTCAATGTATGCTCTTGGCACCTTTGTTGAAAATCAGTTGGTTGTAAAGATGTGGATTTGTTTCTGGATTTTGTTCCATTGGCCTATGTGTCTGTTTTTACACCAATACTGTGCTATTTTGGTTACTATAGTTTTATAGTATATTTTGAAGTCAGATAGTCTAATGCCTCTAGCTTTATTGTTTTTGATCAGTATTACTTTGGGTGCTTGGGGTCTTTTGTGGTTTCATACAAGTTTTAGGATTTTTTTTCTATTTCTATGAAGAATGTCATTAGTGTATTGATAAGGATTGCATTGAATCTGTAGATTGCTTTGGGTAGTATGGTCATTGTAACAATATTAATGTTTTCAATTCATGAGCATGGAGTGTATTTTCATTTGTGTGTGTCCTCTTCAATTTCTTTCATCAGTGTTTTGTAGTTTTCCTTGTAGAAGTCCTTCACATCCTTGGTTAAATTTATTAATAGGTATTTTATTTTATTTTTTGTAGCTATCATGAATAGGGTTGCTTTCTTGATTTCTCTTTCAGCTAGTTCATTACTCTCATATAAAAATGCTAATGATTTTTAATGTTGATTTTGTATCATGCAACTTTACTGAATGTATTTGTCAGTTCTGAATTTTCTGGTGCAGCCTTTTGGTTATATAAGATCATGTCATCTGCAAAAACGGACAATTTGGCTTCTTCTTTTCCAATTTGGAGGCCTTTTTTTTTTTAATTTCTCTTGCCTAACTGCTCTACTAAGGCTTCCAGTACTATATCAAATAAGAGTGGTGAAAAGAGTGGTGAAACTGGGCATCCTTGTCTTGTTCCAGTTCTTAAAGGAGGGGCTATCAGCTTTTTCCCACTCAGTGGGAAATGATGTTGCTGTGCGTTTGTTGTACATGACCTTTAGTGTGTTGAGGAACGTTCCTTTTATGCCTAAATTGTTCAGAGTTTTTAATAACAAAGGGATGTTGAATTTTATCAAATGTTCTCTCTGCATCTGTTATGATCATATGGTTTTTGTTTATTCTGTTGATGTGGTAGATCACCTTTATCGATTTACAAACGTTGAGCTATGATTGCATCCCTGGGATAAATCTCACTTGACCATGGCATATCATCTTTTGGATGTGGTGTTGGATTCAATTTGCTAGTGTTTTGTTCAGGATTTTTACATCTCTGTTTATTAAAGAGACTAGCTTATAGTTTTGAGTTTTTTGTTGTGTCCTTGTCTGGCTTTAGTATCAGAGCAATACTAGCTTTTATAGAAAGAATTATGGAGAATTCCCTGTTTTTCAGCTTTTTAGAATAGTTTGGAAATTGGTATTAATTCTTCTTTAAAAATTCGGTAGAATTCAGTAGTAAAACCATCCAGTCTTGGGGTTTTCTTTGTTGGGAGGCTTTTTGTTACCAATTCTATCTTGTTACTTGTTGTTGATCTATTCAGCTTTCTGTGTCTTCCTGGCTCAATCTTTGTAGGTTATGAGTTCAGGAATTTATCCATTTTTTCTAGGTTTTCCAGTTTGTAGATGTATAGTTGTTCATAGAAGTCCCTAGTAATTCTCTGTATTTCTGGGTATGTCTCTTTTTGTTTGAGAGCTGTAATGTCTCTTTTCTGTTTCTGATTTTCTTTATTTAGATCTTGCCTCTTTCTTCTTAGTTAGCCTGGCTAGCAGTTTATTGATTTTCTTTATCTTTTCAAGAAACCAACTTTTCATTTTGTTGAATTCTTTCTATTTTTAAAGTCCCTTTCATTTAGTTCTCCTCTGACATATATTATTTCTTTCTTTCTTTCTAATAATTTGGGGTTTGGTTGCTTCTTTTCTAGATCCTTTTGGGGCATCATTAGGTTGTTTATTTGAAATCTTTTTACTTTTTGATGCAGGCACTTATTGTTATAAACTTTCCTCTGGGCCCTGCTTTTGTTGTATCCATTAGGTTTTGGTATATTATGTTTTCATTTTCATTTGTTTCACAAAATTTTAAAATTTCCTTTTAAATTTCTTCAATGACCCAGTGGTCAATCAGAATCATGTCATTTAATTTTCATGTATTGTTCTGGTTTCCCAAGTTCACCTTGTTATTGAGCTCTAGTTTTATTCCATTGTGGTCAGGGAAAATGCTTTATATGACTTCAGATTTTACACATTTGTTGAGACTTGTTTTGTAGGCTAACATATGGTTTATTTTAGAGAATGTCTATGTGTTAAGGACACATAGACTATGTGTTGAGGAAGATTGTGTATTCTGCAGCTGTTGGATGAAATGTCTATGAATTTTTTTAGGTCCATTGGTCTATAGTGTAGATTAAGTCCAATGTTTTGTTGTTGATTTTTCTGTCTACATCAGGGGTGTCCAATATTTTGACTTCCCTGGGCCACACTAAAAGAAGAATTGTCTTGGGCCACACATAAAATTCACTAACACTAATGATTGCTGATAAGCTCAGAAAAAGAAAATGTCCATGCATAAATCTCATGTTTTAAGAAACTTTATGAATTTGTATTGGGCCACATTCAAAGCCATCCTGGGCTGGCTTCTGCCCATAGGCCACGTGTTGGACAATCTTGATCTAGATAATCTGTCCAATGCTGAAACCAGGGTGTTGAAATCCCCAACTATTATTGTATTGATTCTATCTCTTTCTTTAGCTTTAATAACATTTACTTCATAAATCTGGGTGCTCTGGTGTTGGGTGCATATATCCTTATAATTGTCATATCCTCTTCCTGAATTGATCCCTTTATCATTATATAATTACCTTCTTTGTCCTTTTTTATTATTTTTTATTTTTCTTTTGTGATAATGGTATGGTTTCATATATATATATATACACTTTAAGTTCTAGGGTACATGTGCACAATGTGATGTTTGCACATGTTTGTAGATGGTTGTAGAAGTGTGGTATTATTTCTGTGGGGCTCTGTTCTGTTCCATTGGTCTATATCTCTGTTTTGGTACCAGTATCATGCTGTTTTGGTTACTGTAGCCTTGTAGTACAGTTTGAAGTCAGGTAGCGTGATGCCTCCAGCTTTGTTCTTTTGGCTTAGGATTGTCTTGGCAATGCGGGCTCTTTTTTGGTTCCATATGAACTTTAAAGTAGTTTTTTTTCCAATTCTGTGAAGAAAGTCATTGGTAGCTTAATAGGGATGGCATTGAATCTATAAATTACCTTGGACAGTATGACCATTTTCACGATGTTGATTCTTCCTATCCATGAGCATGGAATGTTCTTCCATTTGTTTGTGTCCTCTTTTATTTCATTGAGCAGTGGTTTGTGGTTCTCCTTGAAGAGGTCCTTCACATCCCTTGTAAGTCAGATTCCTAGGTATTTTATTCTCTTTGAAGCAACTGTGAATGGGAGTTCACTCATGATTTGGCTCTCTGTTTGTTATGGGTATATAAGAATGCTTGTGATTTTTGCACATTAATTTTGTATCCCGAGACTTTGCTGAAGTTGCTTATCAGCCAAGGAGATTTTGGGCTGAGACAATGGAGTTTTCTAAATATTCAATCATGTCATCTGCAAACAGGGACAATTTGACTTTCTCTTTCCCTGATTGAATACTCTTTATTTCTTTCTTCTGCCTGATTGCCCTGGCCAGAACTTCCAACACTATGTTGAATAGGAGTGGTGAGAGAGGCCATCCCTGTCTTGTGCCAGTTTTCAAAGGGAATGCTTCCAGGTTTGCCCATTCAGTATGATATTGGCTGTGGGTGTATCATAAATAGCTCTTATTATTTTGAGATACATTCCATCAACACCGAACTTATTGAGAGTTTTTAGCATGAAGGGCTGTGGAATTTTGTCAAAGGTCTTTTCTGCATCTATTGAGATAATCGTGTGGTTTTTGTCTTTGGTTCTGTTTATATGCTGGATTATGTTTCTTGATTTGCATATGTTAAACCAGCCTTGCATCCCAGGGATGAAGCCCACTTGATCATGGTGGATAAACTTTTTGATGTGCTGCTGGATTCAGTTGGCCAGTATTTTATTGAGGATTTTTGCATCGATGTTCATCAGGGATATTGGTCTAAAATTCTCTTTTTTGTTGTTGTGTCTCTGCTAGGCTTTCATATCAGGATGATGTTTGCCTCATAAAATGAGTTAGGGAGGATTCCCTCTTTTTCTGTTGATTGGAATAGTTTCAGAAGGAATGGTACCAGCTCCTCCTTGTACCTCTGGTGGAATTCGACTGTGAATCCATCTGGTCCTGGACTCTTTTTTTTTGGTAGGCTATTAATTATTGCCTAAATTTCAGAGCCTGTTATTGGTCGATTCAGAGATTCATCTTCTTCCTGGTTTAGTCTTGGGGAGGTGTATGTGTCCAGGAATTCATCCACTTCTTCTAGATTTTCTAGTTTATTTGCGCAGAGGTGTTTATAGTATTCTCTGATGGTAGTTTGTATTTCTGTGGGGTCAGTGTTGATATCCCCTTTATCATTTTTTATTGCATCTATTTGATTCTTCTCTCTTTTCTTCTTTATTAGTCTTGCTAGCAGTCTATCACTTTTGTTGATCTTTTGAAAAAAAAAGCTCCTGGATTCATTGATTTTTTTGAATGGTTTTTTGTGTCTCTATCTCCTTCAGTTCTGCACTGATCTTAGTTATTTCTTGCCTTCTGCTAGCTTTTGAGTGTGTTTGCTCTTGCTTCTCTAGTTCTTTTAATTGCGATGTTAGGGCATCAATTTTAGATCTCTCCTGCTTTCTCTTGTGAGCATTTAGTGCTATACATTTCCGTCTACACACTGCTTTAAATGTGTCCCAGAGACTCTGGTATGTTGTGTCTTTGTTCTCATTGATTTCAAAGAACATCTTTATTTGTGCCTTCATTTTGTTATGTACTCAGTAGTCATTTAGGAGCAGGTTGTTCAGTCTCCATGTAGTTGAGCAGTTTTGAGTGAGTTTCTTAATCCTGAGTTATAGTTTGATTGCACTGTGGTCTGAGAGACAGTTTGTTGTAATTTCTGTTCTTTTACATTTGCTGAGGAGTGCTTTACTTCCAACTATGTAATGAATTTTGGAATAAGTGTGATGTGGTGCTGAGAAGAATGTATATTCTGTTGATTTGGAGTGAAGAGTTCTGTAGATGGCTATTAGGTCCACCTGTTGCAGAGCTGAGTTCAATTCCTGGATATCCTTGTTAACTTTCTGTCTCGTTGATCTGTCTAATGTTGACAGTGGGGTGTTAAAGTCTCCCACTATTATTGTGTGGGAGTCTAAGTCTCTTTGTAAGTCTCTAAGGACTTGCTTTATGAATCTGGGTGCTCCTATATTGAGTGCATGTATATTTAGGTTAGTTAGCTCTTCTTGTTGAATTGATCCCTTTACCATTATGTAATGGCCTTCATTGTCTCTTTTGATCTTTTTTGGTTTAAAGTCTGTTTTATCAGAGATTAGGATTGCAACCCCTGCCTTTTTTTGTTTTCCATTTGCTTGGTAGATCTTCCTCCATCCCTTTATTTTGAGCCTATGTGTGTCTCTGCACATGAGATGGGTCTCCTGAATACAGCACACTGATGGGTCTTGACTCTTTATCCAATTTGCCAGTCTGTGTCTTTTAATTGGAGTATTTAGCCGATTTACATTTAAGGTTAATATTGTTATGTGAGAATTTGATCTTGTCATTACAATGTTAGCTGGTTATTTTGCTCGTTAGTTGATGCATTTTCTTCCTAGCATCAATGGTCTTTACAATTTGACATGTTTTTGCAGTGGCTAGTACCAGTTGTTCCTTTCCATGTTTAGTGCTTCCTTCAGGAGCTCTTGTAGGGCAGGCCCGGTGGTGACAAAATCTCTCAGCATTTGGTTGTCTGTAAAGGATTTTATTTCTCCTTCACTTATGAAACTTAGTTTGGCTGGATATGAAATACTGGGTTGAAAATTCTTTTCTTTAAGAATGTTGAATATTGGTCCCCACTCTATTCTGGCTTGTAGAGTTTCTGCCGAGAGATCCACTGTTAGTCTGATGGGCTTCCCTTTGTGGGTAACTGACCCTTCTCTCTGGCTGCTCTTAACGTTTTTCCCTTCATTTCAACTTTGGTGAATCTGACAATTATATGTCATGGAGTTGCTCTTCTCGAGGAGTATCTCTGTGGTGTTCTCTGTATTTCCTGAATTTGAATGTTGTCCTGCCTTGCTAGGTTGGGGAAGTTCTCCTGGGTAATATCCTGTGGTGTTTTCCAACTTGGTTCCATTCTCCCCGTCACTTTCAGGTACACCAATCAGATGTAGATTTGGTCTTTTCACATAGTCCCATATTTCTTGGAGGCTTTGTTCATTTCTTTTTGCTCTTTTTTCTCTAAACTTCTCTTCTCACTTCATTTCATTCATTTGATCTTCAATCACTGATACCCTTTCTTCCAGTTTATCGAATCGGCTACTGAAGCTTGTTCATGCATCCTGTAGTTCTCATGTCATGGTTTTCAGCTCTATGAGGTCATTTAAGGACTTCTCTACGATGGTTATTCTAGTTAGCCATTTGTCTAATCTTTTTTTTTTTTTTTTTTTTTTTTTTTTTTTTTTTTTTGAGACGGAGTCTCACTCTGCCGCCCAGGCTGGAGTGCAGTGGCCAGATCTCAGCTCACTGCAAGCTCCGCCTCCCGGGTTCATGCCATTCTCCTGCCTCAGCCTCCCGAGTAGCTGGGACTACAGGCGCCCGCCACCTCGCCCGGCTAGTTTTTTGTATTTTTTAGTAGAGACGGGGTTTCACCGTGTCAGCCAGGATGGTCTCGATCTCCTGACCTCGTGATCCGCCCGTCTCGGCCTCCCAAAGTGCTGGGATTACAGGCTTGAGCCACCGCGCCCGGCCTGTCTAATCTTTTTTTAAGGTTTTTAGCTTCTTTGCAATGGGTTTGATCTTCTTTCTTTAGCTCAGAGAAGTTTGATCATCTAAAGCCTTCTTCTCTCAACTTGTCAAAGTCATTCTCCGTCCAGCTTTGTTCCATTGCTGGTGAGGAGCTGCATTCCTTTGGAATGGGAGAAGTGCTCTGATTTTTAGAATTTTCAGCTTTTCTGCTCTGTTTTTTCCCCATCTTTGTGGTTTTATCTACCTTTGGTCTTTGATGATGGTGATGTACAGATGGGTTTTTGGTGTGGATGTTCTTTCTGTTTGTTAGTTTTCCTTCTAACAGTCAGGACCCTCAGCGGCAGGTCTGTTAGAGTTTGTTGGAGGTCCACTCCAGACCCTGTTTGCCTGGGTATCAGCAGCAGGGGATGCAGAAGAGTGAATATTGCCGAACAGCAAATGTTGCTTCCTGATCATTCCTCTGGAAGCTTTGTCTCAGAGGGGTACCCAGCTGTGTGAGGTGTCAGTCTGCTCCCACTGGGGGGTGCTGCCCAGTTAGGCTACTCGGGGGTCAGGGACCCACTTGAAGAGGAAGTCTGTCCGTTCTTAGATCTCAAACTCCATGCTGGGAGAACCACTACTCTCTTTAAAACCTGTCAGACAGGGACATTTAAATCTGCAGAGGTTTCTGCTGTCTTTTGTTTGGCTATGCCCTGACCCCAGAGGTGGAGTCTACAAAGGCAGGCAGGCCTCCTTGAGCTACAGTGGGTTCCACCTAGTTCGAACTTCCTGGCCACTTTGTTTACCTACCTACTCAAGCCTCAGCAATGGTGGTGCCCCTCCCCCAGCCTCACTGCCACCTTGCAGTTAGATCTCAGACTGCTGTGCTAGCAATGAGAGGGGTCCCGTGGGCATGGGACCTTCCAAGCCAGGCACAGGATATAATCTCCTGGTGTGCTGTTTGCTAAGACCCTTGGAAAAGCACAGTATTAGGGTGGGAGCAACCCGATTTTCCAAGTGCTGTGTGTCATGGTTTCCCTTGGCTAGGAAAGGGAATTCCCTTACCCCTTGTGCTTCCCACGTGAGGCAAAACCTCACCCTGCTTTGGTTCTTGCTCAGTTGGCTGCACCCACTGTCCTGCACCCACTGTCAGACATGCCCCAGTGAGATGAACCTGGTACCTCAGTTGGAAATGCAGAAATCACCCGTCTTCTGTGTCACTCATGCTAGGAGCTGTAGTCTGGAGCTGTTCCTATTCGGCCATCTTGGAACCACTCTCCCTTCTTTGTCTTTTTTATGTTTTATGGCTTAAAATCTTTTTTGTCTGATATAAGTACAGTAGCTACTCCTGCAAACTTTTGGTTTTCATTTGCATGGAATATTTTTTTCTCATCCCTTTACTTTTGTCTATGTGTGCCTTTATGGGTGATATTTCTTTATTGTATGCTGCATACAGCTGAATCTTGTTTTTTTAAAACCCATTCAGGGAGGCAGTGGCAAGATGGTTGAACAGTAACAGCTCTGGTCTGCAGCTCCCAGCAAGACCAACGTAGAAGGCAGGTGATTTCTGTATTTCCAACTGAGGTACCCAGTTCATCTCATTGGGACTGGTAAGGCAGTGGGTGCAGACCACAGAGGGCAAGCAGAAGCATGGTGGGGTATCACCTCACCTGGGAAGTGCAAGGAGCCAGGGGACCTCCCTTCCCTAGTCAAGGGAAGCCTTGAGGGGCTGTGCCGTCTGGCCCAGATACTACATTTTTCCCATGGTTTTTGCAATCCGCAGATCAGGAGATTCCCTCATGTGCCCATACCACCAGGGCCCTCGGTTTCAAACACAAAACTGGGCAGCTATTTGGGCAGGCACAAAGCTAGCTGCAGGAGCTTTTTTTGTACCTCAGTGGTACCTGGAACCCCAGCAAGACAGAACCATTCACTCCCCTGGAAAGGGGGCTGAAGCCAGGAAGCCAAGTGGTCTCGCTCAGTGGGCCCCACTCCCACAGAGCCCAGCAAGCTAAGAACCACTGGCTTGAAATGTTCACTGCCAGCACAGCAGTCTGAAGTTGATCTGGGATGAACCAGCTTGGTGCGGGGAGGGGTATCTGCCATTACTGAAACTTCAGTAGACTGTTTTTCCCTGGCAGTGCTAAGGAGGTTGGGAGGTTTGGACTGGGTGGAATTCACCACAGCATAGCAAAGTGGCTGTGACCAGACTGCCTCTCTGGATTCCTCCTCACTGGGCATAGAATCTCTGAAAGAAAGACAGCAACCCCAGTCATGGGCTTATGGATAGAACTCCCAACTCTCTGAGACAGAGCACCTGGGGGAAGGGGGGGTTGTGGGTGCAGCTTCAGTGGACTTAAACATTCCTGCCTGATGGCTCTGAAAAAAATCACTTGATCCTGACAAGGAGGATTCTCCCAGCACAGTGCTCAAGCTCTGCTAAGGGACAGACTGCCTCCTCAAGTGGGTCCCTGACCTCCATGCCTCCTGACTGGGAGAGACCTCCCAACAGGGGTCTACAGACACCTCATACAGGAGAGCTCCAGATGGCATTAGACCAGTGCTCCTCTGGGACAAAGCTTCCAGAGGAATGAACAGGCAGCAATATTTGCTGTTCTACAGGCTCCACTGGTGATACCCAGGTGAACAGGGTCTAGAGTGGACCTCTAGCCAACTGCAGGAGATCTGCAGAAGAGGAGCCTGACTGTTAGAAGAAAAACTAACTAACAGAAAGCAACAACATCAACATCAACAGTAAGGACTCACACACAAAAACCCCATGCAAAAATCATCAGCCTCGAAAATCAAAGGTAGATAAATCTACAAAGATGAGGAAAAACCAGTGAAAAATGCCAAAAATTCTAAAAAACAGAATGCCTCTTCTCCTCCAAATGATCACAACTCCTCTCCAGCAAGGGCACAAAACTGGACAGAGAATGAGATTGACAAATTGACAGAAGTAGGCTTCAGAAGGTTGGTAATAACAAACTCCTCTGAGCTAAAGGAGCATGTTCTAACCCAATACAAGAAAGCTAAGAACCTTGAGAAAGGTCATTTAAGGTCTTCTATATGCTTGTTTATTCCAGTTAACCATTCATCTAATCTTTTTTCAAGGTTTTAACTTGTTTGCGGTGGGTTCGAACTTCCTCCTTTAGCTCGGAGAAGTTTGTTATTACTTATCATCTGAAGCCTTCTCTCATCTCGTCAAAGTCATTCTCTATCCAGCTTTGTTCCATTGCTGGCAAGGAGCTGCATTCCTTTGGAGGAGAAGAGGCACTCTGATTTTTTAAATTTTCAGCTTTTCTGCTCTGTTTTTTCTCCATCTTTGTGGTTTTATCTACCTTTGGTCTTTGATGATGGTGATGTACAGATGGGGTTTTGGTGTGGATGTCCTTTCTGTTTGTTAGTTTTCCTTCTAACAGTCAGGACCCTCAGCTGCAGGTCTGTTAGAGTTTGCTGGAGGTCCACTCCAGACCCTGTTTGCCTGGGTATCACCAGTGGAGGCTGCAGAACAGCAAACATTACAGAACGGCAAATGTTGCTGCCTGATCCTTCCTGGAAACTTCATCTCAGAGGGGCCCCCAGCTGTATGAGGTGTCAGTCTGCCCCTACTGGGAAGTGTCTCCCAGTTAGGCTACTCAGGGTTCAGGGACCCACTTGAGGAGGCAGAATGTCCATTCTCAGGTCTCAAACTTCATGCTGTGAGAATCACTACTCTCTTCAAAGCTGTCAGACAGGGACGTTTAAGTCTGCAGAAGTTTCTGCTGCCTTTTGTTCAGCTATGCCCTGCCCCCAGAGATGGAGTCTACAGAGGCAGGCAGGCCTCCTTCAGCTGCAGTGGGCTCCATCCACTTCAAGCTTCCCGGCCACTTTGTTTACTTACTCGAGCCTCAGCAATGGCATATGCCCCTCCCCCAGCCTCACTGCCGCCTTGCAGTTCGATCTCAGACTGCTGTGCTAGCAGTGAGCAAGGCTCCGTGGGTGTGGGACCCTCTGAACCAGGTGTGGGATATAATCTTCTGGTGTGCCGTTTGCTAAGACTATTGGAAAAGTGCAGTATTAGGGTGAGAGTGTCCCAGTTTTCCAAGTACCATCTGTCACAGCTTCCCTTGACTAGGAAAGGGAATTTCCAGACCCCTTGCGCTTCCCAGGTGAGGTGATGCCCTGCCCTGCTTTGATTCACACTCTGTGGGCTGCACCCGCTGTCCAACAAGCCCCAGTGAGATGAACCCAGTACCTCAGCTGGAAATGCAGAAATCACCTGTCTTCTGCATTGTTCATGCTGGGAGCTGTAGACTGGAGCTGGACAGCATGCAGGTGTGCAGTGGCCCGATTACTGGAGGGGTGGGATGCTGCTGGTGGCAGCAGCCCTGGGCAGGTGGCCCCCAGGCTCTGGAGAGCATGCACTTGGGCTCCCTCTGTTCTCACAGTAGCCTTCCTGGTGTGCTGCACTGCCTGTTGTCTGTGTGGCAACAGGACACTGCATGGGCTAGAGTGCTAAGGATCCAGCCAAACCACTGGATCCAGATGGTGTTGCGATGCTAAAGACCTCTGGGTGGACATGGGGTCAGCTCATCGGGGGCTCCATGGATGTGGAAATGCAGGGGATATTGAGCTCCAGGGCAGAATGTAGGCTGGTGGAGGCTGGACTCTCAAAATGATGCCATGGCGTAGCAGCTTGGGTCTTAGAGGGTGAGAAGGACCCAGCGTTTCCTCTCGAGGACAATGCAGTCATGCATACTCCAGGCAGCTCCCTGTACTAGTCTCAGGGCCTGTGAGGGCCAAGGGGCTCTCTCATGGCCAGTACTGCAGGAGTCTGTGGTGGGAATGTGGACTGTTGGGAATCTCTTGCTTATCTTTTCCCCACAATGGGGAGTTCCTTCTGGCTTTACACCAATCTTAAGTGGGCCGGCTGTTTTGCTTTCCCCACCTCCATGCCTCAAAGTGTCTCTGCCACTTCCCTGCTGAATTCCAGCGTATTATCCTAGATGTACTGTTTGATGTGTGGTTATCTATTTGCTGTTTTGGTCCTTCTTTGTGGAGGAGGCAAGTTCTGGGTGCCTCTATTCCTGCTCCAAGAATTTCTTATCTTCTTTGGACCCGTATGCTATTTTCATGGCAAAAGGCAGAAGAGCATTAGGTTTGATTCTATCTCTTCCACTGACCAGCTGTGAGAACGTGGGTGGAAGTTTACCTTTGTGAATCCTGGTTTCCTCCCTCAGGAGCCTCTTGCAGGTGGAGGTGTGTGAAGCTTGACCAGATTACATGTAAAGCAGCCTGCTGTTTGCTGCCCCTTTCCTATGTATTTGTTTGTTTGTTGAGTTGTCTGTTTTTGAGACTTTGGATACTACATTTACTTAAAGTGATTATACCCAGACTCATCAGCTCCTTTCCTCTTATAAGCTGGAGTTTAATGTTTATCTGGAGTTGGAAAGAAGGTGATGCCTCATAAATTCAAGCTCTGATCATCTTATAGCTTCATTAATACTTTCCTGAAGGATGAGATGATAAACCTACACTTCTGATAGGTTTACAGCTTTCTGCTTGGGGGCTAGTGTCAGGGGGGAGATGTTCTATTTTTTTTTTTAATTTATTTATTATTATTATACTTTAAGTTGTAGGGTACATGTGCATAACGTGCAGGTTTGTTACATATGTATACTTGTGCCATGTTGGTGTGCTGCACCCATCAACTCGTCATTTACATCAGGTATAACTCCCAATGCAATCCCTCCCCCCTCTCCCCTCCCCATGATAGGCCCCGGTGTGTGATGTTCCCCTTCCCGAGTCCAAGTGATCTCATTGTTCAGTTCCCACCTATGAGTGAGAACATGCGGTGTTTGGTTTTCTGTTCTTGTGATAGTTTGCTAAGAATGATGGATTCCAGCTGCATCCATGTCCCTACAAAGGACACAGACTCATCCTTTTTTATGTCTGCATAGTATTCCATGGTGTATATGTGCCACATTTTCTTAATCCAATCTGTCACTGATGGACATTTGGGTTGATTCCAAGTCTTTGCTATTGTGAATAGTGCTGCAATAAACATACGTGTGCATGTGTCTTTATAGCAGCATAATTTATAATCCTTTGGGTATATACCCAGTAATGGGATGGCTGGGTCATATGGTACATCTAGTTCTAGATCCTTGAGGAATCGCCATACTGTTTTCCATAATGGTTGAACTAGTTTACAATCCCACCAACAGTGTAAAAGTGTTCCTATTTCTCCACATCCTCTCCAGCACCTGTTGTTTCCTGACTTTTTAATGATCGCCATTCTAACTGGTGTGAGATGGTATCTCATTGTGGTTTTGATTTGCATTTCTCTGATGGCCAGTGATGATGAGCATTTTTTCATGTGTCTGTTGGCTGTATGAATGTCTTCTTTTGAGAAATGTCTGTTCATATCCTTTGCCCACTTTTTGATGGGGTTGTTTGTTTTTTTCTTGTAAATTTGTTTGAGTTCTTTGTAGGTTCTGGATATTAGCCCTTTGTCAGATGAGTAGATTGCAAAAATTTTCTCCCATTCTGTAGGTTGCCTGTTCACTCTGATGGTAGTTTCTTTTGCTGTGCAGAAGCTCTTTAGTTTAATGAGATCCCATTTGTCAATTTTGGCTTTTGCTGCCGTTGCTTTTGGTGTTTCAGACATGAAGTCTTTGCCCATGCCTATATCCTGAATGGTACTACCTAGGTTTTCCTCTAGGATTTTTATGGTATTAGGTCTAACATTTAAGTCTCTAATCCATCTTGAATTAATTTTCGTATAAGGAGTAAGGAAAGGATCCAGTTTCAGCTTTCTACTTATGGCTAGCCAATTTTCCCAGCACCATTTATTAAATAGGGAATCCTTTCCCCATTTCTTGTTTCTCTCAGGTTTGTCAAAGATCAGATGGCTGTAGATGTGTGGTATTATTTCTGAGGACTCTGTTCTGTTCCATTGGTCTATATCTCTGTTTTGGTACCAGTACCATGCTGTTTTGGTTACTGTAGCCTTGTAGTATAGTTTGAAGTCAGGTAGCGTGATGCCTCCAGTTTTGTTCTTTTGACTTAGGATTGTCTTGGAGATGCGGGCTCTTTTTTGGTTCCATATGAACTTTAAAGCAATTTTTTTCCAATTCTGTGAAGAAACTCATTGGTAGCTTGATGGGGATGGCATTGAATCTATAAATTACCTTGGGCAGTATGGCCATTTTCACGATATTGATTCTTCCTATCCATGAGCATGGTATGTTCTTCCATTTGTTTGTGTCCTCTTTTATTTCACTGAGCAGTGGTTTGTAGTTCTCCTTGAAGAGGTCCTTTACATCCCTTGTAAGTTGGATTCCTAGGTATTTGATTCTCTTTGAAGCAATTGTGAATGGAAGTTCATTCCTGATTTGGCTCTCTGTTTGTCTGTTACTGGTGTATAAGAATGCTTGTGATTTTTGCACATTAATTTTGTATCCTGAGACTTTGCTGAAGTTGCTTATCAGCTTAAGGAGATTTTGGGCTGAGACAATGGGGTTTTCTAAATATACAATCATGTCATCTGCAAACAGGGACAATTTGACTTCTTCTTTACCTAACTGAATACCCTTGATTTCTTTCTCTTGCCTGATTGCCCTAGCCAGAACTTCCAACACTATGTTGAATAGGAGTGGTGAGAGAGGGCATCCCTGTCTTGTGCCAGTTTTCAAAGGGAATTTTTCCAGTTTTTGCCCATTCGGTATGATATTGGCTGTGGGTTTGTCATAAATAGCTCTTATTATTTTGAGGTACGTTCCATCAATACCACATTTATTGAGCGTTTTTAGCATGAAGGGCTGTTGAATTTTGTCAAAAGCCTTTTCTGCATCTATTGAGATAATCATGTGGTTCTTGTCTTTGGTTCTGTTTATGTGCTGGATTATGTTTATTGATTTGCGAATGTTGAGCCAGCCTTGCATCCCAGGGATGAAGCCCACTTGATCATGGTGGATAAGCTTTTTGATGTGTTGCTGAATCCGGTTTGCCAGTATTTTATTGAGGATTTTTGCATCGATGTTCATCAGGGATATTGGTCTAAAATTCTCTTTTTTTGTTGTGTCTCTGCCAGGCTTTGGTATCAGGATGATGTTGGCCTCATAAAATGAGTTAGGGAGGATTCCCTCTTTTTCTATTGATTGGAATAGTTTCAGAAGGAATGGTACCAGCTCCTCCTTGTACCTCTGGTAGAATTCAGCTGTGAATCCATCTGGTCCTGGACTTTTTTTGGTTGGTAGGCTATTAATTGTTGCCTCAATTTCAGAGCCTGCTATTGGTCTATTCAGGGATTCAACTTCTTCCCGGTTTAGTCTTGGAAGAGTGTAAGTGTCCAGGAAATTATCCATTTCTTCTAGATTTTCCAGTTTATTTGCGTAGAGGTGTTTATAGTATTCTCTGATGGTAGTTTGTATTTCTGTGGGGTCGGTGGTGATATCCCCTTTATCATTTTTAATTGCGTCGATTTGATTCTTCTCTCTTTTCTTCTTTATTAGTCTTGCTAGTGGTCTGTCAATTTTGTTGATCTTTTCAAAAAACCAACTCCTGGATTCATTGATTTTTTGGAGGGTTTTTTGTGTCTCTATCTCCTTCAGTTCTGCTCTGATCTTAGTTATTTCTTGCCTTCTGCTAGCTTTCGAATGTGTTTGCTCTTGCTTCTCTAGTTCTTTTAATTGCGATGTTAGAGTGTCAATTTTAGATCTTTCCTGCTTTCTCTTGTGGGCATTTAGTGCTATACATTTCCCTCTACACACTGCTTTAAATGTGTCCCAGAGATTCTGGTATGTTGTATCTTTGTTCTCATTGGTTTCAAAGAACATCTTTATTTCTGCCTTCATTTCGTTATGTACCCAGTAGTCATTCAGGAGCAGGTTGTTCAGTTTCCGTGTAGTTGAGCGGTTTTGATTGAGTTTCTTAGTCCTGAGTTCTAGTTTGATTGCACTGTGGTCTGAGAGACAATTTGTTATAATTTCTGTTCTTGTACATTTGCTGAGGAGTGCTTTACTTCCAATTACGTGGTCAATTTTGGAGTAAGTACGATGTGGTGCTGAGAAGAATGTATATTCTGTTGATTTGGGGTGGAGAGTTCTATAGATGTCTATTAGGTCTGCTTGCTGCAGAGATGAGTTCAATTCCTGGATATCCTTGTTAACTTTCTGTCTCGTTGATCTGTCCAATGTTGACAGTGGAGTGTTGAAGTCTCCCATTATTATTGTATGGGAGTCTAAGTCTCTTTGTAAGTCTCTAAGGACTTGCTTTATGAATCTGGGTGCTCCTGTTTTGGGTGCGTATATGTTTAGGATAGTTAGCTCTTCCTGTTGAATTGATCCCTTTACCATTATGTAATGGCCTTCTTTGTCTCTTTTGATCTTTGATGGTTTAAAGTCTGTTTTATCAGAGACTAGTATTGCAACCCCCGCTTTTTTTTGTTCTCCATTTGCTTGGTAAATCTTCCTCCATCCCTTTATTTTGAGCCTATGTATGTCTCTGCGTGTGAGATGGGTCTCCTGAATACAGCAGACTGATGGGTCTTGACTCTTTATCCAGTTTGCCAGTCTGTGTCTTTTAATTGGAGCATTTAGTCCATTTACATTTAAGGTTAAGATTGTTATGTGTGAACTTGATCCTGCCATTATGATATTAACTGGTTATTTTGCTCGTTAGTTGATGCAGTTTCTTCCTAGCCTCGATGGTCTTTACATTTTGGCATGTTTTTGCAATGGCTGGTACCGGTTGTTCCTTTCCATGTTTAGTGCTTCCTTCAGGGTCTCTTGTAAGGCAGGCCTAGTGGTGACAAAATCTCTAAGCATTTGTTTATCTGTAAAGGATTTTATTTCTCCTTCACTTATGAAACTTAGTTTGGCTGGATATGAAATTTGGGTTTAAAATTCTTTTCTTTAAGAATGTTGAATATTGGTCCCCACTCTCTTCTGGCTTGTAGAGTTTCTGCCGAGAGATCTGCTGTTAGTCTGATGGGCTTCCCTTTGTGGGTAACCCGACCTTTCTCTCTGGCTGCCCTTAAGATTTTTTCCTTCATTTCAACTTTGGTGAATCTGGCAATTATGTGTCTTGGAGTTGCTCTTCTCGAGGAGTATCTTTGTGGCGTTCTCTGTATTTCCTGGATTTGAATGTTGGCCTGCCCTACTAGGTTGGGGAAGTTCTCCTGGATGATATCCTGAAGAGTGTTTTCCAACTTGGTTCCATTTTCCCCCTCACTTTCAGGCACCCCAATCAGACGTAGATTTGGTCTTTTTACATAATCCCATACTTCTTGCAGGCTTTGTTCATTTCTTTTTCTTCTTTTTTCTTTTGGTTTCTCTTCTCGCTTCATTTCATTCATTTGATCCTCAATTGCTGATACTCTTTCTTCCAGTTGATCGAGTCGGTTACTGAAGCTTGTGCATTTGTCCCGTATTTCTCGTGTCATGGTTTTCATCTCTTTCATTTCGTTTATGACCTTCTCTGCATTAATTACTCTAGCCATCAATTCTTCCACTTTTTTTTCAAGATTTTTAGTTTCTTTGCGCTGGGTACGTAATTCCTCCTTTAGCTCTGAGAAATTTGATGGACTGAAGCCTTCTTCTCTCATCTCGTCAAAGTCATTCTCCGTCCAGCTTTGATCCGTTGCTGGCGATGAGCTGCGCTCCTTTGCCGGGGGAGATGCGCTCTTATTTTTTGAATTTCCAGCTTTTCTGCCCTGCTTTTTCCCCATCTTTGTGGTTTTATCTGCCTCTGGTCTTTGATGATGGTGATGTACTGATGGGGTTTTGGTGTAGGTGTCCTTCCTGTTTGTTAGTTTTCCTTCTAACAGTCAGGACCCTCAGCTGTAGGTCTGTTGGAGATTGCTTGAGGTCCACTCCAGACCCTGTTTGCCTGGGTATCAGCAGCAGAGGCTGCAGAAGATAGAATATTTCTGAACAGCGAGTGTACCTGTCTGATTCTTGCTTTGGAAGCTTCCTCTCAGGGGTGTACTCCACCCTGTGAGGTGTGGGGTGTCAGACTGCCCCTAGTGGGCGATGTCTCCCAGTTAGGCTACTCAGGGGTCAGGGACCCACTTGAGCAGGGAGTCTGTCCCTTCTCGGATCTCAACCTCCGTGTTGGGAGATCCACTGCTCTCTTCAAAGCTGTCAGACAGAGTCGTTTGCATCTGCAGAGGTGTCTGCTGCGTTTGTTATTGTTTACTGTGCCCTGTCCCCAGAGGTGGAGTCTACAGAGACAGGCAGGTTTCCTTGAGCTGCTGTGAGCTCCACCCAGTTCGAGCTTCCCAGCAGCTTTGTTTACCTACTTAAGCCTCAGCAATGGCGGGCGCCCCTCCCCCAGCCTCGCTGCTGCCTTGCCGGTAGATCACAGACTGCTGTGCTAGCAATGAGGGAGGCTCCGTGGGTGTGGGACCCTCCCGGCCAGGTGTGGGATATGATCTCCTGGTGTGCCTGTTTGCTTAAAGTGCAGTATTGGGGTGAGAGTTACCCGATTTTCTAGGTGTTGTGTGTCTCAGTTCCCCTGGCTAGGAAAAGGGATTCCCTTCCCCCTTGTGCTTCCCAGGTGAGGCAATGCCTCGCCCTGCTTCAGCTCTCGCTGGTCGGGCTGCAGCAGCTGACCAGGACCAATCGTCCGGCACTCCCCAGTGAGATGAACCCAGTACCTCAGTAGAAAATGCAGAAATCACCGGTCTTCTGTGTCGCTCGCGCTGGGAGTTGGAGACTGGAGCTGCTCCTATTCGGCCATCTTGCTCCGCACCGAGATGTTCTATTTTTATCTCTTTTTTTTTTCCTTTGTTTTGATTGCTGTTCTGTAAAGGATCTTGGCTGTCCAGAGCGTATTTCACTCATTTGGCTGGGATACTTTCTGAATGGTATAGAGATAACCAATTGTAGAGTTTATATTGAAACTGAAGATTTTGCCTCCCTCAAGAATATTATAATCTTAACTTATTGTTTGAGGCTCCATTGCTTTTGAATAAATACAGAATGTATTTTCTCTTCCCCTATTCAAGTGGGCAGTGTTTTAAATGGACTGTAACAGGAGCTTTCTCTGTTTGCATTGAGAGCCATCTCAAGTCTACATCCAGAAAACCTAATAAAAATTTGAGCTGCAAACAACTCGGTGGAAGCAGAAGAATGAAAGAAGTTGTTTGATGAGGATTTTGCAGAATGATGGCACAAGGCTGTTGCTTGCAGAAGGACTTAGCAATTTCTCAGGAAAGAGGAGTTTGATCCTACCCACTCCAGTCAGTCATTTCTGAGGGTTCAGATGACCATTAATTCCTCTTGCAAAACTATCCCACACAGGTGAGGTGGCACATCCTTCTACACGGGCCTCACTTTGGGTGCATTTCTAGTAAATTTTCCTTTCCCCTAACTCAGTGTGATATAAAGCTGTTCAAAATTATTATAAACAAAACCAAAACAAAACAACTGAAAATCTCATCAGAGTAGATGTCTCCTGGAGCTTATACAGTAATATTTATCATTTTGCCAATTTCTGGACGGGAAAAAATTCTACATTTGTTAACTATACATTGTGTCATAAATCAAAAGCGGGTGTTTTCTTTATAAGATTTCTCCATTGTTTTAGTTGACTGGAGCACATATTATCAATTGAACCAGTAGATTTTGGCTAGTAGATGAGATGGTGTGTCAGTTCTGTTTCTTGTTGGTGTTTGGTATTATGGTGGTCTTTGATATGGAAAACCATTCCTTCACTTTACCCAACTTGTGATTCCTTAGTACCTACGCCAGCTGTATTGTTTACAAGAGCTGACTACTAGTGCCTCTTACCAACACTGTTTTCAGTGACATCATTTTGGTAGCCCAAAATCATTTATGAGTGGAGTGTTTACACCACAGAAATTGGCAAACTCTACAAATCAGGGCTCTCCCCCGTATCCCTGACCCCCAGAGAGCCAATTGCTAAACAATTACAGACCCCCAGCGCCCCTGGCAGTCAATTCTCAATGCCTCAAACCCTAGAAGACAAAGGACTAGTGTTGGACAGAAAGTCACCATCCAGGAAATTGATCTGGGTCTTTACCAGCAGATAAGTAAGCTGAGCATTCCTACTGTCACTGCCTCTGCCTGCCACCATGCAGCTGTAAGTAGCTCTGCCTGAGTGTGTGTATACCTGTGTGTGTATTTATGTGGAAGGCCTGTGTGTGTGCCTGTGTTTATGTGTGGATTCAGGCATGTGACTGTGTGCATGCATGTGTGCAGGTGTATGCCTCTGTGTGCCCATGTGTGTGCATGTGTGTACCTATATGTGTGCATGTATACCTACATGTGTGCATGTGTGTGTGCATGCATGCCCTGTAGCTCCTGCAAGCAATTGTCTGAAGCAGCCTCTGTCCTCTGCCACACATTTTTTCTTTCTGCCTAACACATCTTTCCCTTCCTCCTCAGCCCATCAGAACAGAGCTAGGCATTCACTAGCCTGGGCAATCAGCTGCTCAGAGCCTTGCATATAGTGGAAACCTGAGGAATGGTTCTTTCTAGAAGAACGTGAGAATCAGGGGCAACTCCTACCACATCTTTTCCCTTCTTTTGTCTGCCTCTCCTTCCTTACCTTTCAAATTCACATTTGGGAATCTTTAAAGAAAAAAAGATGCCTGGACTGGGAAGCTTGTGGGAATGAGGAAGGAGGGAGAGCCATTGCTGCCTGTTTGCCCAGCAGTGGTAGAGAGTTTGTAGACTGGCCATGGATGTCAGAGTCTGGGGGCTTCTCTAGGATCTTCTGAAGGGCCTCTCCCTTCTCACCAGTGAAAACCTAGACTGATCTCCAGGACCTGAGCCTTTGTGATAGCTCTTGGGTTTTGTCAGGCCTCTGCAGCTACTGTTGAGCCCATTAGGGGCAGCAGCCTGAGTTACCACTCAGAGTTAGAGATGAGGGCCAGAGCCCTGGCCTTCTCTCTGTGCCCTGACATGTGCTCACAGTTTGCCTGTATTGTTCTATAGTCTTTAAACATAATAGCTTCTTTAAACAAGCGCCCACTGAAGCAGGCCCCTCATATTCCCATTTCACTCTTGCAGAAACTGAGATATGAATAGGTGAAGTAACCCCAAATCTTACATCCAGCAAGTGGCAGAAGCAGAATTGGAAGCCAAAGTTCCAGGTTCTCAGCTAAATCTCTAATGTGCGACTCAAGGGCCAGAAGCAATGTTTCCGTTTATTGGCTAGTTTCTGTAATCTCTAATGTGAATGTCTCTTCAATCAGTTTTGTGTCTTAAATGTAACCACAGAAATCCAAACTTCCCAGGCTAAGCTGGGGATCTTGGTGTGGAGTCCACTCCTGCTGTGGGGCCTCTAACTCTTGCTCCACTCTATGTCCTGACTTGGTTGCAACCAGGGGATGGCTCCTTGTGCAGACTCAACAGGTTAAAGCTGGAGGAGCCATCCATCTCTGAACACAGCCCCTTGCTGTACCCGGGGGGAATCGAAAGCTGAGAGAGTAAGAGATTCATCAAGGTAGAATGCTGGATTCAGGCTCCGCCAACCCGGCCTAGGCCCATCTCCTGTTCATCCCTCCACGTGAGGGTGCAGACTAGGCTCTGCTGGCGAGTGGAGAGTGGGTGCATGGGAGCCCCTAGACGGGGACAGATCATTGCTGTTGGCCACTGGGAGGAGCTGCAGCAAGAAGCACAGAAGCATGTCTTAGAATCATTCCAGGGCATGGTGGAGCTGCAGATAGATACCCACGTAAGCGCGGGCATTGGCAAAGTGATGTGAACACTGGGGCTGGGGTCTCTCTGTCCTCCCCAAAGACCCGAGACCTCACAGAACTATGATAAGCCTAGAGGAAGACTTATTTTTATTTCATTTTTTTTCTTTTTTACCTCTAAGGTGATGCCTTGTGCAAAGCTGGTGCTCAAAATATATGATTATGGATGGATAGATCAACAAAGACACAAACAGCAACAATGCTGGTTGCTCGGCCCTTTTGCTCTCTTCATTGGCTTCTTTTTCCAGAGCGTGCATCTTCTGACAGGTCTAAAGTGATCAAATGGGACCTCCGTTCTATTCCTTTCTTCACTGTAATCACGTGTTTGGGCACGGCTGTCATTTTACTGCCTGCTAGGAAAAGGGAATATGCTTGAATTTTATACGTTTCTGAATTTCATAAATTTTTTATTTTTAGAGGTGCTCCAGGCTGACTCCACACCTCCCAGTGAATGACAGTTGTTCTAAAGGTGGACGTTCTTATTTAAGATTTTCATCAAGAAAAGTACTCTTTGTAGTGAACAAGGACACTCATGCAATTGGATTCACGGAGAAATGTTTGTTTTTCTCCCACTTGTTTAGTGTTGCTGGTGTTAGATCAAGTCTAGCCTTTACTGTTCCACTAAAAAGTGACCATTTGTGATTACATATTTACAAAACTATATTCAGAAGGATGTTTCAGATATTACATTTTTTCTAACAGTTCATTTCAGTTTTGAATAGAAGCCTTAAAATAGTTGGCCGGGCGCAGTGGCTCACACATGTAATCCCAGCACTTTGGGAAGCCGAGGTGGGCGGATCACGAGGTCAGGAGATTGAGACCATCCTGGCTAACATGGTGAAACCCCGTCTCTACTAAAAACACAAAAAAATTAGCCGGGCATAGTGGTGGGCATCTGTAGTCCCAGCTACTCAGGAGGCTGAGGCAGGAGAAGGGCGTGAACCCAGGAAGAGGAGGCTGCAGTGAACCGAGATCGCGCCACCGCACTCCAGCCTGGGTGTCAGAGTGAGACTCCATTTTAAAAATAAATAAATAAATAAATAAATAAATAAATAAATAAATAAATAATTGAAAAAGAAAGAGTTAAAAATAAATCATGGAAAATCATAAAGTGATTCATTATCTGAAATACTTTCTGAGTACAAAGCACTTTGTTTCCACTTCTTTGCTAGTACCTGCAAGTGAGCTAAAATGTGAAGGAAGGCATTTGTGATCTGATTTTGTGTCTACAAATGCTATGCCTAACCTTGAGCTGCTGCCTTTGTTGGTGTGTGAAGTGATGCAGCAAAGCAGGCGTTGGCAAACCTTCTGCAAAGGGCCAGTCCATTTATTTTACTTTGGGGGCCAAATGTGTCTGCCACGACTCCTCAACACCGCCATTGTAGCCGAAAAGCAGCCATGAATAATATGTAAAGAAATGGGCATGACTGTGTTCCAATAAAACTTTACACGAATAGGCTCCAGGTCAGACCTGCCTTGCAGGCTGCTGTTTACCAACCCTGTAGTAAACAATACCCAAATGTACTCTAGTTGAGAATAAAATGAAAATTAGTGATAATGGTACAGTACAGCTAGAACATTATTATTTCTGACACAGCAATAACGTGCCACATATATAAAATGCTTCAACATAAATATGGGCAGATTATATTAACAGGTTGTATTGGCAATCACCATCCAAGTAGTGACCCCTGACCTGTGACTTCTCCTGTCATCTACAATCATTTAAAAAGCTGTCGAACCACTGGGGTGAGAGTGGTAAGATGTGAAATCTTCCCTTTGTCACCCTAATGATGAATTTCTACCTAGTCAGTTGGAACAGTGATACCATACATTTATTTGAGTTGATAATATGGCAAAAAAAAAAAATAATCATGGGGCTGCCCATGAAAATCCTATCTGTTTAGGAGATACAGGCAATATAAATGAAAGAAAAAGCTCCTAATAATAATTACCAAACCTGAAATCAAGGTAGAGGAAGACGCTTGCCCATGAAGATGTTTTAAGTCTGAATGTCCAGAAACAAGAGTCAGCCAAGTTGAAAGGTTGAAGAAGTCTGACCAAGTCTTCTCATTCCTAATCCACTCACGGAAGCAGAGAAGTATGTTATTTCAGGCCTCGGGCTGACAGCTCCCAGGGCTTGCCCTTCCATTCTGTCCCTTACACCGCATCTTGGATATCCCAAAACTGAAACTCGACTTGGTGTGTGCCCTGCCTGCTGGCCTTTTCCTCCTTAAAGGAGAGTAACAGTGGGCAAGAGGCAGCAGCCTCCACTGGCAGCATCACAACTGACCCCAGCCAAGAAGGACACCATGACATTCATGCTCTTCTCGTGCCTTTCAGGGGAATCCATAAATCAGACCCATTCATGGCCACCTGGGAAAACACTGGGAGCTGTTTGTAATCACAGCACATGAACACAACACCATCAGTCAATGTCTTCTCCTCAACTGTGATCAAAATTAATTTAAAGAGATTTAACTTTAAAAAGGAACATTGATGCGATGTTCATAAATCAATGAGCTAAATATTAGTCCTCATAACTGTTATAAAATCAGTTAATGATCCTTTCTGCTGTAAGCACAATTCTTAATCATTAGCACCATTACACATAGCTTCTCTTGAAACGCATCACCCAATACATCACAACACACAGTACTCACTCTCTAAGCAATCACGTGAAAGAATAAGGAGATACCAGTAATTCAAAACTGAAGCAGGCTTCTGACTTCCTAGTAGGCAATAGTCCCCTAGAAACTATAGATTATGTGATGTTCAGCAGTTCTCAAGCTTTAGCATGTATTCGAAACACCAGGAGGGCTTATGAAAACACAGATTGCTGGGGCCCAGCCCAGAGTTTCAGATTTAGTAGATCTATGGTAGGGTAAGAACTTGGATCTCTTTACAACCTCTCAGTGGTGCAGATGCTACTGCTCCAGGACCACACGAAGAACCACTGTTCTAGAGAAGGGGCCTACACACTTTCTCTAGAGGGTCAAATTAATACTTCTGCTTTACAGCCCATGCCACCTCCATTGCAACTACTCAGTTCTGCTCTTGTAACACAAAAGCAGCCACAGATCATACTTAAGTGAGTGATGTGGCTGTGTTCCATTAGAACATTATTTACAAAAATAGGCGTGGACTGGACATGTCCTTTAGCCACAGTTTACTGACACCTGCGAGAGAGAATGAAGGACTATCTTCAGAAGACTTGCCACATCTCTCTGGCATGAATAACTGAAAGGGATAAAGTGTTGCAAGCCAGCCTCTCCCTACCCCAAATTTCTTCCTGAAAGATCTTGCCTGCACATAACATAAAGCATGAATGCCATGGCACCTGACTTTTATCTTTTAAAATGTGTTCCAAGGAACTGTCCAGAAACAACACATTATATTAATATCAGAAAGCTTTAGAAACTGGATCATTATTCAGCATTTCAGTCTGTTTTAGAGGAGAATACCAGAAGCCTACCTCTGTCACTTGTCACCATGTACTGTGTCGGCTTCCAATGGACTGGAGTATAAGCTCTGAGAGAGCTGAAACTTTATCTTCACTTTATAGAAAGGTGCCTGGAAAAAGGAAGGTGCTCAAAAGTATTTTGTTGAATAAAAGAAAGTATGAAATCAACAAATCCATTCCTGGCCTTTAGATTTCTAGATTTACCTTCAGAGCCTGGTAGCCAACTGTGCCTCCCTCCTCTCCATCACTACAGCCCTGGGACCGTAGGAACAGAAAAGAGACCAGGAGGGAGGCTCAGGGTCAGCGGATGTCTACCAAGACCACCACACTTGGGCTGATGATAAGGACAGACTTCCTTTGAGTCTCTCAGTTCCTGTACTTTGCTGTTTGGACCCTCAAGGACCACTCAGCTCTCCAGACACCTAAGTGAAAGTTGGAAGTGGAAACAAACACCAGGGAACTGAGATCAAACAAAGCAGAGAGCCTAGGGCTGTTGATGGAAAGAGCTGGCTCCATGAGACAGGCAGACTTTAGTATCAGAAAGGCCAGCAAGGTAGGTAGGAGTTGAGGGGGAAAGGAGATGGAAAGCAAAACTTCCTGTTTTAATGAATTTGTTAGAACAGAAGCAACCTAAGTGTCCATCGACAGATGAATAAAGAAAATGTGACATCTGTGCACAATGGAAAACTATTGGGCCAAACACTGCAAGACCCCACTTACATGAGCAAGCCAAAACAGTCAAACTCATAGAAACAGAGTAAAATGGTGGTGCCAAAGGCTGGGAGAGGGGAAGACGTATCTCTTGGTATATTTCACAGTTTGCAAGACGAATACATTCTAGAGATCTGCTACACAGAGCCGTGCCTGTAGTTAGCAATACAGTATTATTCACTTAAAGATTTGTTAACAGGGTAGATGTCTCATTAAGTGTTCTTACCACCATAATAGAGAAAAAGCCATTAGAGGCTCTGCTTTTTATGTGCAGTTTGCAAGTTAGAAAGGAGAAAAACTAGAACTGAGGTCTGAAAATCAGATTAGCAAGAGAATTTATATAAGATATAATCTGTGATGATGAACTAAATTAGTACGAGGTCATTTTGCAGCTGAAGTCTTTAACAATAGGCACAATTTATGAACACTATTCCCTACAAGGGGGAGGTTTAGGAACAGATGCAATTATCTTAAATGTGTTTTACAACTTGGAGTTACACAAGGTATGAGGTTAAGGGGTTATATTCCCAATGGGTAAAGATAGGCTCTGGGGTAAAACACTGGATAATAGGAGTGCCCTCATCTCTTGAAATCAAATTTCAGAAAAACTTGGCAGGAAGATCAGTAACTTATGATAGATAACAGAGGCTAGTCAAATGTGACAGGGCTACTTGGTTAGCTCACTAAGTCATAAAAGTTCTCTCCACTTCAGCTTACACCCAGGAAGGTCATGTACAGCATAGCACCTGAATCACAGTAGGTTCAGGCCCAAGAATGTTGCATGCTCTCTGCAGCAGGTCTGGAATGGAGATCCAGAAGAGAGGAAAGTCATAGCTGAGCATGTCAGTCAGGGTGCTCTAGAGAAACAGAACCAATAGTGTGTGTGTGTGTGTGTGTGTGTGTGTCTGTCTGTGTGTGTGTGTCTGTGTGTGTGTCTGTGTGTGTGTGTGTGTCTGTGTGTGTGTGTGTTTGTGTGTGTGTGTCTGTGTGTCTGTGTGTGTGTCTGTGTGTGTCCGTGTGTGTGTGTGTGTGTGTGTCGGTCCGTGTGTGTGTGTCTGTGTGCGTGTGTGTCTGTGTGTGTGTGTCTGTGTGTGTGTGTGTGTGTGTGAGAGAGAGAGAGAGAGAGAGAGACAAAGAGATTTATTTTAAGGAGTTGGTTCCTGAGATTGGGGCGCCTACATTCAGTCTTTTTTCTACTAAGTTCTTCACCTAATTGGACGAGGCTCACCCACACTATAGCGAGTGCTCTGCTTTACTCAAAGTTCACCAATTTCAGTGTCTATCTCATCTAAAAAAGAGCTTCACAGATACATCTAGAATAATGTTTGACCCAATACCTGTGCCCCATAGCCCATCCAAGCTGACACATGAAATGAACCATCACATTGAGTCATCCACTGGCAGCGTCCTAGGAGAGGTCGTTTATTGGTGTTTCCAGAGCTTCCCTAGTTTTCTTTCTTTCTGAGGCTGCCAGAGTCCTCTCCTTAATTCTGTGAGCCCCTCCAGTACCCTGTAAATATTCCAACAAGAACTTGTAGTTGGTTTCTCCTTCTGAAACAAAAAGAGAAGGGAAAAGAAAAGGAGAATAACAACATTCTTAAGGGACAGAGGAACAGTAAATAAGCCAAACCCAAACTAAGCCTGACCCAGCATGTTATTCCCCAATATTTGTGCTGAGGGATGTCATGTCAAGCTATACCTTTGCCACAACCTTGCCTGGAATGCTAAGTGTAGCTTTTCTTTACCCAAATGCCCTGCGGTTCTTTGTTAAGGCCATGAATAGTCATGTTGTAAGTCTCCAGTGAGCTACTGAAATTGTATGTTTTCTTTTATTTTTTCCATGGTCAAAGGCATTTTATTAATTTGTGTCAGAGAAAAGCTTGTGGATGGTGCCCCAGAGGGTCCCTCCAAACCTGAAGGATGGCTTTGGGATTTGTTCTTATCTGGATTAATAGCAATCGTATTTCCCAAGCTTGGACCTTTTCTAAAATTGAGCAAGAACAGAGCGGGCTTTTCTGCAAACATACTGAGGACTAGGATCCAACAGAAGTCATTATTTACAACCCTCTCAAGCCTGCAAAGTCACACACACACACTTCACCCTGAATGGAATAATTAATCGATTATAGGAAATCACTTGCTGAGAAGGAAGATGGTCTAAAAAGAAAATCAAGTAATTTCAGCAGGAAAAAAAAGGCTCTAAATTTTTTTAAGGAAATTAATTGCCATCTCTAGCCCTACAACAGTGAGATCCAATAAAGCTGAGATGGCAAGAGCCCAGGGGTATCTTCCAGACTCATGCCCAGGCATAGGTTTGTTAGTATAGACTCAGCAATTATTGGGGAACTTTAAGGTATGATACAAAGAATTTAGCCCATGTTCATATTTAGTCCTATTATAGAGCTGAACTCACCAATAAATTAACTTAAATCTAATAAAGTGGCCATGCTTAAAAACCCTTTCTATCATGAGGTGATCAGGTTGACATCTTCAGTGATTAGACATGTTAATAACATGTACCCTTAACATAATGTGATTAAAAAAAAAAAAAAAAAAAAGTCGCTATGGTCTTCCTTCCAAAATCCTGTAACTCCTGTTTTTAACTATGAGAAAAACACCAAACACAAATTAAGGGACAATTTACAAAACAAGATAGCTAAAAAGAATCCTTGTCTGTTTTTGTCTGGAAGCCTGGAGGAACGTACAACAGAATGTTACAAGTGGTCAACTTTACGTGCTGGTAGGATTGCTGATAAGTGGTGACTTGCTTTTTCCTTTGGACGTTAATCTGTTATTTAGATGTTCCAAAGTGTATTATTTTTGTATTTTTTAAAAAATGTATTCATAAAAATTAATTCTTTCTTGAATGTAGTCAAAACATCCACATGGCCAGTGACAGAAGATACAACATGCTCCTTTGGAGGAAAAAATAACGCAGGCCAGCAGCCTCTTCTTCGAGACCTTCTTCACTTCAAAGCCTGTGAAAACAGCCCTTCTAAAAAATGGTGTCACTAATGCTATCAAAACTCTTAAGATTGCCAAAACTACATTTAGGAGGCATATAGTACAGCACAAGGGCTGAGTGGTTCCCAGACAATGGGGGGGCTGCTGCTGTCCCTGGGGAGGACAAAACCCATGCATTCTTCCCGTCTGAAGGGGTTAGCCCTGCACCTGTGAGTGTGCCTAGAAGAGGGGAGCCGAGAGCCCACCCGCTGAGCAGGCCACTGCAGGGGTGACGCCCACTCACCTTGCAGCCCCTGCCTATTGCAGGGCTGACATCCCCACTGCCTACAGGGTGGAGGTTGTTTCCTTAGTACAAGTCCTTTTTTATTCTTCATCTTAAATTAATAAGTGTCCAAGGAATGAACTAGCACAGCAGTTTTCAAAGTGTGGTCTAGGACCCCTGGAAGTTCTCTAGATGCATTCAGGGTGTTTAGGAGGTCAAAACTGTTTATGATAATACTAAAATGTTCTTTGCTGTTTTTCACTCTCATTCTTTCTCCAGTCTATAGTGGGGTTTTTCAGGGCCTACACAAATGGCTATGGCAACAGACCGCAGAAGCAAAGGCTGCCTTCTGTCAGCCAGTCTTAAGGTGGCACTTCCAGACCTTCCATTGCCTTTCTACACACAGCCTGCCTGCAAGTCAGCCTGGAAGAATTGGGATTTAGAAACCGTGGGCCACCGTCCCTCTTGTCTTCTCTAGTCCTCCCTGTGAAGGCCCACCTCCTGCTGCCTGTCAGCTGGAAGGCTGCCGTCCACACTCCCTATCCATGAGACCTGCCCATTGTCTTCCACAAACAAGTGGGAATCTCTGATTGTTCTAGAACATTCACCATGTTCTGCTTTGTAATATATGTCTACTTTGCTGTTTCTCTAAAATCTCTAACAACAAGTTATGTGCTTTTAGATCTGTGTTTAGTTCTTTAAAGTTTACAAAGCATTCTCAACAGGCCATCACACGTACTTCTTATATGCCTTCCAGAGGGGTGCACTATTGTGCCTGTCTTAAGGGAAGGGTGCTGAGACTCTGAGAGGGTGCAGTTTTCCCAAAGTAACACATGCAATGTGTGGTCAGGCTAGGGCTCAAACCTAGGTCTCCAGACCTAGAAGCTCTGTCATTTATAGATTGTACTTCCTCAACTGATCCCACATGAAAAGTCTGAGCAGAGCCTCATGGTCCTGGTAGAGGTGACCCCCCTCACCACACTTCTGATATTTGTTGTCTCACTTAATATGACATTCTCACACCTGAAGAGCCTTTTGAAAGGTTTTTATGCATTTTTAAGAGTAACAGAGTAAATCAATGTCCTAGTACCACCAAATTCTGTATCGTTTCTTTTTTTTTTTTTTTTTTAAAGGTAAAAAAATGTTGTTCTTCAATTTCAAATTTCAAGCTCCTTTGAGATTATTTTATCTTGCTGAAAGCCTCTTTATTCTTGATGTTTGTCATGTTTATCTTTTAGACTTAGAGCAGTTTATATACCTTTCTAAAAAAATGTTATACAAGAAGATAAATGCTAAGACATAATATTGAATAACTATTTGAATCCTCAAGTAAGATAGGTGTTGTGGCCTCCAATATGGAAATGTAATTACAGAATGTGTAAGTAGCTTGCACAGGTCAAATAATGACTCAATGCAAGAGCTAGACATAAAATTATCCTTACCACTCCCCATTTCTCTGCTAAAACACATTTTTTTAAATAAATAACTTACGAAGCATTTGAAATTGCCTAGAAAGTCAATATTCATGGTTGTATTACTGTCATCTTTTTTTGCAGTTTCTATTTTCTAACTTTTAAATAAAGATAAGAGGAATATTTTGCCAAGGTTCAGACTGGTTTTTTTTTTTTTCTTCAAATACTGTTAACTAAAGTATAACCTCATATGTGACTAAAATTGATCTCCATGCTCTTTATTAGCTGTTGAATTACTTTTGAAAAATGCCTGAAAGTGTCACTGAGTGATAAGTTGAGGCCCAATGAAATCCCAAAGATCCCTCACTTGTGTGTGTGTGTATGCACGCACACGTGTGTATATGTGTGTGTAAAATATATTCTATCATTTTTATTTGATTTTAAGATATGAATATCCTCTTCAAGTATTTTATGTTTATGTGTGTATGCAAATAAATTATATTAAAATTAATTCAAAGCCTACACTACATAGTATAATAAGAAATATCCTGGATATTACAAAGCAAAGTCAAGAATGACTGATGCTCTTCCCTTATGAGCAAAATTAACAATGGAGGAGAAATCAGAGAAATCCTGGGTCATTGTCTTCGTCCATTTTATGCTACTACAACAGAATACTGGTGACTGCATAATTTATAAAAAACAAATATTTATTTATCACAGTTCTGGAGGCTGGGAAGTCCAAAGTCAAGGGTCCCGCATCTGGTGAAGGCCTTCTTGGTGTGTCATCCCATGGCGGAGGGTGGAAGGGCAAGAGAACACATGAAAGAAGAGGAAGGAGGGCTTAATTCATCCTCTTATCAGGAGCCCACTCCTGTGATAACAGCATAAATCCATTCATGAGAACAGAGCCCTCACGAGCCAGTCACTTATGAAACGCCCCGCTTCTCAACACCATTGCATTGGGGATTAAGTTTCGAACACAGGAATTCTGGGGGACACATTCAAGCCATGGAAGTAGTAAATAAGAATCCAAAATTCTCATCTATCAGACAACAGCACAAGAAGACAGGAAATAGAAACCAGCCTGGAATAAGAAAGCAATATTCATCGAAGTGATTGTTATGTGGGATTATTTTAACACACACTGGGACTATTCTTGTATTTCATGAATGCTGATAAAAAGGAACTCCCTTTGCAGTAATAACAGTACATTCTCTAGTATATTATAGCTTACAAAACACTTTTAAATGTACAACGGATAAGATAGCAAGAGCTGGTTCTCTTGGGTCTCACCACACTAGCTAACAATCCTTGCACCAAGCTTAGAAAATCCAGCTACAGATCCAGTTTCTCCACTAAAAGAGGGCAGAGAACTCCCTGTGTCTCAGGATCCTGTGGGGGGTAAATGGGGTGACACGGAGCTGTCCAAACATAATCAGATTTAGTCAAAGTCCTTCATTCTCACAACCTTCCTGGGAGAGGCATTAGCGTTCACATCTCTGACTTGCAGATAAGGAAACTGAGGCTCAGAAAGTTTTAGTGATGTAGCCACAGACTAAAAATACACACCTGGAGAAGAGAATCTGCATTTTCAGTTTCTTCAAATCCTTTTTCTAGTGCTTTCAGCATTCGCAGTAAGTGAATTCACCACCATTTGGGATTAGAAAACAGCCTATTTACAGGCGGATCATCTGAGCTCAAGAGTTCAAGACCAGCCTGGGTAATATGGCAAAAACCCATCTCTACCAGAAATACAAAAAATTAACTGGGCATGGTGGCACGGGCCTGTAGTTCCAGCTACTTGGGAGGCTGAGATGAGACATCACTTGAGCCTGGGAGGCAAAGATTGCAGTGAACCGAGATCATACCACTGCACTCCAGCCTGGGTGACAGAGTGAGACCCCGTCTAAAAAAGAGAGAGAGAGAGTGAGAGAGAGAGAGAGAGAGAGAGAGAGAGAGAGAGAGAGAACAGCCTATTGAGAGAAGAAAAGAAAATGTTCCCAAAACTCTATTTAGAAGTCAGTCCACAGCTGGAGGGAATGGAACTAGGGCTTAGAAAATCCAGCTTTGGGTCCCAGGTCACACTCACCAGAGTTGCATCCCACATAAGTCCAACAATCCTTCTCTTTTCCATTTTGTTTGTTTGTTTTTGTTTTCCTTGGTGCATGGGTTAACCTGCCTTACTCCTATTGTTACTGTGAGATTCAAATAAGATTATTCATTCAACAATTCTCATCCTATCTACCGAGTATGTACATCTACACAGAACATCTACATAGTACATCTACACCACCAGTGGGTGATGACTGACATTTATTCTCAGCATCTAGGACTGGAGGGGCTGGACACTCCCATGCATGCATGCACACACGTGTGCACACACATATGCACAAAGCATTTACAAGATAAAGCAAATGTCAGAAAAGATTAGTGGCCATGTGCCATCTACATGCTACATATATTTTTCATTCTCTGTTTAGTCATCATTGGCTACTCTTCATTTAGGTAGCAGTTGTGAGAAATTAAATGTATCTATGTTCTAGAATTACATGGAGAAAATATCTGTTGAATGCTTCTTCTGTTCCCACGATGGTTTTAGGTGCTGGGAATACCTAGTGGGCAAGATGGATTAGGTTTCTCCCCTCATGGAGCTGACATTCTAGTCAGTGGAGAAAAACAATAAGCCAGCAGACAGATAAATGAGGAATTTCAGATGAGGATGGAGTGCTATAAAGACAGGAAGACAGAGAGGTATGAGTTGAGTGCCCAGATTCTTCACATCTGATGGTCAAAGCAGGCCCCTTGAAAAGCTGATTCCAGAATGAGAAGGAGTTAACCACGCGAGGATCTGGAAGAGACGGTTCTCGGCAGTGGTGTTGTGGGACTTTCTCCTTAGCCTAGCTAAAAACAGGGTCCTTGTCACATAACCATGAAAGATTAGGCTCCTAGACACTTGGAAGGGTGAGGAAAATGGAGTTTATTAGGCAAAAAGGAAAAAAGGGAAACAGGGACTCTCAGCAAGAGTCGTGCTAGCCGGTTTCCCATCTCACAGATTGAATCCCAGGTTCCACCCGGGAACAGAAGACATCAGGCTCCTCTCCTCTGCAAAGGGTATAAATTTCTGTGACTCTACCCCATTCTTCCGGTGTGCAGGTAGTCAGAGTTTCTCTGGGGACCCCTTTATGCTTGGCTGTCTCAGTGGGAGTGGCTAATGCAAAGGCCCAAGGGGAAGAATTGGCTTGTCCTGCTAGAGGAACTTCAGAAAGGCCAGTGTGGCCAGAGGAGCCAAGAGGGATGAGCTCACAGTTGGGTAGGACCCCTGTCATGCAGGGTCTGGTAGGCCATGTGTGCTAGGGGTTGTATTTGGCTGCCCATGAAGACACCAACCACAAGGACTTCATTTAATAGAAATTTGTTTCCCACACAACAAAAGAGTCTAGAGGAGGAGTCCACAGCTCTGAAGAGCCTTCATGGACCCTCAGATTCCCACATGCCTTTGACCTTTCTGCTCTGTTACCTTTAGCATGTGATTTTCATGCCTTTGATGGCCTCACAGTTACAATATGATTGTTCTACCTTTGGCTCTCTGTCTGAATTCAAGGTGGTACAAACGATGAAGTCATCAGAAGGAAGGGGTGTCCCCATATTAAGAATGCAAATTTCCTCCAAAACCCCTCAGCAGATTTCCATGGTCAGAACGGTGTCACTTGGCCACCCCTAGCTACAAGGGAAGCTGAAAAATAAGTGTCTTTTTTTTTTTGTCTGTGAAGTTCACTACCTTCTTAACAGTATTTCCTTCATTAGAAATGCTGTTGAGTAGACAGATTATTCCACACTGTAATGAGTAGCTTGGATTGTATTCTAGAGAAGAAGCTATTTGCTGGTAGGTGGGAGAATCAGGAGTTCTTTGAACACGTGAAATTAACTTGACTGTCACACTGTCAGGAGCAGACTGTACCTGAATCACATAGCACCCAAATATAATACGTTAGTGGCAGTGAATCTGTATGGGTCTGCAGCAACCTCAATTCTTGCCTCTGCAGAAGAATTCAACTGAGGGGTATAAAGCAGAAAGAGAGACTGAAGCAAGCTTTGAAGAAGAAGTGAACGTTTATTAAAAAGCTTTATATCTGGAACAAAAGGAAAGTACACTTGGAAGACGGCCAAGCAGGTAACTTTAGAGATCAGGTGCATGGTTTGACCTTTGACTTAGGGTTTTATACGTTGGCATACTTCTGGGGTCTTGCATCCCTTGTCCCGATTCTTCCCTTGGGGTGGGCTGACCACATGCGTAGTGACTTGCCAGCGCTTGGAAAGTGAGCAAAGGCCGTGTGTTTATTGGAGGTGTACACACGCTCACTTGAGGAAATCTTCCCTTACCAGCCCAATGTTCCTAGAAGGTCATATACCAGTTAAACTCTGCCATTTTGCCTCTTGATGTGTGGCAAAGAGATCTTATCAGGAAGCTGTTGATCACCACTTTCAGGTTTTTTCTGTCTACTGGGCGACTGCCTTTCCCTGGCGCTGACTGCAACCAATTATTATTTTAGAGAAATGGTGTAACAACTTCTTGACCATCACCTGATGGTCACACAACATTTGTAGCGGTGTGGGTTGTGGGGAAGAGTCCTCTCCTGCCCTGCTCAGGCCGACTAGCTACCTACTGTAACACCACCAGAGTTTCCCAATCAGTACAACCCTGGAGAACAGGTCACAGCCAAAGATACACAACCTGTCAGACCTCAGGGCAGTCCAGGGGCCACCAGGGCCCCTCTGGAGCTCTGCTCCTTCCTGCGAAGGCTTCCCCACCCCCACCCCCCAGGGTTCCTTATCATTAGCATTTGAGTTTAAGATGCTGTCGCTCATAACATGCAACTTTGTTTTAGGTGCCACTAAGGGTAAAAACACTACCAATTCAAGGATACCACCATGTGCTCTTTCAACTTACAATTTTCATTTTATACTTCCAAGAAATGGTTCTTGAGGCTTAAAACGTAAGGCATGAGTTTTTAATTATATAGCACCTTTGCACATACATAAAAAGGAAACTACTCATGAAATTAATCGGTTAGGTACCCTTAAACGTTTAAGAATGTGAGTGACGCGGTATCTCTTTAAAGAGGACCCCAGTATTAACTTCAGGATTCTCTTCCAAACTGCTGGCACCCACTTGCAAGTTTGGATGTGAATACAAGACAATGAGAAGCATGTCATGACTGCAGCCTGGCCAACAATTATCCTATTAGTGGTGTTGAAATGTGTGTATGGAGTGGAGAATGCAAGACCAGTGTATGCTATGTGCATTTCCACGTGTGCCCTGATGCACAAAGAGTTGCGCAGCACTGAGTTAGACAACAAATAGAGAAGCCAAGGTGGTAGTGGTGAGTCTGGTGTTTAGTTGAGGGACAGAAAGAGAGAAATGAGGTTACAGTTTTGGCACCGGTAAGCATCTGCAGGTGGTGATGGTGGTGAGTCTGGAGCTCAGTGCAGGGGCAGAAATAAATGGGGTTGCAGACTTGTCACCCGTAAGCATCTATCTGCATGATAGTTGTCCACACGGGGCTCCATGTGACTATCTATGGGAAGTCTGGATACAGAAGAAGGCCAAGTAAGCCGTGGGATACTCAAATGTTTATAAATCTAGAAGAGGGCGAACCGCCAAGCTGACAGAGTGAGCAGCCAGGGTGGCCAGAGAACTGGAGGGTAAGGCAGTGATGTGGCACCTCTGGACGAGCAAAAGAGGAGGGCGATGGCCAGCTACATCAAGTGCCACTAAGAGCTCAAGTAGAATGAAAGTGGAAAATGACAGTTGGATCTGGCAGCACAGAAGTTGTAAGTGACTTCCACAAAAGGACCTCCCATGGTTGAGGACAGCGCTGCAGAGCTTGATGAAAACCAGACAAACTGGACTGGAGGGAGTGACAAGAGATGAGCTCCACCTCCTTGAACAGTTTTGTTGTCAAAGGGAAAAGTACAGTCAAGAGAGGGGTTGTGTTTCCTTCGCTAGAGAGATTAATCCTGTCTGAATGCGAATCCAGCAAGGGCAGCGTGGAAGTTAACAGCAGTTGCAAAGCACTGGGGCAGGCGGGAACAACACGATCCAAGACACAAGAGCCAGGCATCAGCCACGGCAACAGGAAGATGATGGTGAAAACCAAAAGTGTCTGAGACTGGTCTCAACTTAGGAAGTTTGTTTTGCCAAGGTTGAGGATGTGCAGTGACACACCCTCAGGAGGTTCTGATGACATGTGCCCAGGGTGGCCAGGTAACAGCTTGGTTTTATACATTTGAGGGAGACATGAGACATCAATCAATACATAAGATGTAGGTTGCCTCTTTAGGAGGTAAAATGTGAAGTGGGGACACCCGGGTCATAGGTACATTTAAAGGTTTTCTGATAGGCAATTGGTTGAGAGTTATCTAAACACCTGGACTCAATAGAGGGGAATGTCCGGATTGCATTACGGAGTTCTGGAGACCAAGGTGTTATCATGCAGATGAAGCCGGGAATACACTGCAAATGTTTCTTATCAGACCTAAAGAGTCGTCTATTATAGGGTCTCCGTGCGAATATTTGTGAGGCCATGTTTGACTTCCACTTCGCAGCAAGGGCTGAACTAGTTTTTCACGACAACTTAGAAGGCCACCAGCGGAGTTGAGGGTCCATCCGTTGGCTGCGGCGCTTAGAATTTTATTTTTGGTCCATACCGGGGGAGGGCAGCGCTGGCCCTCACTCGGAAAGCAGGCTCTCCCCTCGCATCCTCTTTTAACAAATTCCTGCTCTCTCGACCCCCGTCGCTGCCATCTGGGCTCGCCTTTCCGCGCTTCATTAGGTCCTGCCGCGGCGGGGGCTGAGGGCCTCAGGGGACGGTTGCCTCCCCGCCGGGACGCCCTGGCCCTAGCCCGCATGTTGGGCGCCGTCACCCCGCCATCGCCGCATAGCCAGGAGACTGGCTGAGCGCGTTCGCTGCAGGAGGCATCCTCAGCTAGATCCTGCTTAACTTCCCGCAGCCAGCCGAGGACCCCGCCTCCCTCTGCTTCTTTCTCCCTCTCACTCTCCCACCCCTCTCTCCCTTCCCTCCCCCGCCCCCCCCGCCCCCCCCGCCCCCCCCCGCCTCCCCCGCCCCCCCCGCCCCCCCCGCCCCCCCCGCCCCCCCCGCCCCCCCCCGCCTCCCCCGCCTCCCCCGCCTCCCCCGCCTCCGCCCTCGGCCACAGCGACCGACGTGGCACGGCCGGCTGCGCAAGCTCCGTATACGTAACTCGCGGCCCGGCGGGGCGGGCGGGCCGCGGTGACGTCAGTGCGCACGTCGTGGGTGGGCTTGGCTGCGCCACGTCGGCGCGCGGCGGCCGCGCCCCCTTAACGGCAGTGGCACTCGCTCGGTTCAGGCGGCTCCGGCGCCCCACGCGCGCGCACGTCGCTTTCCCGCCCACTCGCTTCCCGGAGCTCACACCCGCGCTCACTCGCGCACTCCCGCCTGGCCCGAGAACCGCGCCGCCGCTTCGGCCCCGCGGAAGCCCCGCCGCGCCATGTCTTCGCCTCCCGAAGGGAAACTAGAGACTAAAGCTGGACACCCGCCCGCCGGTACTGACTCGTTTCCCCTTTCTCTCCACGCGCGGGTGCCGGGGGCGGGCTCGAACCCGGGGGCGCCGGGCGGGGGCTCCGCGGGGAGGGCCCCGGCGGGCGCTGAGACTTGGTCCGGGCCCTGATGTCCGCCCGAGGGGCGCGGGCCGCGGAGAGCTCGGGCGCCCAGGCCCGGGACGAGCCCGCCTGAGCTTCGGCCCGGCTTGCCGGCGGCGGAGACGCGTTTCTTCCTAAGGCGCGCGGGCCGCCGCGTACCTGTGCGATTGCGCGCGGGCTCCGGTGCCTTGGGCGAACCCAGTTGCACAACTTGTAACAACGTTTTGGCGGATAATATTTACTTAGAAGGTACAAGTACAGATGTCTAGAAAGAAAATAACAGAAACAATGAAAAGTCAGTGGTGTTAATATCATGGTAATGATTAATTAGAGGCTGCCAGCGTTTCATACCGATTCAAGAACCAAGGAGCGGAAATAATTTTTATCATTAATCACTCAATATGACTTTCACCGCCAGTTTCTTCCACATCCAGATTTTTTTTTTCCCCAAAGGTGCTTTTTCTCTTTTTGAGCAAATCCTAAACTTCTGAGCCGAGGAAGTTAACGCCAGGAAAGAGCGGTCTGTCTTAGAACCTAGGGATCTAAGCAGCCTTCATGCTCCTGCGACCACCTCTTCTCTCTGGGCACGGTTCCTGTTTGCACTTTGGACTCTCTCCAGACGGGTCTGTTTCCGTTTCTACTCTCCTTTCCAGTGGCATTCGGCCCATATGGAGGGACACTGGTGAGAAGATCAAAGGCCTTGGGTCTCAGAAGCCAAGTCACCTCAATGTGTGGATGCGTGGGGTTCTTTTAGGGTCTTAATAGCACACCTTAGTGTCATAAACTCAGTCTTCTAGGAACAGAAGTCTTTGAGAAACATGGCTTCTTTTGGTGGCACATTTGTGCCATTTTCTTGTTACAATAAAGATTCCTGGCCGGGCGCGGTGGCTCACTCCTGTAATCCCAGCACTTTGGGAGGCCAAGGAGGGTGGATCACTTGAGGTCAGGAGTTCAAGACTAGCCTGGCTAACGTGGTGAAAGCCCGTCTCTACTAAAAGTACAAAAATTAGCTGGGCGTGGTGGCGGGCGCCTGTAATCCCAGCTATTCAGGAGGCCGAGGCGGGAGAATGACTTGAACCAGGGAGGCAGAGGTTGTAGTGAGCCAAGATTGAGCCAAAGCACTCCAGCCTTGGCGACAACGCCAGCGAGACTCCATCTCAAAAAAAAAAAAAAAAAAATTACCATTATCCTTCTCTGCTGTCCTCTACTGTAGGGCGGGAATTCCTTGCCCCAGCACAACGAATAGGAGCAGTTCTTTAAATATGTTGCAGTCCAGAGTAGGCAATATTTTTCGGTGGTGATGGAAGCTCTCTACGACAAAACTAACTGGCACTAGAAAAGAAAAATGTCTAACTGATGCCAGAGAACTTAAGAGGCATGGGGTTTTAGAAAATCATTCCACTGGGTGGAAAATGGGCTTTGGGGGAATTTGTGTTGCATTGGTTTTAAGGAAAAAAGAAAAAAAAGTACCTCAAAGGGAGATTTTTTTTTTTAATGGGATTTCCTTTAAGGATAACTGACTTCTATTCTACCACAGCGGGTCCCTGTCCTCCATGGGGAGGAGCGCCTTGATTTCCACCTGGGGCAGGGCTGCCTCCAGGAACTGCGCTGGCCCTCCGCTCTCCAGGACCTGGATTACATTAAAGCATATCTATTGGAATGATACAGAACCAAAGTACAGTAATTAAATTGCATACAGGGATATACCCATATGGAGGATTTGTTTTGTTTTTTGTTTTGTTTTATTACTTTTTTTTTGAAACAGAGTCTCACTCTGTCACCTAGGCTGGAGTGCAGTGGCATGATCTTGGCTCACTTCTACCTCCGCCTCCTGGGTTCAAGAGATTCTCCTGTGTCAGCCTCCCGAGTAGCTGGCATTACAGGCACCTGCCACCACGCCTGGCTAATTTTTGTATTTTTAGTAGAGACCGGGTTTTGCCATGTTGGCCAGGCTGGTCTCGAACTCCTGACCTCAGGTGATCCACCCGCCTCAGCCTTCCAAAGTGCCCATATGGAGATTTTTAAGGTCAGAGGTATAAACTGTACATGCTCACTCCCTGGGAAAAATTTCTTTCTGGACTCTGGTTTTCTTTTGATTACAGAGTAAACAGCTAGGCTTTGTGAATTACAGAGTAAGTAGCTTATTTATCCCTCAGGAGGGAAGAGGCAGCTTATTTGTGCTAGTGTAGCAGTGAGCTTGGGTTCTGAGTTTGAGGACATCACTTCACGCTTCACTGGGAGTCAGTTTTTCTCCTTTATGAAATGCGAGGTTTGGGCCTCGGGGCAAGTCGCAAGGAGGGGCTGCGTTTGCTGCCATGACTCTCCTGGCCCTCTTCAGCGTCAGGGTACCAGCACTGTTCATCCCACAGGTAAACTCCTCTAGTGACTTCAGGGCAGCTCCTTTAGACTTATGGGGTGAGCTCTTGGCTTGTGGCTGTCACTGTCTGTCATCTGTCTCCAAGACGATAGTTAAGAGGAGGGGCCTGACGGCAGCACCCCTCAAATGCCAGCAGCACCCCTCAAATGCACTTTCCCAGGTGTTACAGAGGACTGTGTGTGTTTTTTGGCAGGAAGCTCCGGTGTTCTTGTTTAGTCTGGCATTGCCAGACAGTAGGTAGCTCTGAAGGGTAGATAGTTAAAAAAAAAAAAAAAAAAAGGCGGTCCACTGCAATAAAGGATAATCATCAAGGATTGCCAAGAGCACAGTTCATAAACCAAAATCACTGCCTTAAAAATGTTGAGAATGCTTTCATTAAGTGCTTAAATTGAATAACAGACTTGTGCCTCAGTGCTCAATCAGAAATAATAAAATTCTCTTACAGTGACTATCTTAATGTTCTTTTGTGTCTTCTCTTTATTGCTGTCTGGCCCATATCTCCTCCTGTACATTCCTGCAATCCCCTTGTTTTCCTTCATGCTCTAACCTTTGCCTGTCGTCTTCTTGCTTCCGGGGTTGAGTCTTCTCCATCTCTTTATTCCCTGGGGCAGCACAAAATACTTAATAAGCGCTCCTGAGTTTCCCCAGGGCCTCTTCTCACCCCTCACTGCCCCCATAGCATACCCGGCCCACAAGTTCCTTGGCTCTGAGCGCTCTCTACTGTGCACAGGCATGCAGGTGGTCCTCTCAGCCGGTTCAGGCAGCAGACTAGTGGAAACACTAATGAAGTGTGTTCAGTGTCACAATGTGCTGACACACTTCTAAGCACTTGGCACGTTTAACTCATGAAATCAGCAGTCATCTTACTGTTGAGATACCGAGCACAGTGCCATTTAAAAACGTGACCCAGAGCCGAGTGCGGTGGCTCACGCCTGTAATCCCAGCACTTTGGGAGACGCGGGTGGGGAGAGCACCTGAGGTCAGGAGTTCAAGACTAGCCTGGCCAACATGGTGAAACCCCGTCTCTACCAAAAATACAAAATTAGGTGTGGTGATGGGTGCCTGTAATCCCAGCTACTCCGGAGACTGAGGCAGGAGAATCTCTTGAACCTGGGAGACAGAGGTTGTGGTGAGCCAGGATCACGCCACTGGACTCCAGCCTGGGCGAGAAGAGCGAAAACTTAGTCTGAAAAAAAAAAAACCTTACCCAACTGTTTGGACTATCTGTTGCCAACTCGCCTGAGCTAGTGACCTAGTGGGAGCAGCTAGAAAGGCTGTTGCCTTTTGGAACTTCAGCAACCCGTCGGACGACTCTATCACTGGCCAGGTGCCTCCTCCCAAGGTGGGAGACGAATGAGGCAGTTTGTAAAGGCTTCTGAAGAGTGTTAGAGAAAGGTGCCGTGCAAATACAGGTATTGTTATTTACAAGTGATGGATGGCACTGCATCACGTCCTGGCAAATGTGCTGTCGTCTGCAGTCCTCTGTAAAAGTAATCCAGCCGTAATGATTTGAGACCTCGCCACTGCTCCTGACTACAAAATCTTTGCAGAGAAATGGGGTGAGACTGCTTGTTTGATGAGTTATTGCAAATGCAGATTAGCAAAGTTAGAATTAGCGAGATTCTGTTTCATCTAACAGCAGTCATAGCATTCCATAGCAGAAAGGGGCACCTAATTATAAGCCTTGCTGTTACTCATTTCTGCCAGTCTTTGTGAGTCTGTGGCAGTGAGATGGGTAAAATTTCTTTGTTAAATACATTTTGCTGGCCCCGTTCCCCTCCATTTCCCAGTGGAGCCAAAACCATGTGTCAGTAGAGTTCTCATAAATCTGCTACATGATAGCTTTGAATGTTACTAATCTTACATATGGTTTTCTGTGAAAAGCAGACTCTACATCCCCTCTCAAAGTGAATTAAGTGGAAATATAAGCACAGTTGTATTTGTTTCAAGTAAAATGGAAAATAGACCATGTTACTTTTTTTAGTAACTTCAAAGTAACTTAGTTCTTATACTAATTGATCCTTCAGACATGAGTTAAGGATGCCTTTCAAAACTCGAGTGTAATTCCCCCTGAATTTTCTCCCTGAATTATCTCCCTGCAGAAAGACTTTCAGATTATCGATTGCTAGAAACGGAAGACTAATTTGTCTTCTATTAGCCCTGCGGTCACAGATTTGCTAAGCATAGTCCCAGTGTCAACCAGTCAGGACCATAGATTGAAGGGTCCAGATAAGAGGTCTGCTCTTGTTCCCAACATGCCAAGGAAAACAAGACCCCTTAGTTAGCACGGTTTTTTTTAAGAAGATTTCTGTCAAGACAGCCCCTGGCATTTCGCCACTTCCCTAGCCCTTTTTTTTTTTTTTTTTTTTTTTTCTCCTCCAGACAGGGTCTCACTCAGTCTTGAGTGCAGTGGCATGACCTTGGCTCACTGTCACCTTGGCCGCCTGGGCTCAAGAGATCTCACCTCAGTGTGGTGAGTAGCTGGGACTACAGGTGTGCACCATCATACCCAGCTAATTTGTGTACTTTATGTAGACACAAGGTTTTACTATGTTGCCCAGTCAGGTCTCAAACTCCTGGGCTCAAGCAATGTGCCTACCTTGGCCTCCCAAAGTGTTGGGACTCCAGGCATGAGCCACCACGCCCAACCTTGGCTAGCCATTTTTGGTTATCTGTGCCTTCTCATGTCTTTGGTGAGTGTCCTTTTCATTTCGGCCAGTGCCCTGTGCATTCTTACTTGGTTATGTGACTGCTTTCCCCTTCCCAGCTTCAGAAATCTTTTTTGTTTCTATAGAGAATATTCACTTTTGTATAAAGTACTAGATTAGGTATAGAAAATGGTACTTCGTCTTGTAACAAACAACCTAAATTCTCAGTGGCCGAACTAATCCAAGTTTATTTCTGTCCTGGGGGGCGGTCTTCTTAACAAAGAACAATTCAGAGGCCCAGACACCCCCTGCTGCATAACACTAGCTTTTCAATGTGTGGCTGCTGCAGAGGGGATGAGTGTAGGTCACCGTGCTGGGGTCTGTATGGTGTGGCCCACAAGTGGTGTGTGTCATCACATCAGTTTCCTATGGCTGCTGTACCAAATCACAATACACTTAGTGGTTTTAAATAACACAGTTTTATTATGTTACAGTTCTAGAGGTGAGACGTCCCAGATGGGTCTCACTGGGCTAAAATCAAGGTATCCACAGGGTGACTGGTTCCTTCTGGATGCTCAGGGGAGAATCCATTTTCTTGCCTTTTCCAGCTTCTAGAGGCCGCCTGCTTTCCTTGGTTCATGGCCCCTTCCTCCACAAGCCAAGGAAAGCTTCTTCAAAGGCAGCAATGACCAGTCACATCCTCACATTGCACACTCGGATCCCTGATTTTTCTGCCTCCCTCTTTCACATTTAGAGACCCTTGAGATTACATGGGCCCATCTGGGTAATCCAGAATAATCTCTTCACCTTCACAGTCTGTGATTCTAAGCACAGAATAGCAGTTTCCCTTCTTTCTTCCTCAGCTTAAGGTCAGCTGATTAGCAACTGTAATTCCATCTACAACCTTCATTTCCCCTGGCCATGTAGCCCAGCACACTTACAGGTTCCAGAGTAGGGGAACATGATGACATGATGCTGCCCACCAAAGTCACTTTTCCCCATATGGTTGGGCAGGACCCAGTTTGATGCCCCCAATCCAACTACGGGGAAGCCGGGAGTGGGACTGGCGAACACCTGACTAGTCCTTGCCTCAACCAACTCCCAATGCCAGCTTTTCCAAAGCACCTCCAGGCAGCAGATCCTACTTTCCCCTAAACTTTCTGAAATCATCCTCCCTATACTCAAGGATATACATGTAGCTGCTCCATGTACCTCCCAGCTTGAAAGGGGCCCAGTCAGCTGTCCGGCAGGGTGCCCATCCTGGCCCAGTCAGTACTGAATTTGTCCTTTGGGTCAAAAACCATGTCATGGATGGAACACACACTGCTGTGGAAGATAGAGTCAGGCATTACTACTTCAGAGTCAAAGCTCCATGGCCCAGGGGGGTCCCACTATGTCTCTGAACTTCATTCTTTAACGGGGTTGCTCCATGTAATTTAAGAGCCTTCTCACCTTCACAGTCTATGATTCTGAGCACAGAATAAATAGCAGTATGAAGCCAACAAGAGTGCAAATTCAGGAATGTATCTGGGGCTCCGGCTCATTTTTTACCACAAACCATTACTTCTAGCTTATATGTGCACACGTGAAAGCTCCTGTAAGGGCTCCACTTGGTCTGGGGGCAAGGTTCTCATTGGGGTCTTCAATAACTTGTATCTGTTACTGGGCCAGACTGTCAGCACTCACTCTCTGCGTACATTCTTAGCGCCTCTCACCTCTTTATCCTCTCCACTTTTTAGGGTTCCCACCTTCAGGTGCATGGGCTTCCATAAACGTGAGTCTCCACTTGCCAGTGATTTTCCTCTCTCCTGGTGGCATCATTCTTCTTAACTAAGATAAGCCATAGTCTCTTGCTCTGTTCACATTGGGAAGTTCTACCCACCTAATCTCACCAACCCCTTTGCTTACCTGCCAATACATTGCTCTACCTAAAATCCTGTGGTTTAATCATAACCTGCAGCAGTGGTGGTTTTCTGTTTTGTTTTGTTCTTTCCACAGGAACAGTCCTCAGAACCTTTCATCTCTTCTTTTAGGTAGAAGAGCTTCCCTTTGAATAATATTTCAATAACTCTTCTCAGGAAAGAACAAAGGTAGCATATACTTGCGCGTCATGCTCCAGTACCTGCAGTGAATGCTTTTGGGACATTTGTGTGAATTAACAGCCCTTCCTAGTCCCCTGCTGTAAACCGCTCCCTGGTTCATGGGACTCTTCCGGTATTTCCCCTTTCTTCTTCCCGCAGTAGCATTTTCTAGTGTGCTATTGAGCACTAGCAGATAGCAAGCCACCAGTGACTCCGTCTTACAGCCAGGCATCCTGACACCTGAGGATGGATGCTTGGCCCAGGATCCCATGTAGTCATTTGCTTCCCTGGTGTTTGCTTACCTCCCGGATGTGACCATGGGTAAAGCTTCCTCCACCCCCCTTCCCATTTGGGCGGGCAGCTGCTCTGTAGAGAGCTTTTCATTTCAAACTCACCTTCCCTTATCTAGGTAGGGTAATAACCTGGCCCTATCTGTAGGCCGTTCCTTTGAGTTACTCTCAGAAGCCATGGTGCCCTGTTGCCTGGAAGGAGTCTGAGCAAGGAAAGGCTTACCTATGATTAAGGGTGGAACCCAGTCTGCTGCTTGCCAGCTGTGCGATTTGGGGCCACTAGCTTCCGCTTCTCCCTGCCTCAGGATCTACTCCGTGGGGCTGCTGTACAGTGGAAAGATGCGTGGACTCCACGTGGTTAGAGCAGTGCTTGGCACAGAGTGGTGATGAAGAGAAGTTGGATCTGTAATTCTCCAGAAGCTTCCTCACTTAGGTGCTGATGTAGTGACAGAGGTCCTGGTGGTGATCAGCACCACGGTGGGCAGGTGCTTTACAGGGCATGGCCTTCATTCCCCAGCAACCCATAGGGCAGTGCTCTTTAAGGAACTGCTGTGAAGAGAGGGTGAAGAACTGGAAAAGCACCAACGATTTGAGGACCCTAGAGGCCTCTCTAAGTACTAAATGTTAAATTAAAAACCCGTTTAATAAGACTAGCTAACAGTCGAGCACATCCTGTGTGCCAGACCCTGTTGGAGGCATTTCATGTGTGCTAACTCATGTAATCCTCAGTTGGCCCTGAGAGAGGGGAACATTGTCACCCTTTCTTCATAGGTGGAAGACCCTGAGGCACAGAGAGCTTCAGCAACTTGCCCACACACAGCCACACACACACACAAGCACATACGTAGGCACACATGTGCACAGGCACATGCACACACAGGCAGAACTGGGATTTGAACCCAAGATTCTGGCTCCAGCATCTGTGTTCTTAGCCGCTGCACAGCATTTCTGCTAAGAGGAAGCTTATTCTTTACATTCAAAGCTCTCATTTGAATAACAACCACCACAACAAAAATCTAAGGTTTTTCTGTTTCTCCTAAAAATACTTATTTGCAAATCATTCTGCAAAGATTTCTGCAAAAGTAATTCTGCTTTTGTAGTTTTACAAATGAAGAGTTCTAGAGACAGTGATGCAACAATCATAATAAATATGTGCTGTCATATTTTTTGGCAGTACTGCAAGTTAAAATGAACCTGTCTCAGCTTTGAGTTATTATGATTATTGCCACTTTTTATTGCTACATTAATCACCAAACATACTGAGAGGGATTAATGAAGTTAATTGTTTTTAGAAACTAAATTAAATGCAAGTGCTAATGCTGGGTGACTGAGCCCTGACATTGTGTACTTATTTCAGTGGAGGAGTGGACAGGCTGCTCTGCAGGAGCTGCGGAAGACTTGATCATTTCAAATGTCACCTTGACATTCATCATTAGTTTTCTTTGTAGTTAGTTGCACAGCTCTTTTTATTTTTACTTTATGAACACATCTGTGAGTTATAGTTTAAAAGTTTTACGTGTGCCAAGTTGAAAAGATTCAGAGATCATTTTTAAATGGGCATCTGTATTATTGGTTCATCCTGCCTTAACAAAATACCACAGACTGGGTGGCTTAAACCACAGACATTTATTTCTCCCAGCTTGGGAGGCCGAAGTCCACGATCAAGGTGTCGGCAGCCCTGCTTTCTCCTGAGGCCTCTCTCCTGGTCTTGCAGACGGCACTTTCTTGCTGTTTCCTCACAGGCCATTTCTTTGTGTGTGCACATCCCCGGTGTCTCTTTCTCTTATAAAGACACCATTTCTATTATATTAGAGCCCTACCTCAATTCCTTATTTTAACTTGATTATCTTTTAAAGACCCTCTGTCCAAATACAATTGCAATTTAAGGGTATGTCAGGACTTCAACCTATGAATTTTGGGGGTATACTATTCAGCCCATAATAGTATCTTTCATCAATTTCTGATGAGTATGGGAAAGAGGTGGGATAGAGCGGGGAGGAAAATTAATTTTTAAAGAGCATTTAGTGGGACAGTTCTTCTAAGCTCTTCCTTGGGCCCAAAACATTCATAACTCTGAGATCCTATGCTTCAAGAGAGTGGAAAATGACCTTAAGGTGTAGATAATTGTATTTTCAGTCTCCATTTCTGATTGGGAGGCCAACTATGTAGGCTGGGAAATCTTAGATTAAAAAGCTGCCTGCAAATGGTAGTTCTCTTCTGTTTTGTCTTTGGCTTTTTGCTTTTTTTAAAAAAATTTGACCTTGAAGTGAAAGGAATTCCTAGAAACCCAAAACGAAGAAAGAACTGAAATTCAGACCTTTAGCATGAGAGGTGGGCCCACAGGAGGCAGGGAATAGCCAAGGCTGGATGCTCAGAGGCCACACCCCTGGGGAAAGGGTGGAAGAGGGAAACCTGCCCAGTGGCCCTGGGAGGGCCAGGAAGCCGGGCTGTGTCAGCCTGGGCTCTACATGGGGACAGAAGTCTCCTTGAGAATTTGTAAACAAAGGTTTGCGTTTACATGAGTTCTGTTCATATTTGCACTGTTTGGCAATTTGTCTTCTGAGAAATCTGCCTTGAAAAGGATTTTCAGACACCCATACTCCTGACTTGATAAAAACACATGTAGCATCTCCCCAGAGGGTTGCTGTCATCACAGGCCCCATAAGATCCTTACTGGTAAAGCCCAGTGAAGACAGATTCCTCCTCCACAGTCTCCCAGGACAAGAGCAAGAATCCACAGACAAAAACAGACAGCAGAATTAGACTCCAGAGGACTTTAGAAAATCAAATAATTGGATATATAACTAAAATGATTATATAAAGGAATTGAACGCACAAGAAAAGAATAAGACCCCATCAAATACAGACCTAGTGAATTTGAGACAAAAGCTCTAGATTTTTTAAAAATGATTAAAAATAGGCCGGGCGCGGTGGCTCACGCCTGTAATCCCAGCGCTTTGGGAGGCCGAGGCGGGCGGATCACAAGGTCAGGAGATCGAGACCACGGTGAAACCCCGTCTCTACTAAAAATACAAAAAATTAGCCGGGCGCAGTTGTGGGCGCCTGTAGTCCCAGCTACTCGGGAGGCTGAGGCAGGAGAATGGTGTGAACCCGGGAGGCGGAGCTTGCAGTGAGCCGAGATCGCGCCACTGCACTCTAGCCTGGGCGACAGAGCGAGACTCCGTCTCAAAAAAAAAAAAAAAAAATGATTAAAAATACAATGATTAAAAATCAATTGATGCGATATAGAGCATATTTTTGAGAGAATTACTGAACAGGATTCTGTTTCCTTCTGCCCTAAGTAGAATCTCCTCTCTGTTGATAAGAGGTGCAGGCAGCGGGGAGATGTTAGTTCTAAACCCAAGCCAGCAGAGGAATGGTTTAAACACAGTTCTTCATTTTCCTTGCTCTCTTTTGCCCTTTTCTAACAGCCAGCTGCTGGGGCAGTGCTGGTCCTGGGAGCAAATGTCACCATCTCCCTCCAGTCAGGGGCTGACAGAGTCTTCCAGGGAAATGGAAGACCAGTAAACCTGAAGCATGTAAGCCCCAGGCTGCCTCTCCCATTCTCCTTCCCGTTCATCAGCGGCATAAAGAAACTTGGCCTGGACTTTTGTGACTCAGCAGGGTCCACCCCAATTTAAAATGCCAGAGGACATGGTGTGGCAAGTTGACTGTATCATGATGTTAGCCATCTTGTGGCGGAGACTTGAAGGGTAAAGCTCTCAGTAAGGCCTGCACCCAGAGCCTCGGGGGCCAGTGACTGCAAGGAAAACAGCCCTGCTTTCTAGCCAGCACCCCACTCTCCCGAACACCTCTCTTTCAACAGTCTGAGGAGGTTTATCTCCTTTCTGCAGATGAAGCAGGGAATCTTTGAGAATCAGACTCTAGTCTGAGACCACATAGCTAAGGGCATGGAGGAACGTGCTGACCCCAAAACACATGCTGGTGGCTACCATGTGAGGCTGGCTTTTTGGATATAGGGGCAGCCAGCTTTTCCAAATTCCGTTCCATGGAACACTGTGGTCTTGATGGAGGATAACTGGTATTATACCAAAAAAAAAAAAAAAAAAAGTTGTGTGGTCAGATAGGCTGGGGAGAGCCGGCATGCTCTATGCCTGCCGTAAGTCTTCCTCATGCAGGGTAGCACACTAAGGGCCAAGAAGGTCTCCCTTGGGGAAACCTATTTAATTTTGTTCAACCTAGCATTTCCCACTCTTATTAGATCCTAGGTCACCCTACCCCTTACAACACAGTATTAACATATTAGCCATAAAGGAATTGCAAATCAAACCACAATAAGAGACCACATCACACCCATTAGGATGGCTATAATTAAAAAGACACACAATAGCAAGTGTTGGGAACATGTGGAGAATTGGAACCCACACACTGGTGGGAATGTGAAATAGTGTGGAGGCTTTGGAAGACAGCTTGGTGGTTTTCAGAAGGATAAATTCAGAGTTACCATGTGGCCTGGCAGTTCCATTTCTCGGTATATACTCAAGGAAATGAAAACATATGTCCATACAAAAACTTGTGTATAAGTTCTTCATAGCTGCATTGTTCATAATAGCCAAAAAAGTAGAAACAACACAAATGTCTAATTGACAAGTGGAGAGATACAATGTGATATATCCATGCAATAGAATATTATTTGACAAGAAGAGGAATGAGATACTTACATGTGCTATAACATGGAGGAACCTTGAAAATACGCTAAGTGCACGGAGCTAGTCACCAAAGGCCACATATTTTATAATTCCACTTATATCAAATGTCCAGAATAAGCACGTTCAGGTGACTGGCGGCCTGGAGTTGGGAGGGGTGGAATGGAGGGTGACTGTTCATGGGTGTGGGGTTTCTGTTTGGGGTGATGAAAATCTCCTAAAACTGATTATGGCAATGGTTGTACAATTCTGAATGCACTCAAAGCCATTGAATTACACCATTTAAATGAGTGAATTGTATTCTACATGACTTACGTATCAATAAAGCTGTTTTTTGAAACTAAGCTAACATTGGCCAGCAGTAGGCTTTCACAGCACAGTTTGGGTAAAGCTGCAGGAGAAGTTTTGTTGCCAATTGCCTGGGCTCTGTGAAGGCACAGTAGCTGTCCGATGTCACCCATCACCATATCACCCCATCAAAAACATCTTCGATATTTGAGAAGGTAAATTTCAGAGGGGAGGGTTGAGGTGAGCCCTTGTGTTGAGGCTGTGGAGAACTGAAATCAGCAGCCATGCTCTTTGTGTAGTTTGTGCCCTGGTTACATGGCTGCTCTTACAAAATACTTGAAAGGTGACCAAATAGAAAAGCAAGAGCCTTGGAAAGTTTCTGAGCAGATCTATAGTAAGAGATTATGCTGAGTGCTGTATCATTTTGAATTTACCCCGACAGCCTTGACCTTCCCTAGTTAATCATTGTCATTGCCAGATTCTCCAGACTAACTTGTGGCCATTGAGCAACCAAAACCTTTCCAACTGGTCCCCCTGATCCACAGGCAGCCCCATTTCCACATTAATCCCACTCTGTCTGTTTTCATTTCAGTGAAAGCTGGTGGAATGCGAATTGTGCAGAAACACCCACATACTGGAGACACCAAAGAAGAGAAAGACAAGGATGACCAGGAATGGGAAAGCCCCAGGTGGGACGATGCTGGTGACTTGAGCATGTTTCCCAAAAACCGTATTCAGTTAAACGTTAACATTTGTTCTCTGTTCTATGATTCTGATAACTCCTGGGCTATGTGGGGCCCTGTTCTGTGTATTTTTCCCTTCCTAATCAGGGAGGAGGGGGCTTTGTTCTCAGGGGAGAAATAGAGCCCCTAGAGGTCCTCTTCCCTGACCAGTTCCCACGAGCCCACCCTGTTCCCACCCCACATCCAGGGCTGGTGCCCCGTCTGTCTGCACAGTTAGAGACCTACCTCCACCTGTCCAGGTGCCTGGGTGTAGCCAGTGTGCCTTCCTTCCCAGAAGCCAGGGCAGGCCAAGCCAAGCAGGAGCAACTGCCTGTGGCCCCTTCGTTTTCTGATGGTGGACACAGCTGCCCGCCACCCTCTCCCCAAGGCTAGACCACCAGAGTGGACAAAGCAGGCAAATTCTTGCACCTGTGAGTCTTTTGTACTCCAGGTTTCTGTTGTCATTCTAGAGAAACAAATACTAACAATTTCTGGGCAGTAGTTTGCAACTTAGGCTTCCATACTGAAATCACATGGAGACCCTTGAGAATTGCCACACTGGTTGAACCTCAGGGGTGGACCTGTCTGTCTGTGGAGCCGGGGCAAAAACTTCTGATTTAAGAATGGTTAAAGCATTTCCTCCCTCAGATCATCAGCCAGATCTAGAATTACAAGGCCATGCCCTTATGAGGACTGGGTGTCCTTATATGATACCTCTGCTCCCAACCCTCCTGGGGCCTGCACAGGGGTCTCCTTGCAGACCCCTCCTCCCACACTCAACACCTATTTTCCGTAAAGGTTCAGATTTCCAGTTGGGTTCAGGGAGCTTGAAAGGAATCCATTTCCCTCGACTTTGCAATACGCAAACAGGCACCACTAACACACCTCTGCAGGAACTCGTCCACATAGAAGAAAACACTAGAGCTCTCTACTTATAGCTTGTCTCCAGATGATGTCTCGGCCAGAAGAGGAGAGGGTGTGGAAAGGGAAAGAGGCTGTGGAAAGAAGCTAACCTTGATTCCTGCGGATTAGGTGCATGCTTTTATTTCATTTCATTCCAGCAATCCTGAATAGTAGGTGGTATTCTCCCCAGTTTGTGCATGAGGAAAAAGAACCCCAAAGAGGATATCAGCTTGCCCGTATCATGCATCTTGCTAGGTAATGGAGCAGGAATTTCAACCCAGTTCTCATGCAGTGTTCAGTGGGCTGGGCTTCCAAATGGGTACTTGCCAAGAGCAGGCACCCACATGAGGAAGTGGTACATGTTCTTGGTAACCCTGCCTGTCTGCTTCTAAGTAGCCTTCCCCATTGAGTATTGTCTATAAAACCTCAAGACAGTATGAGTTATGGAGCGGCCATGTGAGGGAAGGACAGCATTTTGGGTGACGTTTCTGAGTGATTATTAGTGATTATTGTCCATTTTAAATCATGAGATTAGCAGTGTAAAGATTCAGTCCCAGTTCTGGTTTTAAAAGAAGGCAGTTTAAAGAAAGTGCTAGAATTTTCCGGGCATGGTGGCTCACGCCAGTAATCCCAGCACTTTGGAAGGCCGAGGTGGGTGGATCACTTGAGGTCAGGGGTGCGAGACCAGCCTGGCCAACATGGGGAAACCCTGTCTCTACTAAAATAAAAATCAGTCAGGTGTGGTGGCATGTGCCTGTAATCTCAGCTACTCGGGAGGCAGGAGAATCACCTGAACCCGGGAGGCGGAGGTTACAGTGAGCCAAGATCGTGCTACTGCACTCCAGCCGTGGCAACAGAACGAAACTCCCATCTCACAAAAAAAAAAAAAAAGAAAACACTAGAATTATTTTTCTCATTGACTGTGTTCACAAAGCTGTGTTTGGAACATAACAGCGTTAGCAACTCTCCTATAAGTTCCCAGTTGTATATCTGAAAGTCTTACAGCCCAGCTTATTTTGGAATGGAGAAATTTGGGGGTTTAGGAGGATAATACTGCTTTTAGGAGAATAAAACCTTGCACATACCACATAGCACCCCCAGTGGGGTCTGAGGCAGCATATTGTAATCTGTATGTGATGTTCAAACCGAATTAGATAATTTTTTTAAATTTAGGGACTCATGTCACTTCAGGTTAAGTTTTGCCTCAGTATAACTTTTAGGAAACCTTCCATTTTCCGAGCATTCTTGAGTTTGGGAATTGAGGCTAAGAGTGTGTAAGCTTGTAGTAATTTCCCTCTAAGAAACCTGGGGTGTCGTTGCCCTTCTTCAGAACCACCTGTTTCCCTAAGGAAGAAAGAGGGCAAGAGATAACGCCTTGCCTGGAAGAAAGAGTCCTGGAAAGTTAATGAAACACATGCTTTTCTTGGTGAGTTTAAGTGGAATAAGGTCCCAACAGCTAGTTCCCTGCCTAACACAGTGTCAATACAATGAGAGGTAGGAATTTATTAGCAAGTTTAGAAATAAGGACAGAACAGCCCACTCGTTTTCTTTGTATTGATTTTTTTCATGAGTTGAAATGTAGCTTTTCTAGAAGATGAGCAATTTAAATAAATAAGCCAGAGGATGAACGGTTGAAGAAGAAAGATGGAGCACCCCAGCACTGTAGATTGTAGCATCTTATTTACCTTAAAGATTTGTTCTCTATCTCTAGAGAACCAGATATTTTGAAGCAGGCCCACTGCAGGGTATGGTTTGCAAAGCACATCAGCAAGGCTTTTGTTGATATTGTTCCCTGCAGCCAAATTGCTAGGATACATTCCTGATGAGTGTGTTAGCACTTGTCCTCTTGACTTTGGCTTGGCTGTTTACTGCTGTGGGTTAAACAACTTGACACAGCATTTACAGAATGGGGTAAGCCTGTGTATACTCTTCAGCTATTGATGTAAGGTGCCAAAATAGCCCTTTCTAACACACTCCACCAGGCCTGGTACTCTGTGTAATAGTTTACTTTTACCACCGTGCACTCGCACTCCCCATTTCTCTGGTGGGCTGATTGAATAATCATAATTAATAATCATCATCACTCATTCTTACAGAGTGCAATGAGCTTGGCCCTGTTCTAACTGCTGTGTTCATATTAATTCATTTGGTCTGTGCTACTACTCACTTTGTCATCATCCCTATCTCACAGCCGGTTATTATTGGCCATTACTCCCATTCTGAATTACTACTCTCTCTTCAACAGCTCTGAGAGTGAAGTGACTTTTCCAAGGGCACATGGTAAGTGGCAGTGCCAGCATTCCAGCGCTGGTGGCAGTTTCCGGATTCCCTACGCTCCTCCACAAGGCTTTGCTTACCCATTGAGCTCTTGTTTTGGCTGGGCACTTGCTAAGTGCTTCACGTTGGATTTAATGCTCATTGCACCCATAAGTTGGTATTACTGTGCCCATTATAGAGATGAAGAAAGCAAGGCTTAGGGAGGTTTCCAACCTAATGATATGTAATCAGTCATTGGCCTGGCCAGGGTTTAGCCTTGAGTCTGTCTTGATTTGGAAGCCCTTGCCGCTGATATGTCACATAAGTCCCTGGATCCACAGAGACTACAATCCTGATCTCTGTGTAAATGAAACTTATTGATTCTGGGGTTGCCCATAACCTTGTCTATGCTCCTGAAACCCATAATCCTACCCTTTTCATGCCTCACCATCAGTAGATGCTCTAATTATCACTTTACAGTAAGGTTTCAGGGGACTGGACTGGGTTTACTTTAGGTATGGAAAAGCCTACTTAATTGCAGAATGTATAAAACACTTAATTATCCTCTTGGAAATGTCTTATGGCATATGTGACTTTCCTATCCACATTACGCTGATCCTAAAGTTTTGTATTCTTTAATTTTGATCCCAGTGTTGTTCAGATATGAAAATGAGTACCTAACACCAAATGCCAGTTTCCTCCTTAGCCATAGATGTACATTTGCAACACTTCCTTTTCCTTGCCAGACATTTAAGACTAGTTTTAAATTTACTGACTCATCTCTGGTGGCTTCCTTCCCCATTAATTGGAAAATCAAGTACTGATTACAGAGAAAAGGGACAAATGAAAAATGAAAGATGTTATTGTGTTGACAGGAAAAAAAGCCCTGCAACTTTTACTAGTAGTTATTTTTCTTGCAATTGTTTATGCAACTCTTATTCCCTTGAATCTTGTAGTTTTCCACAGACTTAAACATAATTTCTTATGCTTCCAAGTTGTTTTGAGAAGCTGTGTTAAAAAAAAAAATAGAGCCAAAATGTGAAAATGCTGCCAAAGAATTTCCATCAACCTGAGTTCTAGTTACTGGTGGCTCTTCATGTCCAGGAAGAGTAATAGCCTTCATTATTATTAGCTAATACTTCCCTGTGTGGCTGCTTGGTTCCATCTCAGAGCTGACCCAATTAAGGAAAGTGGTGGTTTTCAAGCCTTTTGTCAAGTGTCATAGATGAAGTAGCCAGTTTCATTATGTAAAGGAGAGACCGCAGACATAGAATGGACTTCAGGAGTCAGGGTTCACTACAGAAAACAGTTGAATGTCAAACAGTTACTGACATTCTGCCATAAACTGGGCTTGGTACAAGATATTAAGAAGGAATGGGTAACAGAAGGGGTAAACCAGAAAAGAACAGGTTTGGTCACTGACAAATGGTGGATAGGAAAGGAGTGGAAGGAAGGGAGAAACTGGAATGGGGAATAAGGAACAGTTCTTCCCTGAGCTTGGCTTTTTGCATAGTTCTGACCTAGAACCACGGCACTGTTTCACATACCTGACGAGTAAGCCAACAATGCACATCAACCAAGAGGTGGGAGGGACCCAAAATGGCACACAAGCACTGACGGATTGAAGGGAGTGGGAAATGCAATTGCTTGATGTAACCAAATTGAGGGGAGTGGGGAGTTATTAAGTAACTTTGGAAAACAACATTTTTAAGTGGTTACTATAAGGCCAAAGACAATAAAGAACTATGCATAAATGGTGTATTTCAGTTAGTAAACAGGCCTCTTAAAGGGCATGGTTTAGCAATTCTGAAATTGCCTTATGTGAATACTAGGATTCAGCAAACAAAGAGCGAAGTTCCTCACTGTCAGAGAAAGAGGTTACAAATAGGAAAGGGAGAAGATCGAAATGAACTTGGTGCTGTTGGATGGGAACTGGAAGTATCTGTATGAACATATGGTTTGGATAGATGGACGGATGGATGGATGGTAGATACAAACATACCTATACAGATATACAGAAATGAATATGGATAAGAGGGTTAGTGTCATACCTGTATTTCCTAGCTTTGTTCACTGAGAGGGCCTGAAGAACTGACACCCATGCAGCCATAAGCATCCCTGGGGCCCAGATCGTGGTGTCTAAACACCATTCCCCAGTCAGAGGAACCAGGGTTCCTTGGAGAAGTAGTTGATTCCAGGCCACGACAGGAAAAATACTAGATGAGCCTGGAATACACTGTAGTGCCAGAACATAAGGAAGTTCTCCAGAAAGGTTTGGGGCAGGGCAGAATGTTACAGAAGCCCAGCTGAAGGATCTCCTTATATGGCCTTAGCTGGAATAATTTGCAACAAAGTCATAGTATTGGGTTTTTGTTTGTTGTTTTTTTTTTTTTTTTTTTGAGATGGAGTTTCACTCTTGTTGCCCATGCTGGAGTGCAGTGATGTGATCTCAGCTCACTGCAACCTCTGCCTTCCAGTTTCAAGCGATTCTGCTGCCTTAGCCTCTGAGTATTTGGGATTACAGGCACCCGCCATCACGTCCAGCTAATTTTTTTTGTATTTTTAGTAGAGATGGGGTTTCACCATGTTGGCTAGGCTGGTCTCGAACTCCTGACCTTGTGATCCACCTGCCTCAGCCTGCCAAAGTGCTGGGATTACAGGCATGAGCCACCGGGCCTGGCCGATAGTGTTAGATTTTAACCGATACGGTAAAATAAATATCCATGAGTCCATACTGATATAAATAATTAAATTAATAAGCCAGGAGAACAGATAGCTATTTTTTGTAGAAGAACTCCAGTTACTTAATGTGTAAGAAAGGAGGTAACTAGAATATCACCAGGAGGCGAACAGCATAGTAATTGTTGTAGACAAGATCCACTGATGGATGTCAGAATTAATGGGTAAAAGTTTGAGGAAAAACCCGGTATTTATGTAGTCAACAGGATATTTGCATAGTCTCAAAGTATCTTCCCCAATATATTTGTTAATTACAAAACAAAATGATAAGAGTGTCTTTACCGTGGAAGCCATGAGAAGCACATTGTGTACAGTATGAAAATGGAAACAAGGCAGAGCACCACCTTCAGCCTCAACTGGGAAAATGCAGGTTGATTGTCACAAAAAATACTATAAAAAGCCTTTGCTGCTCTACCTGTGTCTGTGAGTGACCGTGAAGGTGCAACGTGTGTTTGATTTTGGGGTTACAAATAAATTTTAGCAAGTAGGCAAGTTTACAAAAATGGAATACATAAATAGTAATGATGGACTGAACTTATTGTCTCGCCCTTTATAGAACAGCTTTGCCAACCCTCATTTTAACTTAGTCTGCCTTCAAAAACTAGTCTACTACTTTATAAACAACTTAAGAAACTTACAACAGTATACTTCTAATTACCACTCTACCCACTTTGTGTTTTATCATATACTTCTACCAGTACTATAAAAAATAATGTGCTGGTGATTACTTGACTCCTGGCCTTCCAAGAAAAAAATGTTAAAAGCCCCAATTTGTAGCATTTGTTATTTTTATAGTGTGAATACTCCTACCACAGCCACCCCTCCCCCCCCACCAACCTGCTTTTTTTTGAGATAGGGTCTCATCTTGCCACTCAGGCTGGATTGCAATGGCATGATCCTGGCTCACTGTAGTCTCAACTTCCTGGGCTCAAACGGTCCTCCCATCTCTGCCTTCCAAGTAGCTAGGACTAGAGGTGTGCACCACCACACTCAGCTAATTTTTAAATTTTTTTTGTAGAGACCAGGTCTCACCACATTGTCCAGGCTGGTCTCAAATTCTCAAGCTCAAGCAATCCTCCTACCTCAGCCTCTCAAAGTGCTGGGATTACAGGCATGAACCACTGCACCCAGCTACAGCCAATTTTAAACTAACAACATGACATCACTAAACATAGACTTGTGAAGGCATGTATGTGAACAGTCAGCTCTACATGCCAGTGTCAGTCAGCTCCAACACACCACTGACTACAACTTCCACTTATATTGTTATTGTTTTTAATAGTAGCCTTTTAAAGATGTTTAAAGAAAGATAGATATGAAATATCTTTTAAAGATTCATTATGTGCATCTAATGTTCATTCTGTCTGGTGTCCTTTCTTTCTTCCCACCAGGTTTCTATCTGTTTTATTCTCTTTCTGAAAATATTTGTGATAGTAAATGTCTGCTGGAGATGAATTCTTCCAGGTTTTGTCTTTCCAAAAATGTCTTCGTTTTGCTTTTACTTTTGAAAGATGTTTTCACGGCCGGGTAAGGTGGCATTCCATTTTTTCTGGCTTCCATTGTGTACAGTGAGAAGTCAGCCGTAATTCTTGTCATTTTTCTCTGTACGTATTGTTTCTGTTTACCTATGGTTACTTTCAAGATTTTCTCTTTATTTCTGTTTTTCAACAGTGTGTTTGTGATGCACCAAGTTTGGTTGTCTTTGTATGTATCTTACTTTCACTGAGTATTTTTGATCTATGATTTGGGGTCATCAGCTTGGAAAAATTGTTGGCCATTGTCTTTTCAAAAATTTCTTTGCTTCATTTTTCTCTTCTTTTTTTGAGACTCCAGCTATACCCGTATTAAACCATTTGATATGTTCACAGGCCTCAGATGCTCTGTTTTTCTCCCCTTTGCCACTGACTCCTTTTTCCTCTTTTATTTCAGTGTAGATGGTTTCTTTTGAACCTGACTCTTTTCTCTTGTGCCCAGTGTGGTGATAAGTCCAGTGAAAGAATTCTTCATCTCTGATATCCTGTTTTTCATTTCCACTTCCATTTGGCTTTTAAAAATACATAGCTTCCATTTCCATGCTGAAATTTTCTGTCTTTTCACACGTATTTGTCACAGTTATTTTAAATCTTCATCTGATGGGTCTGACATCCAGGCTTGGTCCTTTGTTCTGTTAACTGTTCCTTTACAATGGGTCACATCACTTCTTTGAGGGTCTTTTAATTTTGAACTAAAGTAAAACCTGGTGTGTGAAAGAATGACAGAGACAGAAATAACACTAGAAGCTGAAGTAAATAATATTTACATCAGTCCAGAAAACAGCATGCTTTTCTGTTCAAACCCATTCGTGTGTGTGTGTGTGAATTTAGTATTTATCGTTGAACCGGGTCTGGGCTGTGTTTCTGCTTTAGTTAGACTGAAGACTTCACAAACATCAAATTAATTGAAGGTAGGATTATAACCTTCCCACTTGTAGTGGCTTAGGATATGAGTGCCTCGAAGGTGTGTCTATTTTCCTGCCCTGCCGTTGGACTTCAGCAGGCTCTGTGTGTATGCTGAGCCTTGTGGGTAAGAGCCTTTCAATTCCCCCATCCCTTTCCAACCAAGGTGGGCCTCTGCTTAGTCCTGGGTGAGGCCTAGAGTGCCAGTGGGAATCATAGTATTTGCCTCATGTGATTATAATTCACTGGTCAATTAGACAACATGTAAAAACACCTCAACCATCTCAGTCACATATTAAGTGATAGCTGTTATTACATCTGTGGGAATTTTTAAAACTTTTTATTTTGAAATAACTTCAGACATACAGAAAAGTTGCCAAAAAAAAAGTACTAAAAAAATCCCATCTACCCCTTACCATATTCCCCATATGGTAGAATTTCCTCCCATTTCTTACCTTCACATATGCCTAAATCTACATCTGTCTGTTTATACGAACTTTCTTCTGAAGAGCCCTTTTACTCTGGAATACTTTAGTGTATGTTTACTAAAAGCAAGTACTGTATAATTATCAAAATCAGGAAACTAACATTGAAACAGTAGTGTTGCCTAATCTACAGACTCTTCAGACTTGGCCCGTTTTCCCACTACTGCCACAAATTTCAGCCCAGGATAATACCTTCATTCAGTGATATCTCTTTAGTCGCCTTTAATCTAGAACAGTTGTCCAGCTTTTTAAAATCTTTCATGACCTTAACATGTTTGAAGAGCATAGGTCATTTATTTGTAGGATGTTCCTCAGTTCAGTTTTTCTGATGTACCTCCACGATTGAATTCATGTCCTGCTTTAAGGGCAGGGACCGCACGAAGCGAGGTCTTGTCCTCCACTCCCCATCTCATGGCCAGTGGTGCTAGCTTTGATCATTAGGTTAAGATGGCATCTGCCAAGTTTCTCCTCTATCAGTTTACTATTTTACCCTTTGTAACTCATACGTATCTCACGGGGGAATACTTTGCAACTCTATTGGTATCGTGTTTCTCATCAAACTTTCACCTGCTACTTTGAGCACTCACTGATGATGCTTGCCTGAAACAGTGACTACTGTAGAGATACTGTATTTATTTCCCAGGACTGCCTTAACAAAATGCCACAACCTGGGTGGCTTCAAATAACACATTTGTCATCTCAGTTCTGGAGTCCAGAAGGCTGAAAGCAAGGTGTTGGCAGGTTGGTGGCTTCTGAGAGCTGTGGGAAGCATGTGTTCCATGCTGCTCCATTGCTGGTGGTTTCCAGCAATCTCTGGCATCCCCTGGCTTGTAGATGCGTCACTCCAGTCCTGTGCCTTTACATGGTTTCTCCCTTTGTCTCTTTACATCGTCTTTCCTCTTTGCATGTCTCTGTGTCCAAATTTCCCCTTTTCATAAGGACGCTGGTCATACTGGATTAGGATCCATCCTGATGACTTCATTTTAACTGGATTAATAAAGATCCCATTTCCAAATAAGCTCACATTCTGAAGTGCTGAGAGTTAGGATTTCAACATGCCTTTTTTGGAAGACGCAAGTCAACCCGTAGCAGATGCCAAATGGTGATCTATGGCAATTTTTAATGGTTCTCATTATTATCATTGTTAAGATAATAAACAGAAAATTTTAAACTTCAGTGTAAAGATGGCCCAGCCATGTGCCAGCTTAAATCTCAGGCCTGTATGCCTGGGAATTTTTATCTTTGAGCCATGATTTGCATGTTTGAACTTTAAGCCGTTTGGTGAACCAATTTCGACATCACCCTTAAGTTCCAATGTCACCTTTTGTATCCAGGCTAGTTGTCAGCTGCCTTTTAAAAGGGGCGTGTCCCTGTTCTCTATGATGTGTGTGGAGATTTCAGCAGACCAGGGATGCTGAGCACCAGCCAGCTGTCAGCTCCAGTGTGTGTGTGTTTGTTTGTTTGTTTGTTTGTTTGTTTGTGTTGAGACAGAGTCTCGCTCTGTTACCCAAGCTGGAGTGCAGTGGCGTGATCTCAGCTCACTGCAACCTCCACTTCCCAGTTTCAAGTGATTCTCCTGCCTCAGCCTCCCGAGTAGCTGGGATTACAGGCTACATGCCATGCCTGGGTAATTATTGTACTTTTAGTAGAGGTGGGGTTTCACCGTGTTGGCCAGGCTGGTCTCAAACTCCTGACCTCAGCTGATTGCCTGCCTCCGCCTCCCAAAGTGTTGGGATTACAGGCATGGGCCACCGTACCGGGCTCAGCTCCAATATTGTGAGAGCCCCGTGCTGGCAGGCAGGGCCCACCACTTGCCAGCAGCAGCTGACCCAGGAGCTGGAGTGCCGTGGGCCACACAGCCCTGCCCTGGCCAAAGGCAGAGCCGCAACATGGCCTGGGCCCTGAGTGACATGGAATGTCTGTTTGAGGGGTAACTGCTTGTCACTGCTTATGGACTGAGATGCCTCTTCCAGGGAGAAGCTGTATGGAAGGCACAGCAGGAGCTCCAGAATAAAAAGCAGTCCTGATTTCATGGCAGCATAAAATAGTAACAAATAGCGCATCTGCCCTGGGAAGGAGAATCAGGAAGACTCCCGTTGCTGTTGGGCAACTCTTCCTGTTGGGTTTGTCAGACTGAGACTCAGAGACCAAGGCTGTAGGCAAAATGGGGCATTGCTGAAGTGTCACAGATTATGTGCCAGCAGGGGAGTGGTAAAAGTAAGCGTTTTGCCTGTGGCAACTTGGGCAGCAGAAAGTTGACAGAACAAGCACAAGCCCTCAAACCCCCTGACGGCAGCCGAGTCTGCTGGCAGCATCCGCTGTGTGTGAAGCCCCATGCAGGATGACATCTGTGCGAGCGACGCTGCCCAGGGAGAGCTGGCACCTGGCAGCCTCTCCAGAGGCTGCAGGCTGTCCAATGGCAGCATCGAGATTGCCATTAGGACAAACCCACTCTCATCTCCACCCAGGTTAGAGTGGGCAGAACTTCCGGGCAGGCTGGCTGCCTCTCCGCCGAGAAGCAGCACATTTGTTTTCCTAGGGCTCCCATAACAAAGTTCCACAAACTGGGTGGTTTGAAAACAGAAATGTAGCGTCTCACAGTTGTGGAGGCCAGAAGCTTGAGATCAAGGTGTCGGCAGGACCACACTCCCTTTGCAGGCGCTGGGGAAGGTCTGTCGCAGGTTCTCCCAGCTTCTGGTAGTGCTTGGCTGGTGGCAGCCTCACTCTGCTGCCTTTGCCTGACTTCTCCCTGTGTGCCTGTGTGTGACCAAACTTCCCCTTTTTATAAAGACACCCGCCCCATTGGATTAGGGGCCTGCCCTTCTCCAGTATGACCTCTTCTTAACTAATTACATCTACAACAACCTTGTCTAGATAAGGTCATGCCCTTAAGTACTGAAGCCTAGGATCTCAACCTATGTTTCTTGGGGAAACATAAATTCAACCCACAACAAGCAAGCAGCACCTTGTGACACTAGGCATCAGCTGGCAGTTCCCGGCTCTGTGGGCATCCCAACAGCAAAGACAGCACGGTAATTTGTTGACTGTGATGCTTACACGGTAAATGATTCTCTCTTCCCCTGTGCCAGTGTTTACTGTTGCCCAGGCTGAGCACTGCAGCAGCCCGCTTTCCTGACCAGGGGCATGCTGTGTACGGTGGTGTAGCCCCAAATTTGATCACACACTCCATCAATTAAGAAAAATGTTTTCTGGCCAGGCGCGGTAGCTCACGCCTGTAATCCCAGTACTTTGGGAGGCCGAGGCGGGCGGATCACGAGGTCAGGAGATCAAGACCATCCTGGCGAACACGGTGAAACCCCGTCTCTACTAAAAATACAAAAAATTAGCTGGGCGTGGTGGTGGGCGCCTGTAGTCCCAGCTTCTAGGGAGGCTGAGGCAGGAGAATGGCATGAACCCAGGAGGCGGCGGAGCTTGCAGTGAGCCGAGATCGCGCCGCTGCACTCCAGCCTGGGCGACAGAGCGAGACTCCGTCTCAAAAAAAAAAAAAAAATTTTCTGCATGCATCCCCAATATATGTATATTCATTTTAAAAGTATACATGTGCACTACACTGCCATTAGATAAGTTATGAAACATACACAAAATGGATGGTAAGATATTTGATAAAGATGAAATAAGCAATATTTTAAATGTCTTGCTATTTCTAATGACTATCATTAGCTAATCTCAAGGTCCAGATACCCTGGAGATGGGATTTCTCGTTAATAATTCAGGATGTAAATCTAAATTTCGAATGGGCTTCCAGGCAATTTTAGGTTTTGTGGGGGAGAGCTGCTGCTTGTCAGATGTGATTGGGTCGTTGACATTTGTAACATGGAGACCAATGACAACAGGTAGGAGCGCTTCTCTTTGCTTATGTTCACTTGTGCTTGTATTGCGATTAACTTTAGCCTCCAGAGGTTATTTTTTCAGGAATTTTGTTTAAGCCACTTGTCCATTTTGTAAAAGTCAGCTTAAATTCACTCTAAATTCAACATCTGAGCACAGTTTGAGGCACTTGGGATATATTCAGGATGATACTAGAGAATTGAACTCATTACCCCGTTAACCAGATGGAGTCATGGATATGTTGCAAGACACTGAAAGCAAGTGAAGGGCATGGAGGCCTGTGGGTGGCGGCCCCGCTGCTTCCCCGGGAGCTCTCAGGACCAGGAGGCTGGTGAGGGACAGTCTGCCTGGGGGCCACATAGTAAATAGTGGCAAAGCTTAATTCATTTTGTTTCTTTAGATAAAAAATAAATGTGAATAGAATATATCTTCATGTTTAGCTCATTTTCCCAGCTAAATAATTGCCTTCTTAAGCACAAGGGACTGCCTTAATCATAGATTAATTCATCATGGCCCAATACCACTTTTGCTGTTGTATATAATAGAAATTAAACATTTCTCCCAACACCTGTGGATATGTGTATTTTAGCATGATCAGTAGAAATTACACTGTGAGCATTTTAAGGAGTTTTGCCCAGAATCGCCCTATGAACACAGAGTAATAGCACTGTCAGGATTCCCAGTGAATGTAGCCTGATTCCTCCTCTCCTGGAGGTGGACGCCAGAGAAAGGCTTGAGGCTGGCAGGCAGTGAATCAAAGCCTCGCCACGGAGAGATGGAGCATATGGGTACCCATATGTCATGAGATCCTGGCTGAACTCCTTAGATTTGGGAATGAGAAAGAAAGTGCGGGCGGCCAGGCTTTCCTCCGGGGCCAGTGGCTGCTGGTAATAGGCTGTGAGACAGTGTTTGTACAACATCTGGCTACATAACGGATGTGGAAACCAGGTGTGATTTATGAGCTTCCGAATGGCCCCTTCCTGCTGTCTCTCCTTCCACAGGTCCCAGCCTCCTTCTAAGATTGTCATACTCCCATCTACACCGGCAGGGCTCTTTTGATCTGATGGAGGAGGGAAGAAAGGAAATGGGGCTATCAGTTCTCCCTTCCAGGCTCTGCTCTGTGCGTCTGCACTGCAGTCAGCCTGTTGGAACGGACGGCTCTTTTGTTTTTATGGTGTGACTCAAAAGGTTGCACTATTTATCAGGAGTGTTTTCTTATTACATAAACATATGAACTGAATTTAAATCAACTCTCCAGTGCTTGGATTTTATAGAATGAAATATGTAATAATAACCACATCAAAGTAAGAGCCCTTATTGAGTTTATTACATTAAAATGACTAGGCCTGAAGTTTTTAAATCCTTTTTATCTAAATAAGCCGTGTTGACTTCAATTGTCTCAGAAGGCATAGCACTCAGAAAACACTTGGTGAATCACTAATAATCATCTTGGACTTTGATTCTCTAAAGATAATATAGTCAATTAACTTTATTACTTCTTATTTTCCAGTTGGTGAAAAAAAGTGAATGCAGTAGTAGCCATGTTGGGGAAGAAAATTCTTTATCCTCACATGTTCTGTTGGGCCTTCCCTTCTCTCTAGGCAGGATGTTTACTTTGATTTTTGTGCACATCCCCTAAGGCAGGACTGTAGTCATTACTGTAGAATTAATATGGGCTGGAGTATCAAGGGTGGTGTTCTACTCAAGGGATTCTCATAGAATCAGCAGCTTTAGAGTTGGACATAACCTGAGGATCACTTAATCCAGGTGCTCCTAAGTGGGGGCCTTGAGAGGTGAGATGTCAGATTTTGCTAAAGATCCAGAAGGATCTAGATACCAAAAGTGAAACATATATCGGGTAGCAATCCACAAAGTGTTTTGTGTTAAAAATTAGCCCTTGTCCTCTTCTGGGCATATATCGAAAGCAGCAGGGTCACCAAGAGATATTTGTACACCCGTGCTCATAGCAGCACTGTTCACAGTAGCCAAGAGGTGGAAACGACTCAACGTGCCCATCAACAGATGAATGGAGAAACAAAATGTAGGGTACACACACGCACACACACAGGAATATTATTCAACCTTAAAAAAGGGGGAAATCCTGTCATATGCCACATCATGGGGGAACCTGGAGGTCATTATGCCAAGTGAAAGAAACCAGCTACCAAAGGAAAAATACTGCATGATTCTATGTATGTGCGGTATCCAAAGTAGTCAGACTCATAGATACAGAAAGTTAGAATGGTGCTTACCAGGGACTTGGGGAAGGGGGAATGTGGATTAGTGTTTAATGTGTACAAAGTAGCAGATTTGCAAGATGAAAAAGTTCTGGAGATCTGTTTCACAGCAATGTAAATATACTTAACACTACTAAGCTGTACACTGAAAATGGTGAAGATGGTAAGTTTTGTGATATATGTTTTTTAACCATAATAAAAATATTTTTAAAACAAAAAACAAGGCCCTTGCTGCTGTGGTAAGCAGTTTGGTGGAGCCTCAGAAAGCTGAACAGCATTTCCATGTGACCTGGCAGTTCCCTTCCTAGGTATACACTCAAGAGAACTGGAAACAGGTGCTCAAACAGGAACTTGTACGTGAGTGTACCTGGCAGTTCCCTTCCTAGGTATATACTCAAGAGAACTGAAAACAAGTGCCCAAACAGAAGCTTGTACATGAATGTTCATCCCATCATTATTCACAATAGCCAAAAAAATTGAAACAGCCCAAATGTTCATCATCCGATGAGTGGAGAAACAAAACATGGTATATTCATACAAAGAATGGAGTGGTTGATTAATGGTATGGTCACGGAGGAACTTTGAAAACATTGTGCTACTTAAAAGAAACCAGACACCAGGCCACATATTCAACAAGGCCATTTATATGAAATATCCAGGATAAGCAAATGCATAGACACAGGCAGCAGATGACTGGTTGCCAGGGGCTGAGGAGAAAAAGGGGAATGGTGAGTGGCTGCTTAATGCGTATCGATTGCTTTTGAGGATGATCAAAGTTCTGGAATTAGATGGTGGTGGTGGTTGCATAACATAGCGAATGTATTAAAAGCCACTAAATTGTACAGTTTAAGGTGGTTAAAATGGATTTTATGTTCTGTGAATGTTACCTCAATAAAAAGGAAGTCCTTATGCCTGACAACTGGGAACCATGGCTAGGTTCAGCCCGCACATTGTCATTGCTGAGAAAGTGGAAGCTCACTGTGGTGACAGGACTTTCTGGAGGGCCATGACTGAACTCCTCAGGGACGTCAGGCACCTTCAGGGTTGGGGAGAGAGGCATCTCATGCAGCCAGGCTGCAGGCCCAGGCAGCAAGGACACATTGACTCTTCGAAGAAGTCTCAGGATGGGATTGACCACAGGAGAGGTGGGTCCCTGGGACTCTTCCAGGGCCACCTCTCTGCCCTCCTCCTGGAGCAGCTGCCTCCACAGGCTGGCAGAGGGTTGGCCGTAGCGGATCCATGCTTCATACCCAGACAAGTGGCATTGAGAGGGAGAAACAGGCATCTCCTCTTTCATCTCTTTTTAGGAGGAAGTAAAGCTTTGCCAGAAGCCCCCTAGCAAACTCATTGGCCAGAATCGGGTGATCTGACTATCCCTAAGTCAGACATTGCTACAGTTGCCTTAGATGTGCGGTTTGCAGTGCCATGGAGGTTGGGAAGTCAGGCACAAAGACCAGCACCACAGGCAGTGTGGCCGGGCAGAAGCCAGGCTCAGGAGGTCTTCTGGAGTAGTGGGGATGAGGAGGTGGCCCAGGTCTGTACAGAAAAGGAATGAAGTGCAGGGAGCACCGCTGAGCCAAATGTTAGGACCTGGAGCCTGGGCATTGAGGTTCAGGAACCCTCGCACAGGGCTTGGGATCTGAAGTCAATGTGGCTGGTAGCAAGAGATCAGAATCCAGGTCCAGGTTCTGAGGTACAACTGGCACCAGCCAAAGCTATGGAGAGATTCCTCCCTTCCCCCGCAGGACTCTTCATAGAGAAAAGATTCCCCCCGACCAGGGCTCTCAGTAGAGAGAGATTCCTCCGACCAGGGCTCTCAGTAGAGAGAGATTCCCCCCGACCCGGGCTCTCAGTAGAGAGAGATTCCCCCCGACCAGGGCTCTCAGTAGAGAGAGATTCCCCCCGACCAGGGCTCTCAGTAGAGAGAGATTCCCCCCGACCAGGGCTCTCAGTAGAGAGAGATTCCTCCGACCCGGGCTCTCAGTAGAGAGAGATTCCCCCCGACCAGGGCTCTCAGTAGAGAGAGATTCCCCCCGACCAGGGCTCTCAGTACAGAGAGATTCCCCCCGACCAGGGCTCTCAGTACAGAGAGATTCCCCCCGACCAGGGCTCTCAGTACAGAGAGATTCCCCCCGACCAGGGCTCTCAGTACAGAGAGATTACTCCACACCAGGGCTCTCAGTGCCCCAGTCTTGTAGTAGACTTGTATAGGACAGGGTTTCGTGTCCTCATAATTTTTTCAGCAGGAGCCCTTGGCTGTTTTCCCTGGCACACACATCTGAGCACCTACTCACTGCACATGGGCATTTGCTTATTCCCCTGATGTCCGTAAGTACCTTGTCTGTGCCGGGTACTCTCTGCACAGTGGGGACACATTAGTGAGCAAAACAAAATCCCTCTTCTCACAGGGCAGGCGTGCCACTGGGAACAACAGATGATAAGCACGTGGACAGCTGAAGATGAGCTGTGGCAAGTAGACTTAGCAATGCTGCAAAGAAAGCACAGAAGGCAAGGGGCAGTGAGGGGTCTTTATCTCCTGAGAACACCGCCCGTGAGGACAGCCTGATTGAATTTTTGTAACCACCGTTAATCGTAGCCAAGGCCCTCTGCAGAATGCATGTGGAAAAAGGAAATGAAGACAGATGCTAGGGTAGCTGCCCCAGGACACAGCTGTGCAATCAGTGTCCTTGTGGGCCCACAAATGCATGCAGAAGCTCGCCAGGCAGGCTCTGGCAGCACCCGGATGTCCGAGCACGTCTGCTCCATTGTTAACTTGGGGTCGCCGTAAAGATGAATTTTCTGCTAAGGGGAACCAGAGTAGCATCTCTGTTGGACATGGCTTCAGGATGTATGGGCAAGCCTGAGGCTAAGGATCCTGCAAACTAGGCACGATCAAGAGTGTTTGGTGTGCTAGTCAGAATGTGCTTGGCTGTAGTTGCCCTGGCATTCTAGGTAGGACAACCGAAGAAAGAACACTGGAGAATAGGGGATGTCTTTGGTATTCCAAGAATTTGGCAAAACCTCTAACTAGATCACTTTGAATTTATGTAAGTCAGGAATAAAGATTATAAATGACGTCTGTTGAGCATTCCTTTGTTGCAGTTTCAGAGTGATAATGAAATTTAGGGCAATTTTGGCCAATCTAAATTAAGAGAAGTAATTGCTGTTTACTTTTTGGGGGAACATCGTGGGAGGTAGGAAATGAAGGGGAGGGAAGCTAAGATGATGGAGTAGAAATATACATGTTCTGATATGGGAGCCTATTTTCAAAGATGGAGGTTGGGTATAAAGTTTGTTTGATTATAAGAACATGAATTCATTGCATTTATCTAACATTCCTACCTACAGAACAGCAGAGCATGACCTCTGTAGCTAAGGTTAACTTTCAACTATCCTTCAGTGGGAAGTGGACATGAGGGAATTGTTTTGACATTTTTGAAACCTACACTCTTTGTGGGAAAAGTGTGGTTGATACCCTGCAATATTAAATAAGTTCTGTGGGTTGAGAAAAAAACTAGGACAATTAACAACATGGATGTTGTCAGTTAACATGCTGTTTAATTAACATGAGAAAGTTGATACCCTTTGAACCTAAAAAATCACATAGACTTTCGATAGGTGGAAATACGGCGAGTCTGTACTGATTGGGGGAACAGCATCAATGTTCATTTTGAAAAAAGCACAATAAATGATGTCACTGATGCTGGGAATGGTGCTGGCTGGCCCTCTCCCCCTACCTTTTCCTCTCCGCATCTCTCCCCCCAGTTCACTCACACTTTGACACAAGGGTGCCACATGGGGGTATCTCTCCAGACCTTCTTCATGGGTTAGCCCCACAGCCCAGCCCCCTGCCCAGTGCTGTGGTCACGATCAAAAGTTGTGTCTAAGGCAAGACATGTTTTTCATAGTGTGTGATTAATTTGAACCCAGGAGTTTGGTGATTATATCTGTTTACTTGAACTTACTGGAAGGTCAGGTTTTCTCAAGAACAATAACAAATCACTAATATCATCAATTAGTAGCACTGCTTTAATTTCTTAAACTCAGAATTGACTTGTCCATACATCTGTTTATATTTAATTTCCCTGAAGCTCTGAAAATAGGGCAAAATAACATAGTCTTGGTCCATCAGAGGTATTCTTCACTGTCTTTTTGGCCTATCCCTTGGGCTCAGTCTAAATCTTTCCCCCAGCATTTTAAGTAACTCCACACTTAAGGATTCTAAAAAGTAGCAGTGATAGCAGAAAACCTAATACAGACTAAAAATGAATGGGAAGTTCATATAAGTCAATAATAAACACATCAAATTCCCAATGGATTAAAAAGAAGATTAACGAATAATTATCAAAAGAATAAATATTTGTAAACAAATATTAGTAAATAAATACAAAAAATAAAATTTCACTTTCTGATGTCCAGAAAAAAAAGTAAGTTACGACTGCCTTCATGTTCTTTTCTTTGCCTATTAATCATAGACAGTCAGCCTTCTGTATCTGTGGGTTCCCCATCGAAGGGTTCAACCCACCGTAGAGTCAACCAACTGTGAACTGAAAACATTCAGGAAAAAAAATATGGATTATTGCATCTGTACTGAACATGTACAGACTTTTTTTTCTTGTCATCTTCCCTAAACAATACAGGGTAACAGCTTTTTACATAGCATTTACATCTTATTAGGAATTGTAACTAACTGGAGATTATTTAAAGTATATGGGAGGATGTGTGGAGGTTATACACAAATACTACACTATTTTATATCAGGGACATGAGCATCTGTAGGATTGTGGTCTCCACAGGAGTGCTGGAGCCGCTCTCGCATGGATGCCAAGGGATGACTGCATAGATTGGATATCTCAATTTATACTCCCAGAAACATAGCAGATTGCCTACAAACAGCACACCATTTTCATCCCTCAAACTCTGCTCCCCTTTCCATCCTGTTACTAGGCTCTCCTAACTTGGATACAGAGTTGTCCAAGCCAGAACCAGGGAATCAACATGTACTTCTCCCACTCCCCAGTCCGCCACATCCAAACCCTCAGAATGAAGTCAGGCCCTTTAGTATCAGGAGCAAGGCAGCAGGCCCCATCCCCACCACCCTGTCACGGCCGACTGTCAGGGCTCCCTGCCTGGCACTCAGAACCAGCCAATCTAAACATCAGGTCTCAGCTCAGAAGTCAGCCCCAGGAACGCTTTCCTGACAGCCCTGCCTTCATCAGGGTGTGCTGACCCCTGTGTGTTCCCACAGGCACCTGGGACTTCCCCTCTCATGACACTGTGGTTCCGCTGTGGGTAGTTCTCAGACTACAGGCTCCCCTGGGACAGTGGCCAGGTACTGTTGCCTGCTGTGTGCCAGCCACCCATTCTGACACATGGGCACATTGAGAGACCGTTCCCACGAACATCTCATGTTTCTGCACAGTCCAGGTCCTCTGAGCAAAGACATTTACAGCCAAGTTAATAATGTTTGTATAAGGAGACATTTTAGGACAATACAGCTTACAGAAGTCTCCTTTCCGCTCCCCTGAAACAGCTGCTTACATTCCAGGATCAAGCTAAGTCTCTGTCTCTCCCTCTCGATAGTGGAGAGGGAAGGTCACCAGCAGCCCTGTACAAGGTCAGTGTTCCCTAATTCTGGGGTTTCTCTTCTGTGATGATTCCACTACATGTCTAGGTAACACTTGGCCCTCACCGTGTCACATCACTGTGGGGATTGGCACTTAGCAAACTAGTGCCAAGATGTTCTTGCTGCTCTCTCTGACTCGGAGGTCTTGCACCTTCTGTTATGAACACCCATACACACGTGCACACACACACACACACCCTTCCACACACATGCACACACAGTGGCAGGCTGACGTGTTAGCTGACAAGTGGGATAAAACCTCAGGCCCTTCACAGTTTTGGGTATAACGAGGGTAAGCTTGGAGGGTGATGTGACTTGCCCATTGTCCGTCAGCTAAGCCAAAGTGGCAGGGGCTGAAGAGCAGTCAGAACCCAGCCACCTGCGCCAGGGCCAGCATCTTCACCGTCACATGTCTGCCTCCGCTGTGTGACCAAGGAGCCTCCCAGATTTTAATGTGCTTGCAGATCACCTGAGAATCTGGTCAGAATGCAGATTCTGCCTCAGCAGGGCTAGGGTGGGCCTGAGACTGTTTCTCCTGAGCTCCTGGAGTTCACGGTGCTGCTTGTTCCCCACCACGCTGTGAGCAGCGCTCATCTGAGACATGCGCACCATCCCAGTCTCTGCAATGCAAGTGAAGCCTACACATTTCAGAAATGTGTGAACACTGTGTTAAAGGAGGAAAATGGTTCATGAACAGTTATATTCTTTCACTGTGGGTGATAATGATAATTTCCCAATTGGCCACCATATTTATAAGGACTCCAGAGTATAAATGACAACTGTCCAACAGGCAGAATGGAAGGTTTTTTTCTCCATGGGACTTGAATCTATTTTGAAAGCATCTGTGATGTGTCCTGTTGAGTTTATGATTATGTCTCATCTTAATCAGGCCTTGGAGAATGAGAAGTTTAGAAGATTGTCCCTGGTATGACTTAAGCAATTCAGCAACATTCAGGAAGTCTAATAGCCAAATAACAGCAAATACAGCTACCTTTAGACCAGGTGCTTTACATACTTAGTCTTATTTAGTCTTCACATCCTACAAGGTAAGTGGTGGGACTCTCTTTTATGGTCAAGGACATCTACTGAGAAAGACTAATGACATGCCTAAGGCCATTACCAAAGTAACTGACAAATAAGATGTGAATCCAAATGTGTCTGACTCCAAAGACTTCCAGTCTCCTGCCCACCGTTTCTGCTCTGTTAACTAGTCATCTTTCCCCAAAGAGTTGTGGGGAAATTATTGAGAAGAAAGCCTAAAATCCTACTTCAAATGTTTAAGCTGAGAGTCATCTTTTCAGCACTAGGATTGTGTTATTAGGTACTGATTTGCATCAAGCTCATTTAAGACAGAGGAGTTTCAGTGATTTTCCTTTTACCCCAATTGTCAACTGAAGCTTTGGGGCTTTACAAGACACCCCGGTAGTGTTGGAGCAGCTCTGCAGTGGCACCGGCTTCTGCGGAGGCTCCCTGTCTCCACCGGAACGTCAGCTGCTGCCCTGGTGAGTCTTCAGATCTTGCAGGCAGGAGCCTCAGAACCAGGAACACAATTGAACTCTCAGAAATCCCTGGCCCAGCGTGCAGGAGCCCACGCACCTCAGGACTAGAGATAGCCCAAGCTCAGGACCCGATATAACTATGTCAGAGGCTAGCGATTGGAGACTTTCAAGGCACTGCAAAGAAAGGAAATTAGACTGGAAAAGTACAAATAAGAGGAAGCTGGAGCCAGAGTAAAAACCAATGACTCACCTCTACCAAATTAGTGATGACTATAAGTGGAAAAAAAATAAGCCTGAAATGGGAAGGGTGGTGCCAAATTGGCCCAAAACAAACACAGCTGAAGAATGGAAGGTTTGTTTTCACTTTGCCAGGGATTCCAAATGTGATCAGAGATAGAAACAAATGCAGCCGTTTCCCGGCCTTAGTGAGGCCAAGCCCATGGGGTGTTGGGTCAGAGGGGAGCCTGAAGGGGAGAGAGGTGAGCAAGAAGCTCAGGTCGGCACGCAGCTGCAGAACCACCGCCTTCTCCTCCTAGGGGGAGGAGGGAGCTACACCCTCTTGCGGCTTTCAGGTTTTTGAGAGCTTGACTCTGTCCAGATGGCTGCGTACCCCGGTGAGAGGCCCGGGGCAGCACCAGCACTCTGCCCTCCAAGTCACTGGAGCCCTCATCCCTTAGGGACACAGAAACAGAAAGGAGGAATGTTTCCTCTGCAGCTTTAGTTTGACCCCACCCAGGCTGAGCCTTTGGTCTGTTAGTTCATTTACTGGTTATAACTTTTTGAAAATCCTGGACCACATTTATGACTCCTAAATCAAGCAATTTAGGTACACAGAGTCTGCAAGAGCCAGCCTCCCCTGGTCTATCTCGAAATGTGTGTGAAGCATTTAGTCTAGGAAAGCCCTAAGCTGATGGGCCCTGGGGTGCTGGCCCATTGCTCCTGGGTGGCCCCTGGTAAATCATGAACCTTTGGTGCCTGTTTCCTCATCTGTAGCACAAGATTTGTGCATGTGTCTGTTTCTCTTATGGGATTTTTATGGAGAAAAGAAAATGAGGGGAAAATAGGAATACCTGTAAGCTTTGAAAAGAACTAAAAGCACAGCACGAGTTAATAGCAGTCCCATATTCATGGGGTTCCTGTTATAGAGGTGGAACCTTGCTAGACTCTGAAGAAAATAAGAAAGTATAAGTCAGTCCTCAAGAACCTTCCAGAGATTGATTAATCCTCACCGAGGCCATCTGCATTCCTTTGGTGGCAGAGTAGTTCCTGGGTAGGTATTTATAAATCATTTCAGGCTTAAACAGGATTAGAGGTGCTGTGCTTTTAAATCATTTTAATTTAGAGTTTTTACCGGAAATTATCCTATAACATTTTGAGGGTAGCACAAGGAAATAGATTGCCTTTGCTGTATGGTGCCTTGAAGACATCCCACAGGTTTACTTTTTTGCTGTATGTTTTTTTCTGCACCCAAACGATGCACCATTTGTATTTTGGCATTTACTTCAATAATCTTCCAAGTAGACACCTGGCAAGTATACTTGGATAGCAAACAGTCCTCTAAGATGCAGAGCAAGATGTGCGAGTCTCCTTCTGTATCCTTAGGAGTTCTGTCAACGCAGAAGGTGTCACGACTCAGCATTGTAATGAAGATGAAGATTATGGCATATAATAACACGTAGGACTGACTCAGACCGGAGATCTTTAATGAGGTAGGAGCTTGGTTTCACACGTTCTTTTGCTTTAGTATCTGGCCTGGAGCCTGTGATAGAATCTCTCCTCAGAAAGGGCTACGTGTTAATTAGTGGCTGTAGCATACTGCCTTTTTCTTTACTTAAAATGCTCAAGAACTGTTTTGTTTCTTGCCTGGGTCTTCTTAATGATTGTTTCTGTATGTTCCTCCATTCCTTCTCTGCTATTTCTTCCCCCGATATCCCAATGAAATGAGCTTCACAAGAGTAGTTTTGCTCGGATGACCCAAAGGAGCTAAGTACTATTTCCAAAGTTTTGCAGCCACTGAATTGTTCTTACAAGGCATCATGCTGCAAAACAAGGACTGGCCTAGAAAACCTGAGCTGACCACTGCACTGATAGCCAGCTGAGCGGCCCTGTGCACATCAAATTATATTTACAGGATAGACTATGTGTAGGGAGTTGAATTAATTGCCATGGCTTTTACCATTCTTATCTTCTAATTTTTTTTGACCTGATGGGCTATTATTACAGTATCTTCCGTCTCTATCAGTGTGAGTTTGTTATTGTAAGTGCTGTTTTACAGGGACTGAACATTTAGCTTTTCTTTTTTAATTGCTTACTCTTTTAGAGGAGACGGTGATGGCAAGAGGGAGGAGACATGGCAAAATACATAAGGCATATCTGTCTATATTTCTTTGGCATTGACATTTCATCAAGGGACATGACTCTGAAAGATGGCTGTCCCTTCTAATGGCTGGACTTTGCGGCTGCAGTGGCCAGAAGCATAAAGACGTGTAAAGAGGATTTTTCGGTACATCGAACACTGAATGTCTTGCTATGCAGCTTCTGTGATTGATATTCGGTTCTGTGGGCTCCTTCCTTTCTAAGTGCAGTCTGTAAAGGATGGTGGGGAATAGTAATTTCAAGAAAGATTTGGCATGAGTATCAGTCGTTGGGTGGTGGGTGTGAGAAGGGCGTTGCTGTTGGTGGGTAAAATGTCGTCACTTAGATGTTGTCATTTTCCCCCATATAGTTTTCATTAAGGTGACATTCTTGTGGCATCTGGGTCCGGGCAGGGTATAGCAGCCAGCATCTGACCATCTGCAGTCGTGAATATATATATATGTGTGTGTATATATATATATATATATATGGCGAGAGAGAGAGAGTGTTTATTAAGTATTAACTTACACAATCACAGGGTCCCACAGTAGGCTGTCTGCAAGCTTCAGGAGCAAGAAGAGCCAGGTCCGAGTCTCAAAACTGAAGAACTTGGAGTTCGATGTTCAAGGGCAGGAAGCGTCCAGCATGGGAGAAAGACGTAGGCCAGGAGGTGAGGCCAGTCTCTCGCTTCATGTTTTTCTGCCTGCTTCATATTTGCTGATGGCTGATTAGATGGTGCCCACCAGATGAAGGGTGGATCTGCCTTCTCCAGCCCACTGACTCAAATGTTAATCTCCTTTGACAACACCCTCACAGATGCACCCAGGATCAATATTGCATCCTGCAATCCAATCAAGTCGACACTCATTATTAACCACCACAAGTCCATCCCTTGTCAGCTTGAACCCATACACATTTCCTGAGATCATACATCTTCAAATAAATACAGTAATAAGGTCATAGTTACACCCAACATAATACAGCTATCCTTTGTACAACCAGAAATGCACCGATCCCTAACCCAAATACTATTACATAAGGTTAACAATACTTAAATGCTGATGAGGTCAATAAATCTTATGTCTCATGATAAAGGAAAAGGAAATAAAATAAAGATATTTTCTTCATACAAGCATATACATGCACAAATATGTTTTTAGCAAAAGAAGGAGGAAATACTCATGACAATTACAGTCCTCATTTCTGGAGCCGGTCACATGGTCGTAGCTGGTGTTGATGACTACCTTCTTCTACCCAGTCTGTATTCCCCTTGCCTTCAGCAAGCACCTCAGCAGGTCATGGTTTTTACCCTGGTGGAGTGACCCAAACCTTCATTCTTGAGGGGTCTGAGCCATTTGTAGTCCTGCCTGGGCTGTTGTAGTTTCCCATCGACCTTAATCACAGGGCTTGGTAAGACTAAGAGATGCCCTAATAGATCTCCTGTATTCCATGCGTACTCTTCCTTACCTCCGTTGTGGAGTAGTAGACTGATTTCATCTAGAGAGTCTAGGTCAATCAGCCCAGCCAACACTGAAACTCTCTTCTTAGCCTGTTGACTTAAGGTAAGAAGAGCCTAAAGTGTCCAGGCGGCAATCTTAACTCCAGTTGAATGAAATCATGGTTGTGTCTCCTGGTAGCAGCGTTCCTCCCTTTGGAACTAAGACCTCTAGGCTAGCAGAACGTAATGTTGTGGAAACAAGAAGCAAAAATTTTGCCAGTGGATCATTAGGGGTGATGGTGAATGGTGCCATTCCCACTTCCACCCCTTAATTACTGGACCCGTGAATCCTGGCTATGGGAGAAACAGTATCATATATTGGAGGCTGATTGAGAGCATACACAGCCTTCTGGAGAACTTTGCCCCAGCCCTACAAAGTATTGTCACCTAGTTGGTGTTGTAATTGTGACTTCAAAAGGCCATGGTGCCCACCCAATTAAGGGTGGGTCTGCCTTCTCCAGCCCACTGACTCAAATGTTAATCTCTTTTGACAACACCCTCACAGACAGACACACCAGGATCAGTATTGCATCCTTCAATCCAATCAAGTTGACACTCAGTACTAACCGTCACAGTTAGTATAGGGGCCTACCCACAAATATCTAGACTTCAAAAGAGTGTACTTTGCATGATAGATGTGTTCCTGAAAAGTTTATTGTAAAGCACAATTTCTCTTAGTTGCATTTTATCTTCTTACCAACAGTTTCAGGGCTTATCCAGCTTCATTCTGCCCACTCTTTCTTCACCAATGGAGCTCAGTTTCTGTGTCCCCTGTCACGTTCTCATCACCTTGAAAATGGGAAATAATTGGCAGGCAACCCTAGGACACCACACTTCTAAAATTGACCACAGCTATCAGCTAAAGGAAGCAATGCCAGTATGAGGTGGGCCCACACTGAGTGAGATGGACATTAATGAAAGCAGCCCTGGGTTGATACTCACATCCTCTGTTGGAGACATTAACAGCAGTGTTTATCTCTGCTAAATCTGGGCATGGTGTATCATTGAGAGGTTTCCTGTCAGGTCCAATTTGGGATCATCAAATTAATTGTTACACGTGACAAGCTGACATGCAAAGAAAGCGATAAATACCTCAGTGCCTTGTTGGAATTCCATGGTGAGTTCCTAGGGCCGGGGGCATGAACGATAAATGAGGCTGATGGCCTCCCTGCCTACAGCAGCCTGTCCATTCTCTCTGTGGCATCGGAAAACTCACCCCTGTTTTCCTTGAGACCTTAGTTAACTCACTCACTTCCTAACAATTATGTTAATTCTTCTTAGCATTTTTCTTTTCCTTCCGAGAGGTGCTATGTACCTAGAAATGACCCAGCAGCTTCTTCAAAAGTACCTTGCTGGGTCCTCAGGAACTGCTTGGTAACTGACCCACAAGACATTGCCAGTGTGCCTGCGTTTCTCAAGCTCAGAAGATTTTGCTGTAGGAACCCACTGGCAGCTCAGGCTTCTACTCCATGTCCTCAAGGGTGGAATGGTGCAAAGTGTGGCCAGGAGCAGTTTAGACCCGGAGTGAGTGGCACCTGGAGGTGGGTGGGGCATCAGCCTGATGGTTGGGAAGTTGCTCCTGTTGCTGTCCTGGGCCCTGTAATCTGGCTGCCATTCCTATTACTTCACAAATACTCCCTAGTGCAGGTACAGCAGCATCCTCCCAAGGACCAAACCCAAGGGACATCAGGCTACTGTGTCTTTAACCTCTCCAACATTTTACGTTTGGGGCCTCCTCCTCTCCTCCAAAAACAGGAACTCAGCAACTGTCCACATAACTCCCTGCACTTTGGGCACAAGCAAATTTAAGTCACATTCGTGGCACAACTCTGGAAGACACGGAGACCTTTATGGCCTGCATATCTGTATATTCATATGTATTAATCCATTTTTGCACTATAGCAGTGTAAATACCTGGGAAATACCTGAGACTGGGTAATTTATAAGAAAAGAGGTTGAATTGGCTCATGGTTCTGCAGGCTGAACAGGAAACATGGCGGCTTGTGCTTCTGTGGAGACCTCAGGGAGCTTCCAATCATGGCAGAAGGCAAAGGGGGAGCAGGCGTCTCACATGGTGCGAGCAGGAGCAAGGAGAGCAAGAGGGGAAGTATTGCATACATTTAAACAACAAGGTCTCACGAGAGCTTACTCACAACCACGAGAACAGTACCAGGGGGATGGTGCTAAACCGTTCATGAGAAATCCACCCCCATGATCCAGTCGCCTCCCAGCAGGCCCAACCTCCAACCTTAGGGATTACGATTCGACGTGAGATTTGGTGGGGACACAGATCCCCATATCGCTGTGTATCTGAATATCTGTGCTTCCTCACTTTTCAAATCCTTTTGAATTTTTTTCTTTTTATTTTTCCTGACTTTGTTTTTATTTGTATTACCTGTTTTCTTGCCGGAAGAAGTATGAAGTACAAATATCGAAATATTACTTTAAATTGTAATTTTTTTAAGATTTAATAACAAGGTCTCCTGATAGGTCTGATCACTGCCATCACTTTAGAGTAGTGATGAATGTCAACAGTATTTCTTGGTATCTGCAACAACAGGAATGTGATATAAAACTATTAATATCTGTGATTTCTGTTGATGAAAAAGTTACAGGCACTGCTGATACTGCTGAGTTCACTCTGAGAAGGCATGCTAAATATCAGCCAGATGTCAGTGGAGATAAAGATGGAGGGTTGGTTGGTTGGTTGGTTGGTCTTTCCCCAGCCTAGTTCATGGGTGTTCTGAATTTTATTTCTTGATCCATTAAATTAAGAATCTTTACCTTATACCTCCTAGATCTGTGTTATGTCAAAACATATATGTCTACTCCAATTTTTAATTACATCAGACAACTTTCCAAAGGTGTGGATCTCAGTGTGACTCTCACGGTTCTACACCCCATATGCCCTTTCCATGTGGAAAGAACCCGCAGCCTAGTTTAAGTGATTCCATTGCAAGCCTGCGTTGCTGAGAGTCCTAATTACCTTTCTCATTGTCAAATATTAAGAGGAAATACATGGGCAGCCTGATAGGATCTTGACTGCTCCCTGATGTGCAGTTCTCAGACCTCTCTGCCTTCTTCTGTTCACCGTCCATTAGAGAACTTGCATGTTCCCACCTTTGTCATCACCCAAATGAGGAATAAACGCAGCAGCACTTGCCCAGCCCTGCTTCCCCACCAGAGCACACCAGGCGTGCCTGCTGGCTAGAGGGATGACTCCTTCCTGGTCCAGCTTCACCTCAGCCTCTGGTGGATGGAGTGCACAGGGCTTGGGGCAGGAGACTTGGGTTTGAGTCCCAGCTTTGGGACCTGCTGCCTGTGTGATTGTGGAAAACACTTCAACTCTCAGCGCCTGGTCTCTTAGCTGGAAAATGGGGGGTAAAACAGTAACCCCTCTCAGATGAAAAGATGCCAGCCTTGAGCAAGATAAAGCACGTTATGAATGGCTGTTGGTGGTGGTTCTCTGTTACACTCTTCTGCCTCCCTCATTCCCTGTTCCTCCTGGGCTTGAAAGTCAGTCATTGTGATCTCCTCCTCTGCTGCCCAGCCCAGTCCTGCTGTCATGCCTAGAACATAACTCCCACGAGGAAATGCTCCGACTGCCGCAGATCCTAGGCTTGGTTTGCCACAGAACCTCTTACTGGTCACCTTGTCTCAGTCTTGCCCCAGTCCAGTTGACCTTCCATTCCGACGTTAGGTTGTCTTGCCTGGGATTCCAGTTTCCCCAGCCCGTAGCCTTTACTCCCTAGGAATCAATTATGGAGCCTTTGGCTTGGGAAGGTTGCCTGCAGAGTTCACCCTGAGAAGGCATGCTAAATACCAGTCAGATGTCAACGGAGATGAAGATGTAAGGCAAATTGGTTGGCTAGTTGGTCGGCTGGTTGACTGGTTTTCCCTCAGCCTGGTTCATGGGTGCTTGTGTCATATGGAGGCCTGCACTAATGAGTAGATGCCTTGGAGTCCACCTCAGGCTTCTGCCTCCCCCACTTCAATAGGAGCCCCACCTAGATCCATTTGATATCTTGAGGTTCATTCAGATTTGATGTTTTAAAACAGGATCTACTGCTATGGAAGAAGTTGATAACCACTGAAAGAGTTCAACATCGTCATTCTGCAATTGAATAACAGTAGCCCTGAGAAGCTAAGGGCATTCCCGCCAACTTCAAGGCTAATCAGAACTCTCTCCCCTGTGCCATGTTGTTCTTATGGGCTCCTGCCCTTTGTAACCTGTCACTTAAGACCCTGCCCAGTCTCCCCCACCCCATCCAGCCCTCCTCATAGACATCACTGCCTACCTTTTCCATGAATCAGGACCTCAGAGGCCAAAATCTACTCAGCAGAATACACTCAGTCCTCAGTCCTCCTCCACACCTCTGCTGCCCTTCCTATGTGGAGGGGTCTCCCAATCCCCCCATACCCTGAATTGCACCAGTCCTTCCAGGCCCCACTGAAGTGGCTTTTTCAAAGCCTTCCGTTATGACCCCAGCCCACAGGAGCTTCTCCCATCTGAATTCTTTCTGCACATGCTGTGTGTGTCACTGCGTTCGTTTGCTAGTGTTGCCTTAACAAAGTGCCACAGACTGGGTGGATGAAGCAGCATAAGTTTGCTGTCTCCAGTTCTGGAGGTGGGAAGTCCAAGACCAAGGTGTCAGCAGGGTTGGTTCCTTCTGAGGCCTCTTTCGTTGGCTTGTAGATGGCCGTCTTCTCCCTGTGTCCTCAAATGGTCTTCCCTCTGGGCCTGTCTGTGTCCTGCTCTCCCCTTATAGGGACACCAGTCATACTGGGTGAGGGTCCACCCTAATGACCTCATTTTAACTTAATCACCTCTTTAAAGGCCCTGTCCCCAAGAAGAGTCATACTCAGAGATTCTGGGAGTTAGGACTTCAACGTATGAATATGTTGCTGGGAAGGACAGGGGTGAAACTCAGCCAGAACAGCCTCTCACTTGGCACATAGTGGTTGCTTGCCTCAAGTCTTTCCTGCCCTGCCTGGTCCTGTTTTTAAGGAAGGATTGTGTAGTATATTACTTTGTACCCACGCAGTGCTTGCAAATGCTAGACACACGTCATTTTTCATTGAAAAACTAACTTACTCTTGAGTCCCAAACTTGGGTTTAATGAAGTCAGTGAATCAGCAATTCTTGAGGCTCTATTCAGAGCTCTGTGTGAGAAAGAGTAAACAGACGTCCCACCCAGAGTGAGGTGGCTGAGGTCTCATCAGGAAGATGGGGATAGACAGTTGGAGGGCGGGGTGGTGAGAAGCACCGACTCCAGGAAATAGAGGAAGTGCTGTCAGAGTTCGGAGGATTTTTAATGCCAATAGAGTAAGAGAGCGTAGAAGTCATCACTCTCACAGAGCATAAACGCTGGAGGAGGCAGGTGCGCGTGTGTCCTCAGAGGACCAGTGTGGGGGCAGTCATAAGGAGAATCCTTCCTCAGACCAGGGTCATGAGAGACCACCTTTGTCTCTAGTTCCACCCTGTCCGAGGCTGGCCTTCATAGAGGGTGAATGCAGACATGGATCGCTTGGCATCAGGGCAAAGTTCGAATGAAATTCTGATGAAGGTAAAAGCTCCAGGCCACCCCAGGTGGGTAGATTTCAGCCGCAACTGGGAGCCACGCACTACTCTTGGCCCTGCTGATCCCAGGGTCTGCTCATACCGACCTTCCCCTTGCTGTGTACAGAAGAGCAAAACCCTTTTCTCTCCCTTCATTTCAAAACATGGAAGTGTGGACCCCCTGGCCAGATTTATTTCATGTTGACAACTTCAGATGTTTAAAGAGTTCAAGTCTTAGATTCACTGATATTTAATTAAAGACCTCAGTTGTTATTTATTAGCTACACTGCCTTTTCTCTTGGTCCCTTCTGTCCTCACACAATACGCTCCGAGGTAAATTCATTTCAGCCACAGTTTCTCACACCGTGCCTCCGCGGACAACCTCTGAGCCCTCACCACTTTCCCGGCTCAGCTTGGTGGTGTAACTGGGCAGCTTGATGCAGAAGCCCAAGATCCCTCAGTTGCCCCAAACAATTCCATTTGCCCCTCCCTTTTGTACCTGCTTCTCACTGACTCCACAGTGTCCCTTAACACCCGGTGATTGGGACTCAGGCACAGGTGCAGGGCTGAAGGACGCTCCCAGCCTGCTTGCTCTGTCACCCACAGAAGCCAGGGCACGTTCTGCCATCAGGGAACCTTCTCCGGCCACCTTCCCAGGCGCTGTGCTTCCCACCAGCCCCTCCATCGGTGTGGACCCCCATCCCTTCCTCTGCACCCTCCAGAGCACACCCATCATCCCACCACCCTTCGAGGCTCGATGCCAGAGGCCTCCTGACCTCACTCAGGGCGCTCTGTGGCCCTAAGCCCCATGAAAGGCTTCTGTCGCCCCCTCATGGTTCTATCTGTGTTGGGGCCTCGCTCAGAGCGCTCTGTGGGCCCTAAGCCCCATGAAAGGCTTCTGTGGCCCCCTCATTTTTCTATCTGTGTTGGGGCTGTGGACACATTTCCCAGGAGGCCTCTCAGTGCAGTGGGGTGAACACGGAGAACAGGAGCTAAACCTGCCTCTGCCAGGGCCGTTCTGTGTTTTGGGTCCGATAACTGCGACTCCCTGAGTCTCAGCTTCTCATGTTGGAGATGGGCCTGTGATACCCGTTTACAGGACTTTTCAGGGGATTTGGTGCGATTGAGGCTGTGAAGGCTTCCGTATGGCCCCTTGCCAAGAGCAGGCCCTCAGAAGGGCCCTAGCCACCTCTCCCTGAGGCTTTGGGGCTGGATTGTTTTGGAGCCCAGGGAAGGGGAGGGGTCATTTGCTGAGGAAGTGATTTTTCCCTGATTTGTTTCTGAAGGTGGAGGTGAGGGAAACTCCCAGGCAGCCTCTTTATGTGGGCACTGCTCCCTCATCACAGAGCCTGGCAGTCAGCCTTGAGCAGCGCCAGCATCACCTGAGGCTGGTCACACACAGATCGCTGGGCCCCTGTGTTTGAGGAAGGCTTATGTCATGTATAGAAATGTGCGTTCTGACCAGTCCCAGGTGAATCCATGCCGATGCCCTGGGTCCCAGGACTCCACTCGGAACCATTGCCCTAAAGAATACAAGAGGGGCTACAGCGCTCACCACTCTTCCCTTTGGGGGTATACCCTGGGACATGTTACAGGTGGGTGTCAGCCTCTGGTCCGTTGCCCACATTTTAATGCCCTCGTGGAGGGTGGGAACCCTGCTGTGCAGCAGAGTTCCAGGCCTGCTCCTTGGCTTCCTGTTGTGTGGTCGGAGGCAAGCAACCTCTAGGATTCTCTCCTGGAAATTCATTATGCACCTTAGCTTGTGACCTGGCCTGGAGACCATGCCTCGGAGAAAGCCACACAGCCCTGTTTAACCATTTGCCAAACCCATCTGACCAGGAGGCAACACTCTGGGCAGTGTGGTGGGATGTTTTGAACACACCCGAGCAATGAGGTTGGATTTGAAAATCCCTTCCAAGCTCTGCCCAGTGGTGGGATTGATGTACTGGGCTCCCTTACCTATCTCGTTCCTCTGGGAGTGTCCTGCGTTTGGGTCTGGCACACCACACCACGCAGTAGTCACACTGTGTGAGCGCCACAGCTGCAGCATCACATAGTCAGACTTTTATTCATCTTTCCCCAGTAACTCGCCTGGGTTTTTATAGGAATGCATGTACACGTCCTGAATAGCAAACCTAAAAACATTTATAACGCGTACCTCATACGGTAGAACTTCAGCTATTTGTGTTAATTATAGTGAATGGTAGTCAGATGTGCTTTTTAAAAATCCAGGTTATTAAATATTTATAAAGAAATGTGGTGGTGTTACTTTCATGATCAAGCCATAGCATACACTTGTCTATTCCAGAGGTGCCAAGTGAGTTCCTCGTAGAGGAGATGTGACTGAAAGCACAAGGGAGGATTACTTCTAATGAACGTATCAATTATTTGTAGATTTAGGGTCTTTTGGTTTTAATATTCTTTCTACTATCTTGTTTACGTTGCCTATAACCTTTGACCCAATGAACATGAACTTCAAATTAGTGAAATCCAACGAAATAAGGTTTTACTCTGTCAGAAAAATCACTCACCTGACAACAGGCGCAGCTGTGCTCCTGTGCTCTCGCACCCTAGTTAGAGGTGCTGAGAACGTTTCGCAGCGTCCAGAGCCTTATCTGCTGACCCCAAACCCATTCCTATATGGGCCTGCAGCATAGGAGTCCACCTGCACAACCGCACAAGGACTCTCCCCCATTGCTTACGATGACAGAGAAAAGTGAAAGCGTGGAAACTGTTGTCATTAATGACATGGACATGGTTTCAGAGGCGCCGTGCTTCTCACACTGTATGCTATAGCCCGCTGGTGGGTCGTGAAGTCGGTTTAGTGGATGGAGATCAGCAGGGCTGGGACCATGCAGAAAATATTAGTGCATCCCAGGATACAAGGGGCAGAATTGTTTGTTTAGGGAGATGTGTGTGTGTGTGTCTGATATGTGTGTGTCTGATACGTGTGTATGCGTATGCATGTGTGCGTGTCTGTGTGTGTCTGCATGTTTATGTGTGTCTGTGTGTGCATATGTGTCTGTGTATGTGTGTATCTGTGTGTATATGTGTGTGTCTATGTGTCTGTCTCTGTGTATGTGTGTATCTCTGTATGTGTGCGTGTGCACTTGTGCCCACTGCGTCACACTGTAAAATGATCCAGGTTTTTATTGCTGGTGATGCTGAAACTGTAGGAAAGCCATTTGATAGAAAATCTTTTAAGCAATTACAGAGTAGAGAAGAATTAATAATTTGGTTTTAAAAGTTTTGTCCTCAAAGTGATCATTTGAGTTTATATTCTCCCAAGTTATTTCTCTGCTCTGACAGCATATGCCCCTTATAATCTGCCTGTTGGTATATATGCCTGGAGTTGTAACAATGCTCAAGTTCGTATTGCCCATGGAATTCCTTTGTACTTAATATTAAAGGATGATTCAACTCTTCAGTGTAGCATCTAACTCTTAAGAATTTCAAGCCTAAATAAGAATAGAGCCACTTGGAGGTAGTGACAGCATGGGGTGAGGCACCAAATTAAGGTGATTCATGGAGAATTTAATCTAAAAGAGAACTGGATGATGAGCAGAGCCAGTGCTCATCCAGTACCACCTATCCATCACACCACCCTTGCACCACAGCACCTGTGCGTCATGTGATTTCTACGCCACACCATCTGTGTGCCATACCACCCACACACCACACCACCCATGCATCACACCACACCACCCATGCATCACACCACACCACCCATGCATCACACCACACCACCCATGCATCACACCACACCACCCATGCATCACACCACACCACCCATGCATCACACCACACCACCCATGCATCACACCACACCACCCATGCATCACACCACCTGTGCACCACACTGCTCACAAATCACACCACCCATGCATCACAACCATGCATCACACCACCTGTGCATCACACCACCTGTGCACCACTGTCCGTGCACTGATTGCAAATCACACCACCCATGCATCACAGCACCCGTGCATCACACCACCTGCACATCACACTGCCTGTTCACCACATAGTTTATGTACCATGTCACCCATGTATCACACCACCAGCTTTCCTGTCCTCAGCTGAGTGCTGGGGCCGCATTGTTAAGGGATTTTCAATATGAGTCTTTAAATTACTCAAGTTTGTGCTGCTGTTGAGAAAAGGCAGAATCCACCCTTGGGCAGTTCTCCCATTCCCAAGCCCACCCATGTGTCTGCCTCTCAACACTTGCTCAGCTGACTAAGCTACACCTTTCAGATATCAGCTGAAATCTTGCTGGCCCCCCAAACCAGTGTAAACCCCTGCCCTATGCTCCTCTAGCACCTTGGCCTTCCCCTTCATAGCACTTGGCTTAAATGTAAATGCCCAGCTGATTTTTCATTATTCATTTGACATTGAGCCCCAGCCTCCTCAGACATTGCAAACTGACCGACTGACTTGGGGACAGACCCATGGCTTCCCTTTAAAGCCAGTCCCCTCTGACTTCTCCGTGTGGGTTTTTAACTTAGCCTGCCATCCTTCCCTCTTATAGTTGTGGGAATTCAGATCAAGAAAGGAGGAAGCACGTGACCAGGTTACCTAATTACGGGAGGACACAGGAGGTTCGTGTTGTTCATGAAGGTGGACCTGAAGCATGCCTTGTGCATCAGGTTTTTCTGGGCTTTTCTGGAATGCTAAGCCCTTTTCTCCAAGGCAATGCTCCCACCTACAGCATAGGATCAGGTGCACACATCTGTTGGCCTCTTCATTAGGTACAATTTAATGTGTTAAATTCGGATACTGTTTTTAGGTTAGTACAAGCATGTCCTTATCAAATCCCATCATCATTTTTGTCTCATAAACAAGAGACAAGAAATTCTTCCAGGTAAAATGTTTCTCAGTTACCTCGTCACTGATTAGGAAAGTGAGTTTATCTTAACAAGTCTGTCTCTGATTTTCTGACAAACCAGGTAACATTTGAATAAATTCTCAAGATTGTGCCCAAGCCATATAAGGCGTTAATGCATTTGAGGTTTGGATTTGAAAGCATCAGCTGCAGTTAGGAGTCCAGGCTTTGGTGTCACACTTGTGAGTTTGGTTCCTAGCTTCTCCTCTTACTCACTGTGTAACCTTAGGCAAGTTATTCAACCTCTCTGTGCAGGTGTCCTTATCTGTAAACGGTGATTATTAATAATACTTACCTAAGCTGACTGTTGTGAAGATTACATGAGTTAATGTGTCTCCAGTATATAGAATAGTTCTGGGCCCAGAGTCAGAAAGAAATACTAGCTATTATTAGTAGTATGTTCATTAGTACTTGATGTGTCTCCGTCATTTTATAGTCAAGCACCTGGAACTAAAAGTAATCCTAACACCCTGTAAGTGGATGGCTCTGGTTAATACAGAATATGTGGGCAAAATGTGTTTATGAAGACACTTCTGCCTGTTTTTGTTGTGTGCTGCTCTCCATGTTGTGCTGTTGGATGCAAATGCTGATGTGAGCTGAGCTCTCTGCAGTCCAGAGGGTTGAGGTGACTGTGGCTTCTTTCTCATCTACCTGAAATGATGCATGTTCGAGACATGCTTTGTTTCTCGGGCTCTTACATGATTCAGGGCCATAAATCCCCAAAGGAATGTCACTTTTGTACGGCTCATGGAACTAATGTCTCACCAAGCACGCTTGGTCCAGCACACCCACCTAACCAAGGATTTCATAATTTCTGGAATTTCCCAACACATAGATATATCAAATCATAAAAAAAGAAAATCAGCACTCAAAGGTGTGACAGCACCTTACGTTTAAATCTGCTTCTCTCCCCGTGAAAGATGACACTGAGTAGGAAAAGAAAACTGCAGGAGGACAGAGAGCCTCTTAGACCAAAGCTGAGTTCTCCTTTCTCCATGAAAAATGCCCGTTGTCTAACAGGTTTTGCCCAGATAGTACATACCGTGGGGACATGCTGTGTGGAACTGCTTCTGTTTCATCACAAATGACAAGGCAACTGAAAGGCTGGGGCCAAAGGTACAGCCTTGTCCTCACACAGCAGTGGAGAGAGCCCAGGCTTCCGCCACACAGACTTTCCTTCCAGTGACCAAATAGCACATGGCCCAGTGGTGGAGAAAAAGAGGATGGAGAAATGGATTCCCTAGCCCGGGGCCTCCGCTAGATCACTGTGGCCCCTCTTTAGCCTCTGAGGTAAAACTCTTTCCAAAATGTGTAAGCCATCTTTACCTCTACATAAAATATGGAACACAATTTAAACTCTGCCTTTAATACTTGTCTCACAGCCCTCTGTAGTGTGGGCCACAGTGGGTTGATGCTAATGGAAGTTCTGCCCAAAAGGCTTCCTTATTCAAACACACTCAGGAAATGGGTGAAATGAAGTTAATCTGGTTTCCTTAAGATGGCTCAGAGCCCCAGTACACTAAGGGGCATTTTAGTCTCTCAGAGGAGGATGCAGGAAGTAGTGCTTCCAGAATTTAGTTGACCACAGGTTACTCAAATTGCATTGCAGGACGAGAGCCAGGCAGAATGTATTTTGGGCCACAATTCTGAGGTTGTGCATCTGACAGGTGTAGGAAGACCAGAGCTTGCCAGAGAATTTGAGGACCCAGGTGCTTATCCTGGCTCCACTTCCTCCCATTTCCATGACCACAGGGACTGTCTGCCTCTAAGCTGCTTCCTCACCTGTATGAAAAGGAGATCAGTGATGCTTGTGGGCTCCTGGCCCTATACACTGCACAGGAAAGACTGAGGGACCACAGGCAGTGGGCTCTGAAATCAGCGAAAGGCCGCACAAACAGAAGACAGGTGTTGGTGCTCAGTTCTGTTGACCCAGAAAAGGCCAAGATACAATTTGGGGGAAATTCCCTGATTGCATGTGTTCTGTTCTGCTTTGCCAAGGGTTTCACTTAATTGGATGAATTCAATTTTACTCTATACAGATAAGTGTAGAGAGCTGACCGTGGCATCTCCATGTAATCCAGGAGTAATCTTTTTACCTCCTGACAGTTTTACTGTCTTATCTGTTTCTAATCCATTTCCCTTTCTTGGCAGCAGACTGGGTGACAGCACAGAGACGCATAGGAAGTGGTGAGCGAAAAGTGCCCATGTCTCCAGGGCAAGCGAATACACATTCCAGAGCCCTCGGAAAACTGCAGAGGGCTTCATGTTTTCACACTGAAACCCATGGTGGCAAAAGTTGAACTGATGTGAGGCTCTTTATGGTCCCTAAATCCTACTTAGTGTAATATTCATACATTTTGCTGTAGAAAAATGAATGGATTTGAATATGGGGTGCTGCCCAAGTCCCTCTAGAGCTGTTCACTATATATGATTTTTATGACATGTTACCTTTATAAAACTTAAAAAATCCCCAATTCTGAAATCTATGTAGCCCCAAGGGCTCCAGGTAGAAGAGATCGGGGACTATGAAGGAAACTAGGGTACAAAGGCACCTGTGGAGATGAAGGTCACCAGGCTGGCCTGGTATTTGACAGGCAGGACCTCCTGTTCCCAGGTTCAGGCAAGAGGTTGCCCAGCCCTCGGGATGCTGCTCTCGGTCACAGCGTGGTGCTGTGAATTCTCCCCATCCTCACCACTGCTGCATTTGTTGTGAAGCTACAGAGACAAGCCAGTGCCTGGCCCCCGCCAGGCTGGAGAGGCAGTGAAGGCACATCCCCCCATCGAGGCCCTGTGCTCTCCTCTACGGGGGTCCCTGGGTGGGCAACCAGCCAGGGGAGGCTCCCTGTGCCCCCCACACCCAGGCTGCTGTGTACAGAAGCAATTGGCATGCACCCCAGGACACTAGCTACCGCCAAAGCCAGTAGTATTTTATGAGCCTTAAAAAATCTTGTTATACCAGTCTGTTATGAATTATTGAATTAACACTGCATATTTATAGCAACTTCTTAATAGTTTAATAATTTATTCATCCCTTATGGATCCTTTGGTATATTTCTTTTAATTGTTAGAGAAAAGAGTTTTTTTAGAGCTAACTTCACTGGACTACTTCCTCAGTGGTGCTTCCGGAATACTAAAATAGAGCTCTACACAGTTGTTCCAAACCTTAAAGCACTTAAAGCACGCAGCAAACAGACCTGCCCACACGGGAGTGGGTGACAGCCCCCTGCCTCTGCACAGGGCTGCAGCTACTCTGTAGAAGCCCACAGCCAGCCAGGCCCAGCTCTCAGCCCCAAGGCTAGCACGCTAGCGTTTCACAGCCTACGCTTGGATCGCGTGTCTTCTGAGACAGTTTAGGGACCGTATTGTTTGCATCATCCATATTGTTTCTAAAGGGAAAAACATCTTTCTGTGTCCCAACAAGTAAGCTCCCTATCTTGGGAGCACCCTTGCTTTGTAAGGTGTGTCCTGCTGCCCAGAGTGAGTCATTCCTCACAGAGCCTGCAGCTGGCTCCTGCTCCCAGGTGCTTGGTGATAAGGGGAAATCAACAGAAACTGGCTGTTTGCCAACACTCACTTGCCGATGACTAAACCCAGAAATTGTGGGGTAGCCTTAGGTAAGGAGACAAAAGTTGAAAGCTTAAGACCCAGATCCTTCAGGCATTTGAGACTCTGGCTGAGGAGGCAAGGCATGCCAGATGGTCTCTGCTCAGGGTAAGGGTGCACATCTGTCTGCATGTTACTGTCCCTTTTGCATGGGTATTTTTGGTCATGAGTGGCATCGCACTTTATTAAAAAGACATCTTTTCTTTACAAGATGAGCTACCTTTGATCCTTAGTCTTTCTCTGGTTTAGGCAAGAGTCCTGCCAAGGCATCCAGCTGTTGTTGGCAGCTGCCAGGAGTTGCCGTAAAGAAGGTAGATGGGCTTTTTCCCGTTAAATTTGTTAATTCAGGCTCGTGAATGTGTCTTTGATTACACCCCATTCCTCTTTTCTGTACTGCCTCTAGCTTACTGTTTTTGTCATTTAAGCTTCAACTCATGGTTCTATCACCATTCTCAAGTTTGACTTGAAAAGATCTGAAGTACCTGTTAGCCTGAGCTCCCTCTAAAGAGGGAGAAAAGCTAATCTTCCAGGTCAGTCTGGCAAAAGCTGGAGGAAGAGCCCGTTTGCCTGGGGACTCCAGATATCACCCCATAGCCAGCAGATCCAGCGCAGCCAGATTGTCAGGTCACAAAAATAAATCCACTATCTCTAATCGCTCTTTTGCAAGCCTTTGAGGCAAGCAGGGCATGAGAGTTACTTATTCCTAAGAAATGAGCAACAAACAGTCCCAGCTAAGCACCCTGGTTCATTCACTGCCTGGCCACGACCACAAACTTGGGCTAAGCTGAGGGTCACTGACCGGTGATGTCATTTGGTGCTCAGAGCATTTGTCGAGTATGTGTGTGCACCAGACCATGTGCCAGGCGCTGGGCACACAACAAATTCCACCATGGTCCTTGACCTTGAAGGGGAGTCATGCGTGCAGAAGCTTAAAGCCGTGTTGTGATAAGTGGGAAGTTCTTGTGGAAACACAGCTGGGAAAGTATAAGTCCTGCCCTTGGAGGGGCAGGAAAGTGATGGAAAGAGAACATGAGCCAGCCTTGAAATTGCTGTTTATCAGCTGGCTCAAGTATCAAGGTGGAACCAAACACAGGCAATCCGAGCATTTCTTCCATGAAAAATGAAACTTAAGAGCCCCAGAAAAGTTCAGGATCATACCAGAATTCCGTGTCTCAGCTTGGAGTGACTATGCAGCATATTTAGTCTGACATGCTTTGACAGTGAGAGAAAGCACTACTAGTAATGACACCAGGACAGATGCCTGAACCCAGACTGTCCTGGGGAATCAGGGATATAACCACCATCCTAGGGATAACTTGAGGCCTAATTTGCTGCCCTGAATGAAGTTCATTCTCCCTCTACTGGTCAGAGAGGAGATGGCAGGGGATTGGTTGCACCGCCCCACCCCACCTTTTTATTTATTTATTTATTTTAAGAAAATGATAGAAGACAAATACAATGTCATCTGACATTGCAATCATTATTGGAAACTACAGTGCACAGTGTGTTTGTACTTATATCCTTGAAAACCATTTTAGGGCTCACTGTCAGCCCTGTTACTGAACCATAAAGATGCTGGGTTTAAAAATATTCAAATTGGTTCCTTATTGAGGCAAATGCTGAGGAAAAGCAGCAGATTGCATCTTGAGCTTGAAAAGAACTCCTCTTTGACTTGCATTCTCTGTGATACAGCTGACTTCTTTTAAATCAGTGTTCTGAGTGAGTGCTCCCGTTCCATCTTCACCTGCCTTTATTAAACAAGCAACACAGAGGCAGATGACTTCTCTGGTGCTTTATGCATGTATCTCACTTTAAACACTGCATTTTTTGTTTCCTTGGGAAATAAACCCTCATAGCCAACAGTTGCTTCAGGTCTTGACCAAGTACCCACATGCCCCAGCCAGATGCCATGGTTAGCCTCCTGGGTGTTCACCTCTATGTGGGCTTCTTCCCTCTGGTTTCTAAGGTGACAGCTTGTTCATCAGATGCATGGAACAGCACAGACACAGGCATTTCACACCCGGCTACTCAGAGCAGGGGCCACATGGCCCAGCTTTTCTGGGAAAGGTCTGGTTTCACACATTCTCTCTTGTGCTGGTCAGCCAGTGTGTTCTGGTTTGAGATAACAAAATGTAAAACCGTAGGGCCATCTTACCTATAGCACGTGACCCAGAGAAACAAGGGCCCTGGATTAGTTTGCAAAGCAGTTCAAGTCAGCCTTGAGTCCTGTAATGCTGCAGAGAGCCCAGCACCCTCATACCCCAGCAGGGCTGGCCCCATCTGGGTGGTCGCTCCTAGGTCTCCAGCACCTAGCACTGGGTGGTTGCTCAGTGAATATTTTACCTGATAGAAGCGCCCAGGCACAGTGGTGGTGAGCACAGATCCATGCATGCTGACTGCCATGCCCCACACATCCACGCAGCCCCTGGGGCTCCACAGTGCCAGTGAGAGCTCCCCCCAGAACCTGTGCCTCAACTGGAAACGTCCTTCCCTTCTTCCATCCCTAATAAGACTCACCTTCCTACAGGTCCCAGCAGGTGTGAAAAGGAGAACAAAGAGCCTCCAGTTCCTCCTTTGGCCCCAACCTTAGTTTGCATTCTAATTCATTAACATTTGCAGGGCTGTCCTTAGAGATGGTGGTGGCAGTTCTCCTGAAATGCGCTTGTGTTGTTCTTGCACTTTCTGTCACTTCTCTAGTGGGTCTCAGAAGTCAGATGGGTGGACTTACCTGCCCAGCCATGTGGAGGAAGGAAGGCTGCCATGTAGGTGTCTACTCATGCATACCACCTCAAAGTGAGGATTATACACTACGAATCAGTTCCCCTCTGACGTCTTAGTGGAAAGTTTCCATTGAGCCCTAATGCTCCCTAGAAGCATGTCACATCCTGCCCGTGGAGGGGCCCACCCAGAGCTCCATTCTGGTTACCCTTTTCCTGCTGGAGGCCATGCCCTCCAGGTGCATCTCAGCTCGGAGAGGAGTTCTCCAGGTCGCAGCTTGCTCTGTCCATCATCCAGCATCTGCCGCCTCACTTTGTAAATAACAAGGCATATAGATGTCTTCACTGGTGAGATTTGCTGGTGGTAAAGCATGTTATCTGGCTGCCCCATGGAAAGCAAAGGAAGCTGCCTCAAGGTAGAGGACCCCCCCACTAGGGAACCTTTGGGAGAAGCAGGTGGGAGTGAGAGCTGTGGGCCTGGGGCCTAGTGCAGCACACACTGGACATTCCCCTTACTTCTTGCCCCTGCCCTTTCATTCCTCTCTGGAAAGGCTCATTCGCCAAGTTCACAGAGATTCTGTGGTTCCCTATCTGTCCTCAGGAACAGCTGTGGGGGAGTTCTCATCCCTGATGAGGATCAGTCTTGTGGAAGTCCTTCCTGTCGATAAGGACATACTTAGTTTTCATGTGGTTGCCACGTAGACTGGCCACATCAAAACAGAGACAGCCCACGTTTCCAGAAACCCATGGTGACCTGCTTTTGCATTAGCTTCTGGGAAACCTCACAGGTGTGGCCTGATGGCCTCTTGCTATTTAGGGAGCCCTCTGGGACCAATCTTCACCTCAGTCCCTAACCCAGCGTCCTATACAGCTTGTGAACACCAAATGCCTGTTAGTGGAGAGGAGGAAGAAGGTGACAGTGATAAGAAGCAGAGACAAGCTCTTATGTCCCTCTAGCAACTGGACTGGCAGGAAAAGTAGGAAATGCTCTAGAGATTGTGCAAATGCTTCCTTATTTTCAGGCATGCTTGATACTTATAAACACCATAGACAGACAGACAGGTAAGTAGGTAGGTAGGTAGGTAGGTAGATGTGAACAAATGTGAACCTGGAAGGGCCAGTCTTCCAATATAGATCCTTAGTGGCTCACTGGGTCCAGATTTTAAATACAGCCAAGTGGCCATTTGCTGACTAGGAGTCATATAGGTACTCTGAATTTCCCCCAAAACCTGCACTTTTTTATCTTTGGGACTTTTAGAGCTCACCTGAACCAAACAACCAGGGCTCAGCTGTATCAGCCAATCAGAACTAAGCAAACTTCTCTTTTTTTTTTTTTTTTTTTTTTTTTTTTTTGAGACAAAGTCTCCCTCTGTCACCCAGGCTGGAGTGCAGTAGCACAATCTCGGCTCACTGCAAGCTCCGCCTCCCAGGTTCACACCATTCTCCTGCCTCAGCCTCCCAAGTAGCTGGGACTACAGGCACCCGCCACCACGCCTGGCTAATTTTTAGTATTTTTTGTAGAGACGGGTTTCACCGTGTTAGCCAGGATGGTCTCGATCTCCTGAGCTCCTGATCCGCCCGCCTCGGCCTCCCAAAGTGCTGGGATTACAGGTGTGAGCCACCACGCCTGGCCCCATTTTTTAAATTTGAATTAACAGACTTGATTGATTGGGAACCTGGGTAGGAACTTTTGCTCTAAAACCCAAGCCTTCCTTTGTTCTTTGGAACATAACTTCATTTTATATTGGAGGCTGTGTCTCCCTGGTTTGCAAACTGTTCACTGGCATAAAGTCTCTTTCCTCCAAACTCCTTTTTCAGAGAACTTTTGTTGACAGATAGATGATTGACTGATAGATAGAATGACATCTACATATGTATATATATATAGTATGTATGTGAATAAATGAATGAAACCACTAATCAATAAACCACAATAAACCTTAGGGCCCTGAATATTAATTTACCCGGGAGAGACCCAGTCACTAGAGATCAGGGCATCATGAATAGTCAATATCAGGGAGTCAGTGAAGACTCTAATTAGTGGCTCACAGTGCATTTTCTCGAAACCCGAACTTTAGGGGACTTTGATGCTGGTCTATACCACAGCCTGCCCTACTGTGCTCCCATGCTATTCTAATACTCTGCAGTGTTTGCTATAAACGTGGGTGAAGGTAGGGCTGTTGGGTTGAATGTAAGTTGTCCTAACTCACTAGCTGGTTTTGAAAAGTAAACAGAATTCGTTGTGGGTTTAGTTTTCTGCCTATTTGACCCTGCTCTCTCTCTCTTTTTTTTTTTTTTTTTTTTTTTTTTTTTTTTTTTTGCTAAGTCTGGAAAAGGCCCAAGTCTTGGTATGGTCTTAGGAGGCCTTATAGAGCTAGCATTTCCAATCAGGTGGCAGCTGAATTTGCAGATCCAGAGACCACTGAGGCCACTTACTGTGTCAGCCTGGCTGGCTGGCGAGTAGCTGTGCTCTCAGCTCACCAACTCCCTCCCTTGCTGTGTGTGGGAAAGGTGGATTAAGGACATAATTCCTGGTGAATCCAGCCACAGAGGAATCAGAAAGCCCTCCTCCATCATGCAGTGTCCCTGACTTGAGCCCACACTCTGCGTGGTTCTCCCAGGCCATGCTTTGACTCTTGCAGGATGCATAGCTCCGTGACTAAGAGATGCCTGGCTGGAAAGTATCCTCATTACAAGTTAACTCTGGCATCTCTCTAATTCTGTTGCTGGTTCTGCATGAAAACGTCCTAGTGACAGCTGATCCCATTGAAGGTCAGCCGCCTGTGCTTCCAGTGATGGAAGTAGACTCAGACCAGATGAGTTTTCTGGTATTGGATTAGTGTGTGCTGCTTTCTAATAGGAATTCCATTGACAGTTGTCTCGTTGGATTTTTTCTACCTGCATGATCATTTTCCCTTTTAGAACCATCATAGTTTTATCCTATTTAAAATACATACTTTGTACTTTGAACCATGGACACCCACCTCCCCAAAATTATACCATTTATCATATGACCCTTGAGCCTAAAGATTGCATTTCAAAATATAGACAATTAATAGAGTGATTTTTAAAGCACCTGTCTAATCAGCATTAAGCAGTCACCAGCACCTTCCCATAATTGAAATTCCCAAGAATGACTCTAACACATGGACGTGTTCGGAATCAAAGATGGAACCGTTTTTAGGGTAAATGTTACTTCCTGAAATCAAGCAACATGTAAAGTTTTTAATACATAGATGATCATTATACAGACTAATCATCGTACCAATTGTCCTCAGCCCTGCTGGACAGCTGCGCGTCTCTCCGTTGTAACGAGCTAACCATGTAATAAAGCACGGTGAGCAGGCACTTCCTAGGGCGGTGCCAGGAGCCTTTCTGAATCCTGCAAAGGACTGTGTCCAACGCCTGATCTAGCGTTTTTAGAGGTGGCCCACCTACAGCCAAGGTCTCCCAATGGTGTAGCTTTGGAGCTACACCTAGGCGGGCTTCCCCCCAGTATCTTCCACGTTGCCATGTAGTTAAACATGCACACTTTTTTTAAAATTTGCCCCTTGCCTTTAACGATAACTTACATTCTTCCTAAAAGTTATCTTCTCTGGAACATTTCATTAAGTAAAGGAAGCAGCCATTTTTGCTGCTTTATAGTGTTTGAATTGTTCAGGAGTGGAGGTGGGAGTGGAGGTGAACAGGGATTCCCACTCTTTGGTGCTGGGGGAACCTTTTCTCATAGTAATGTCCTCAAACCCTGCCCCATGGCACCGTGCAATGCTTAGAACAAAGGAGTGAGGAAACTCAAGGTGGGCACACTGGCATTCTTCAAAGAAGCCCTGAGAAACTCTGAAATTCCCCAGACTTGAAACAAATGAGAGAGAGAGAAAGGAAGTGTTATGCTTTAGAGGACAAAAAGCAATGACTAGACTGTCTTCACATAGGAAACTAATTCATTACTTATCGCCACTAAACATGAGCTTGTCAGTGGATGTCTATTCCAAACACAGTGAATACACTATTTTATGTAAACTCCCTATTCTACAAAGTAGGAATCATTCCCATCTTACAGATGGACACTGAGGCTTTGAGAGGCTGCTCATCTGAACTGAGATTTGACCCCAGAACCATCTGTTTTCTAAGCCCAAGCCCTCAAACGTGCCATGACACTGCTTTTGTCTGTGGTTCTGAATCGCCTCTGACTCCTGTAGAGATGGCAGCAGAATGTCTGGGATTTCTACACCAGGCTGAGGCCTCCCCCCAACCCCCTACTCCCTCCCTCACTGTCAGGAAGCGGTGCCTGGGCCGTGCCCCTCAGATGTGGTCGCTTCTGTATGTGTGATAAATTTTGAAAGTCTCAGTGGTGCAGGACCATCAGTACGTATTAAATCCATAAGATGTAAGAAGGGTAATTAACACTTCCTGTCATTATTTCCCCTTCTTTGCATCCGGGGAAAGAGGTAGAATAAGGAAGAGCAGGAGGAGGGAGGGAGGAGCCACACGCCAGACGCTGAAGTGGTCTGGGATGGGTAGAGTGCTGGGCCCACAGGAGCTTTCTGGAGCTGTGTCTAGAGGGAAAATGAAGGTCCCCGCCTATTTAAACTAGACGCCCAGTCTGTGGCTTTCACACTGCATGCAGAGTGTGGAACACGTCATCTACTGATGAGCCCTGTTCACCCGACACATCAGAACTTGGGGTTTTAGCCTTTCCTAACTAAAAAAAAATCTCTGTGAAGTTTTGACATCTGGATCAACAATTAGCCAACCATCTGTGGGTGGAATGCTACCTGGAGAGAAATATTTCAGAACCCCCAAATGACAGCATCCTTCCCACACAGACCCAGACCTGGCCCAGACCCAGAAGAACAGGTTGGGGTGAGGTTTTGTCCTGAAATCACAGTGTCCTGGAAACAGTAGGTCTGAGGAAGGGGCAGATTGCTGTCGCAGCCTCTTCACTGAGGGATTTGAAGACACTGATTCCAGTCATATGAAACTACCACCTCACTGCAAAGAAGGTGCTGTTAGACCAGTGCGAACTCAAGTATTCTCCCCTAGAAGAGCACCTCTGGCTGTGCCCTTTTGAAACATTTTATAAATTTCATATACCAAATTTAGAAGGAATTAGGTTCCAGGTTATTTTCTCTCGGGTTTAGAATTGTGTTTGCAGCGCTGGAGTTGAGTTCTATATACCTTTGGTCGGACTCATGTGACAATTAGCCACTCCTGGGGAGAAGGGGCACCTCGTGTCCAGGTGCCAGCAGCCCTTGCCCGCAGTGCCTGGCCAGGTTCCATTTCTCCTCGCTGTGGCCGAGCTGGCCGGAGCCTTCACGGGCTGAGAGGACCAGCAGTGCCATCTTGTGGGAATGTTGTCAGTGCTGAAGCCAGGCTGAAGGAGGGAGACGGCTTCACCTGTCACACTCTGAAGAAGGACGTTGCCCAGAAATGCCTGGGTGCAGTCGAGTGAGACGTTTCCCTCTGCTCACCAGCCATGCTAATTATTATTTTGCTGTCCAGAAAATTAATAGCCCAAATAAATTAAGACCAAGCCAAGAAGGTATTTCAAGAACTAAAAATGCAGGAATGGATTTGTTTTCCATCGACTTACTAGGAAATGTTTAAAAAGTCACCCCAGGTGGGACTATATTTTCCATAAACTCTGGAAGCGCAAAGCTACAGATTCCAAGCAGAGTCAAAACAAGAGTTTTGGAATTTATTTCTAGGCTGCCCTGCAGGCTCCGTGCTTTCCTGAGGAGAGTGGACGAAGAGACTGCTTTTCCCAGTCAATGAGCGCCTGTGCTGGGCCGCAACCTAAGTCACCCCTTCATCAGTGCATGAGAAGGGCCCCCGGCCCCAGTCACTTTGTGCGGGCAGAAGCTGATCGAGGGTGCCCCGTCCTCCCACTGCAGTGCTCTAGCGTCGTGTCCTCTCTGTTACACACGTGCTAAGCGCACACTGTGACTACCTTTCATCAGCACACAGACACGTGCTGAGCACACACTGTGACTACCTTTCATCAGCACACAGTGGGCGAGGCCCAGGGGCCTTTTCTTCTGCACTGACAGAGGGTTTGATTCGAGGTGCAGCCCAGTTCTCAAGGTCATTACCCTGGAAGAGCAGTCTCTTTGCCTTCCCTCCTCAGGAAAGCACGGAGCCCACCAGGCAGCCCAGAAGCAAATTCTGAAACTCTCTTTCGACCCTGTTTAGAATCTGTTGCTTTCTGCTGTGTGTGTGTGTGTGTGTGTGTGTGTGTGTGTGTGTGTGTGTGTGTCTGTGTGTGTACACATGTATACAGTCACCTAAGGAGGTAGGGTCTGTTGCTGTCCAGTTTTATGGACAAGGAAACTAAGCCTCAGAAAAGCCAAACACCAGCTCACCAGCTTGTCCCTGGCAGAGTCAGGATTTTAACCCAGATCATCCAACACCAGAGCCCACACTCATGGTGTCCATTTGCCACTGTCCCTCCTTTCTGTGGTTCTGAATCGTCTCTGGACCTGTCGGCTGCCTCTGGATCTGTTGGATGGTTTGAAGCCTCCCCTGCATTTTGTTCCCGAGACTGAGGAACAGAGTCATCTGAGATGGTAGAGATCTCAGCAACCCAACCGAAGAGCACAGCCCTTGTGCTTTCTCCCGGGCTCTGCCCCCAGGACCCCAAGCAAGATTCCAGCCTCTCTGAAGCACCATTTCTTCCTCCATAAAATGGAACATCGCCTGCCGAAGGAACTCAGATGAGCGAATGATTTATGTGGAAGTGCTTTGTGTGATAGTTAAATGCTAGAGACATAAGTGATCATTTTTCAGGAAAAAAAAAAATCCACTATCAAGTCAGAAAGTAAATCTTTAGGTAGATTTGAATGTATTGTACTGTCTGGTTGAATAAAGGACTCTCAGGTTACATTTAGATTGCTTACCTTAAAACTCTGCGTCTCTAAATCATATACAGAAGACAAGCTAAAACTTGAGGCAGCTAAGCCCTTTAAAATGAGGGGACTGGGCTTGGGGCCAAGATTACATGCCCTGTACGGCCCTCGTTCCAAGTCTGGTTCCCAGCACTTATCACTGTGCAACCCTCAGGCAAATGACCGGCCCTTTCTGATTTACCCTTCTAATCTGTGAAATGGACAGCTCCTGCCTCACAGGACCAAGAGAGTTAGATACAGCACTTCTAAGGGGAGCACCTAACTCAGCAGCTGGTCCATAGTACATAGTGGTGATTGGTAAACAGTAACTTTTATCACCTGAGACCATTTCTGTCCTTTAGGGAAAATAGAGCCCCAGTGGCTTATTAAAGGCCATGTGTCCCTGCCTTGTGTGTACACACTTCCCACTGATAGAGTACATTTACATGAAGAGGAGACAGCATTTGCAGAGGATAACTTGAGTAGACTTCCATAAACGCCGGTCAAAACTAACATGAAAATGATTCTGTTACATACAACTCTACAGTAATGCCTTTGCTGCCATTTTTATTACTTTCAGCGGGATCAGAGACTTGACCAGATTCCCAGTTTCACTACTACTCCGCGCACAGGGGTCTGTGTGTGTGTGTGTGTGTGTGTGTGTGTGTGTGTGTGTGTGTGCATGTTTCTCCCCATCCCAGAATGCAACTGCGTGGTAACTAAGCTGACCCGAATCCCTACCAGGATGCTTGGGAAGGAAGAGGCTGACCAGTCAGATGCACATCGGACCCCTTGCTGTTGCACAGAATCCTATTTTGGGGTAAAGAAGGGCACTGCATTTTTCCAAGAGTGCAGAAGCTCCCCCAGGGTTAAAGGAAGAAGGGTAAGGACCCCACAAAACTAGCTATGGTGAGCCAGGCTGGAGCAGGGCAGCAGATACAAATTACTTTGTCCACAGGTTGCCTATCAGTAGCAATCCTGTTTGAAGATTATTAACAGTCGGTCCTTTTGGGACACCTGGATTCATTTTCTGGCTGACCTGCTCTCTGTAGCCCAGGAGAAAGTATTATTGCAATATCGGTGTCCTGTGGGGACTGAGTAGGTACATGTGGGGTGTCACATACAGTTCTAGGCAAAACTCTAGAAACCACACTGGAATGCAGTTGGGAGAATAGCTGAGAGAGTGAAGGAATTTGAAATCATGCCTTTGAGTCTGGGAAAGGGATGTTCTGGGGGTTTGTGGTAACCTTCTTCAAATATCAAAGGGCTGTCCTTTGGAAGAGTCGTTAGACTTGAGATGGGCGCTGGACTAAGTGCAAGAAGACAGAATCCGGGCCCCTGGGAGACATCCAGGAGGCCCCCACTGAAGGCCCTCAAGCTCTTGACTGCAAAAGGATGAAGGTGTAGATTGCAGCAGCCGTCTGTCTGGTAGGGAACCTCCTGTCCAGCCCTAACTCACAGAGCGCGTCGCTTTACCCCTCTCAGAACTGGCGCAGAAACCACGCTGTCAGAGCCCCGCGATGGCGAGGGAGGGTGTAAAGCCTTAGAACACAAACGAACGTTAAGTCTTCTCAATTTTTATATGAGTTACGTGTTGGGATGGCAGTAATTTGAATATATTGAGTTAAATAGTTGCTGTATGGGAGTTTAGGGAAGTTTTAAAACTATGAATTTGGGTTTCTCTGCCCTTTCCACATTCGTTTAAAGATGAGACCATCAAACTCAGTGTTGATGAGATCTGCATTCCGCAGGGTTACTCCCTCACTGAGCGTCTCTGGCACTTCATCCTGCCGGTCTGCAGTCTCCACAGAGTGCCAATACGGTGTAAATCTTCTTCATTAAGAAAATTTAGAAAATAAGAAATAGTGAACTTTTGTTAAGGACAAAGGGTCCTTTTCAGAGTTTGATGTGGTCCTTACCAGATGGACAAGAGAGACCCACGTGCACGCACAGCAGGTGGCTGCTTAGTCTAGGTGTGAAAAAGCTGCAGTTTCTGCTAGTGTATAGGAAGTGTTATCTGGATTCTAATCCTGGCTAATTCTGCCTGGCTTGCAGTTCCTTTACATTTAAATAAGTGTGATTTTTTAAAGTCTGGAAAGGCCTGAGGATACGGGGCAGGCAGGGTTGATAGTTTTCACTCTCTCTGTTTCCTGAGAGAAAATAATGTTGCATCTTCAAAACAGCATCTGTCAGAATGATTTTCATCAGATCAAATAAATCCTCAAAGCAGCTATCATACTTTATAGACTTGAGAAATGCAGGTTATACTTTGCATGGAAGCCTAATGGCATTTAAAATAGGCGTGTTTTGCCTGTACAGCCTTACACCCAGACTCTTGACCAGGGTTTCTCGCTTGTGAGATTTTGTTCAAGCTACCATATCTCAAAGAGTTTAGTAACTGTTTTGACTATATGAACATCATAAATAATTATTTGCCAATTTAAGTTACTGTTAATTATAGTTGGAAAAAAGGATTGGGCTGTGAAGCCTTTGGGCCAAACTTGATGGAAACCTTCAGCAGCATACGCTGCGTCACGAGGCGAGTGACGTGAAGATACATATCGCTGCTAGACATCTTGGAAGAGGCCTGCCTTTTGCCATCTTTTCATGGGCAGCTGCCATATGTCCTTACAGCCAATTATGGCCTTTTCAGTTTTAGAGGAGAGAAGACTTTTGGGGGAGGACTTTTGGTTCATAAAGACTTTTAATGATTAATGATCAATACAGATTGATACTTATTATTCTGCGGCAGGGAAGCTTATTCTTAAAAATTAGTTGCTAAATCTAAACCACAGTACGATACCTCTTCACACCCATTAGAATAGAGCCTTTATCCAAAAAATCAAAATAAAACAGAAAACAACAAGTGTTGGCAGGGATATGGGGAAATAGGAACCCGTGTCCGTTGCTGGTGGGAATCTAAAATGGAACAGCCGCTGTGGAAAACAGGGTGGTGATTCCTCAAAAAGTTAAACACAGAATTACCATATAACCCAGCAATTCCACTTCTGAGTTACACACAAAATAATTGAAAGTAGAAACTCGAGCACATATTTATACACCCACGTCCATAGCTGCACCATTCGCAGCAGTCCAGGTGTCCATCAGCAGACAAATGGATAAGCAGAATGTGGTCTGTCCGTACAGCGGAATGTTATTCAGCCTCAAAACGGAATTCCCACACATGCTGCCACATAAATGAACCCTGACAATACTATACTAGATGGAATAGGCCAGACACAAAAAGACAAGTACTGTATGATTCCACTTAACCTGAGATCCCTAAGATAGTTAAACGCATGGAGATGGCCAAGGGCTGGGAGGAGGAGAGAATGGGGAGCTAGTGTTTAACGGGGACAAACTTTCTGTTGGGAATGATGAAAAAGTTCTGGAAATAGATAAAGGTGATGATAGCATAATATTATGAATATACTTAATGCCACTGAGCTGCATAGTTAAAAATGGCTAAAATGGTAATATTGTTTGTAATTAGTTGCTGAGCTGGCTGGGGTTTCCAAACGAAGTTAGAAGGGAGGGAGAGCTTGGACTGTCTTTAGCGATAACGTTTGCCTGGAGCAGACCAGAGCTAAAGGAGACCCCTCAGTCTGGTGTCCTGTCACTTCCCACCGAGTCGCCTCTTGGGGCTCGATAAGACTTTCTCACGAAACACAATTCTTGAATATTGTGTAAAAAGTGCAGTCTTTTTTTTTTTTTTTTTTTTTTGTTGTTGTTGTTGTTGAGACAGAGTCTCGCTTTGTCGCCCAGACTGGAGTGCAGTGGCCGGATCTCAGCTCACTGCAAGCTCCGCCTCCCGGGTTCACGCCATTCTCTTGCCTCAGCCTCCCGAGTAGCTGGGACTACAGACGCCCGCCACCTCGCCCGGCTAGGTTTTTTGTATTTTTTAGTAGAGACGGGGTTTCACCGTGTTAGCCAGGATGGTCTCGATCTCCTGACCTTGTGATCCGCCCGTCTCGGCCTCCCAAAGTGCTGGGATTACAGGCTTGAGCCACCGCGCAGTGCAGTCTTAAAGCAAGGGCCTCACCTGCGGAAGTGCTGGATACACAGGGTTCTTTCTTTCAGTGCCTTATTTCTTACCGGCACCAAACAGATGGGGGCGCTGAAGAACAGCAGTGCAGGATGAAGTCTCAGGTCTTCATGTTGCTCTTCCCCAAGTTAATTGGGTGGAATGCACAGTTATGGTTGTGCCCCAAAAGACTGCTCTGACCTAAGCTCTGACCTAAGCCACTGAGTGACTTTCCCTGTTCCTGCTCCTCAGCTCGGAGTCAGCCCTCAAGGTGTGCACGAGGGCAAGTTCATGGCCTTTCCGTCCTGAGTCCCTTTGACTGCAGCGCCAGACCCTCAGTCTTGCCATCACTCAGCCAAGTTGCCAGCACCACATCCAGCAGAATGACTGGCCACTTTGTATAGGATGTAGCACAAAGCACACCAACCCCTGGCTCATCGCCGCACCCGGCGGGCCTCACCTCACCCCCCACCACCCGATGGCTGGCAGAGGCACATTTCTGATGCTGAGCCTAGCATGATTTTCACTGACATGCCCTGTCTTTATGAGCAGAATCCAGCAAGCCACTAAAGCTCAGCAGATTCAGTCATGGCTCACCACAAAGGATCTATCCCCATAAAATTTGGGGTTTTGCAAGGACAGCGCCATCTGTGAATGCCTCCCGTGGACTCTTAGAATCTGCAACCTGCAACCACGGCCCTGGACGCTCCTGGAATGAGCTGGGACTGTGGGGGAAGGGTCATTCTTACTCCTGGGGGTCTCCTTTAGCCCCCAGAGTCTCCATGGACATTCAGCAGTTGTGATGGGACAGTGTCCTTGAGCAGCTCATGTGGGAGTGAGGTGCTAAATGTGGGTTTAGGAAAGGAAACAGCGTGAACTGGGAGTCAGAGGCTGGGTTCTAGGCCTCGGCTTCCCTGTGTGTTTTCCAGCACTCAGGCTAGGGCAGAGTGGTCATGATCTCGTATCATCACTGTTCATACACATTTCCCCTGGGACATACTCGAGGCCTGGAACCCCACCCTTGTCGTGATCAATGCAGGAGACGCCCAGAGGACATCATCTCTGAGGAGCACCGAGGGCAGGGAGGAAGGGTGGGACTGTGGCAGGTCCCTGGGTTTCAGACATCCGTCATCAGTGCACACAGGGGACCAGTGCTGGAAACAGACTCCTGATAGCCAGGTCCCCAGAGAGCCTCACGTGGTAGCTACTACATAGTGGGACTGGGCTCAACCAAGGAGCCTGTCAGGAAGACCCAACATGGAGGCCTCTCCAGGCTGGCACCCTGCTGCTGGACAGCACCTCTGCGTCCAGAGTTCCATCCACCTCTGCAAAGGGTGGCCTACTCACAGCGTAGACCACCCTCATTGCTGGGATCTCCTTTAGCCCCCAGAGTCTCCATGGCCATTCAGCAGTTGTGATGGGACAGTAATTCTGTGCGTGTGTCAGTCTTTATAAATACACACATACAGTAATACAGAATTACAAGTGATTTTAACTTTTTTTGCTTGTCTGCTTTTCAATAATGAATATGTACAGGCAGACCTCAGAGATATTGCAGGGTCTGCTCCAGACCACCATAATAAAGCTAATATTGCAATAAAGTGAGTCCCACAAACTTTTTGGTTTCACAGTGCACATAAAAGTTTTGTTTACACTCCATTGTAGCCTATTAAGTGTACAGTAGCATTACGTCTAGCATTACATCTAAAAAACAATGTGCATACCTTAATTTAAAATTAAAAAACAATTAAAAATTCTGTATGCTGATGATCATCTGAGCCTTCAGTGAGGCTCAGTCTTTTTGCTGGTGGAGGGTCTTGCCTCAGTGTTGATGGCCGCTGACTGATTGGGCTGGTGGTTACTAAAGGTTGAAGTGGCTGTGGCAGTTTCTTAAAATAAGACAACAGGCCGGGTGTGGTGGTTCACGCCTGCAATCCTAGCACTTTGGGAGGTCGAGGCGGGTAGATCACTTGAGGCCAGGAGTTCAAGACCAGCCTGGCAAACATGGTGAAACCCCGTCTCTACTAAAAATATAAAAATTAGCCAGCCATGGTGGTGTGCGCCTGTAATCCCAGCTACTCTGGAGGCTGAGGCATGAGAATCTTTTGAACCTGTGAGGTGGAGGTTGCAGTGAGCAGACATCGCACCACGGTATTCCAGCCTGGGCAACAGAGTAAGACTCTCTCCCTCTCTCAAAAAAAAAAGACAACAATGAAGTTTGTGAGATAGATCAACTCTTCCTTTCAGGAAAGATTTCTCTGCAGCATACGATGCTGTTTGATGGTATTTTACCCATGGTAGAACTTCTTTCCAAAATGGAGTCAGTCATCTCAAACCCTGCCACTGCTTTATCAATTAAATTTATGTAATATTCTGTATCCTTTTTTGTTATTTCAACAGTGTTTACAGCATCTTCACCAGGTGTAGATTCCAGCTCAAGAAACCACTTTCTTTGCTCATCCATGAGAAGCAACTCCTCATCCTTGAGGAGTTTAATCACTAGATTGCAGCCATTCAGTTCCATCTTCAGGTCCACTTCTAATCCTCGTTCTCTTGCTGTTTTCACCACATCTGCAGTTACTTCCTCCAGTGAAGTCCTGAACCCCTTCAAAGTCACCCATGAGGGTTGGAATCAGCTTCTTCCAAACTCCTGTTAATATTGATATTTTGACCTCCTCCCATGAATCATGAGTGTTCTTAGTGGCATCTAAATTCTTTCCAGAAGGTTTTCAATTTACTTTGCCCAAATCCACCAGTGGAATTACTTATTTCTTTAATAAGACTTGAAAGTTGAAATTACTTCTTGATCCATGGGTTGCAGAATGAATGTTGTCTTAACAGATATGAAAACAACATTAATCTCCTCTCCTTGTATACGTGGTCTTGGGTGGCCAGGAGCATTATAAATCAGCAGTAATACTTCGAAAGGAATCTTTTTTTTGAGCAGTAGGTCTCAACAGTGGGCTTAAAATAAGCAGTAAACCTTGATGTAAACTGATGTGCCGCCATCCAGGCTCTGTCATCCCATGTATAGAGCACACACACAGTAGATTTTACATAATTCCCAAGGGCCCTAGGATGTTTGGAATGGTAAATGAGCATTGGCTTCAAATTAAAGTCATCAGCTGCATTAGTTCCTAATAAGAGTCGGCTGTCCTTGGAAGCTTTGAAACCAGTCATTGACCTCCCCTCTCTAGCTATGAAAGTCCTAGAGTACATCTTTTTCCAATAAAAGGCTGTTTTGTCAACATTGGAAATCTGTTGTTTAGTGTAGCCACTTTCATCAATGATCTTAGCTAAATCTTCTAGAGAACTTGCTGCAACTTCTTCATCAGCAGTTGCTGCTTCACCTTGCACTTTTGTCTTCTAGAGATGGCTTCTTTCCTTAAACTTCATGAACCAATCTCTGCTAGTTTCCAGCTTTTCTTCTGCAGCTTCCTCACCTCTCTTAGCCTTCATAGAACTGAAGGGAGTTAGGGCCTCGCTCTAGATTAGACTTTGGCTTAAGGGAATGTTGTGGCTTGTCTTCTATCCAGACCACTCGAACTTTCTCCATATCTACAATAATGCTCTTTTACTTCCTTGTCACTCACCCCAGTGCTCACTGGAGTAGCATTTTTAATTTTCTCCAAGAACTCTTCCTTTGCATTCACAACTTGGCTATTTGGTAGAAGAGACCAGCCTGTCTGAGCTTCCGACTTGTCTTCCTCACTAAGCTTGGTCACTTCTAGCTTTTGATTGAAAGTGACAGACATGCGACTCTTCCTTTCACCTGAACACTTCTAGGCCATTGTAGACAATTGTAGAGTTGCTAGTTGTCCTAATTTCAATATTGCTATGTCTCAGGGAGTAGGAAGGCCTGAAGAGAAGGAGAGAGACAGGGAATGGCTGGTCAGTAGAACTGTCAAAACACATGCGACAAGTGTTGATTAAGTTTACCATCTTATAAGGGCACAGTTCGTGGTGCCCCAAAACAATTACAATAGTAACATCAAAGATCAATGACCGCAGAGCACCATAACAGACATAATAGTAATGAAGATGGACGCCCATAGACCTGCTTATGCAGAGTTGCCACAAACCTTCAATTCCTAAAGAAACACATTACCTGTGAACTGCAATAAGCCGATGCCATAAAACAAGGTACTTGTGTGTGTGTGTGTGTGTGTGTATGTGTGTGTGTGTGTGTGTGTAGAGGGGAGGGTGTTTACCTATATATGTACATAATTACTCAAGCTTCCTCAGCCACCTTTTAGGGCTCAGTTTGATGGGGAAGCTAATTCCCTTTATTATGCATGTATTCTTACTAGATTGACTCTCTATGGATGACATTTTTATCAAGTTTCTGGAGTGGGGTGATCTCCTGTATTTCCGCCTTTCAGAGCCTTGACAGATTAAAAAGCAAGTAAGACATGGAGACAGTGAAAGCCACTGTGCACTCCTGCTGTGGAAAGACGGCTGTGCCTTGTTGAAGATGATAGTATATGATTTGCTACCAGAGTGGGGCCATCCCTGCTTAAGGCTGTTCATAGATGTTTAAAAGAACATTCCAAAGGACTTTAAGAAACTTTGCACTGCTATTTCTGTATTCCTTTCCAAATCTTTTATAAAATGTTAGAATTCAGACCACAGTTCCCAAGCTTTGGATGCCAACTCCTTGGCCTGAATCCCTGGAAGCCCTCCCCTGTTAGTGGCATCAGGCACCACAGCAGGGTATGCTTTAAGAATCAAAATGAATTCAGTTATACCACGTGGTGGGGCTTAAACTGGAGCTGAGCTTACTCATCTCTGGCCGGCTATTAATCCTATAGCTAAATCATATACGTAAAGGAAGGGGAAGAAAATCCAACCTTGGTAACCATACAACTAACACTAAATAAAACCAAGGTCATGTATGGGGTATCTCTGTGCTGCTTCGTAAAACTTGAAATTTCTGAATCTCGCTAAGTAACAGAAATTACTTGGGGGAATTTCAGGTGCTTTTGGTAAACTCTTTGGGGAAGTAAACAGTCAGTGAACTTTCTGAATGCTGGGACTTTTGCCTGTAGCAAAACAAAACTAAGACAAGTTAAAAAGACCACCAGCAGCAGAGGAGAAGTAGAGCTGTGAAGAGACAGGCTGGGGAGCTCAAGGGATAAATTCTACCCCCTCTGCCCAGCAGGGCTGGCCTTAAGCAAAACTGAGCCAAGAGGGAGATGCTTCTTCTCCACCCACCTCCATGAGTGTTCCAGATCGATCGTGCTGTCCCAGCTGGGCTGACCTTGTATTCACCTCCTGCTCTTGGGTGCCTGTACCTCTTGGTGGAGGCATTTTGGAAGTGCACACACCTTATCCACTACCTTAAACTGTGTCCTGATGTTTTTAAATTTTGGCACATGTAGCCATCAAAAATAAATGTACAGAAGAGTATATAATTACATGGAGAGATGCTTACCATAGTCTTAGTTCAGAAGGCAGATTACAAAACAGTGTGACTATTTTTGTAAGAAAAAAGTTAAGAAGACGACAAGCACGTACATCTATGCATAGAAGGAAAGCCTGGAAGGATAGCGCCGTGTTAACAGCCGTGTTTCCAGGTGGTGGACCTGCTGGTGATTTGAGCCTGTTTGGGCTTCTCTGTTTTTTCACACTGGGCTGTATTGCTTTGGTACTGTATCCGTTCCCTCAATACTCCACAGTGTGGTGAGCTCAGTGTGAGTTAACATGTCAAGAGGTGACAAGTTTCCCAAGGACCTTATGTTTGTAATGCTCGGAGATTGATGGGAGATGGGAAGTTTGTGTTGGCTCTGGAATCTGCCCTGTGAGGATGCTGGAAGGGGAAGCCCAGGGTTGAGGAGGCAGTGAGAAAGTCTCCAAGTCCACGCCATGTAAAACTACTTCTCCCCTGCTTTAGCGAAGCGCCTGTTTCATGATCTCATTAAATCAAAAGAATTGGGCTTGCCCACAGTTAAAAGTGTTGATTTAACCAAAAAACAAAAATAGGCTAGGCACGGGGGCTCATGCCTGTAATCCCAGCACATTGGGAGGCCAAGGTGGAAGGTTGGCTTGAGACCAGGAGTTCAAGACTAGTTTGGGCAACATAGCAAGACCCTGCCTCCGCAAAGATAAAACAATTAGCCGGGTGTGATGATGCACGCCTGTTGTCCCAGCTACTCGGGAGACTGAGGCAAGAGGATCACTTGAGTCTAGGAGTGGAGGCTGCTGTGAGCTATGATCGTGGCTCTGCATTTCAGCCTGGGTGACAGAGACCCTGCCTCTAAAAACACTACAAATAGAAAGTGCTTGTAGGCAATTCACTTGCAGTTGGCTGCAGTCTCTCTCTGGTACTCGGGGCTGAACTAGCCTCAGGAGAAGGAGGCTCCCGAGCCCCGTAGTGTGGTCATTACAACAAATAATGCAGAGGAAGAGGTTCGCTCCCCATTCCGCCTCCACGCCCTCCAGCCTGGCTCTGCCACTGTGTCCCCTTTTTTGGACTGTTTTGTTAAATCTGCCTTTTCCCTTCTTGTTTTCCAGTCCACCTAAACCCACTGTGTTCATCTCTGGGGTCATTGCCCGGGTAAGTCTGGGAGTGTCTGCAGTGGGTTTGAGGCCTTTGCATGGCAGCATGGAGTCTCCTGGTTCCTTCTGGTTTTATTAAACTCTACCTGGAATAACCCAGCACCACTGCTCATCTCAATTGTGGCCATGGCTCTCTTGGTTGCCACATTTCCCCAGAGGGTGCTTCTGCAGACCCCAGGCCAGACTCACAGTTTGGGTCACATCCTTTACCTTTCCAGAGCCGCCCTTTGGTGAGACCCAACATTGTGACTTAAGCGCAGGCCTCCCACCAGTAAACCATCAGCGAACCCCTGCCAGCAAACCCCCACAGTATTGCCGTCCACAGGGCTGCTGTTCTCAGGACATTCACTTTCTTATCAGAGGATGCCTGAAGAAAGTGCCAGCGTTGGGGATAGCCCACTATTGGTGGAGCTGTGACCACAGCCAGCCAACCTGCCAGCCAGAGAAGTGTGGCTCCAGCCTGCTCGTGTGGGCCCCACTCTGGCCACACCCACAGTTGGCACGAAGCCCATTGATCCCTCTGGAAAATAGCGGGTCCCTCATGAGACTGGGCAGGCCGAACCTGGCTCTGTCTCGTAGGCGCCCTATGCATTTCCTTCCCGGCCAGCGCCCCAGGCCTAGCTCACAGGTGTGGTGGCACATCTGAACTTAAGATCCTGGATTTGGTTCTGTCCTGCCCCCAATGTAAATAGTCACAAATACAAATGTAGCAGAAGAAAGCCCCAGGCATCTAAGTCAGTTCTGTGGGAGTCGCGTGTTCCTGTGTCTCACGGCATGGGGCAGAGCCAGTGAGCATTCTTGCTGTCCTGCCAGCGTGTGGGCCTCAGTGCCACCTGCCATTCCCCGGTTCTGATGGCCTGGGCCCCCCACCACCCAGAGGGGACAGGCTTCCACCCTCCTTTACCCATTCACAGTCCATGCCCGCCCTGCACGGACACTGGTGGGCGCCGGCCTGGGGCTTCCTCACACATGAATCCCATGCTTCCTGCAGAGATGCTGTTGGGCGCTGGCCTGGTGCTTCCTCACATACAAACCGCATGCTTCCCGCAGGGACGCTGGTGGGCATTGACCTGGCTCTTCCTCACATACAAACCCACTGCTTCCTGCAGAGATGCTGTTGGGTGCTGGCCTGGGGACTGCCTCACCCATGAACCCCATGCATCCCGCAGGGACGCGGGTGGGCATTGACCTGGCTCTTCCTCACATACAAACCCACTGCTTCCTGCAGAGATGCTGTTGGGTGCTGGCCTGGGGACTGCCTCACCCATGAACCCCATGCATCCTGCAGAAACGCTGGTGGGCACTGGCCTGGGGCTTCCTCATCCATGAACCCCATGCTTCTTGTTGATCAACCTGAGCTTTCTGTGTATCCTGACAGGGTGACAAAGATTTCCCCCCGGCGGCCGCGCAGGTGGCTCACCAGAAGCCGCATGCCTCCATGGACAAGCATCCTTCCCCAAGAACCCAGCACATCCAGCAGCCACGCAAGTGAGCCTGGACCCCACCAGCCTCCCCCGCGGCCCTGGCTCTTCTGTACTTGGTATTTCCCTGACAGAGAAAACCAGCACTTTCTCCCAAATCCTGCTCTGCTGGGAAATCTAAGGCAAAACCAAGTGCTCTGTCCTTTGCCTTACATTTCCATATTAAAAACTAGAAACCGCTCCAGCCCAAACCTTGTTTATGGGGAGTCCGGTTGGATGTCGTTTGAGGATGATTGCGCCCCTAGAGGTGCCATTAGCAGAATTTGCCAAGATCTGAGAAAAACTTTTAGCTTTAGTTCTATTTCAGCAGTCGCCTGACATCCTTGTCTGTGGTCTTAAAAACAAGAAGGCGCACATTTGAAAGGATGAGATTAAGGTTAGGGGAAAAGCTCAGCCATTGCATGCTTTTTAGTATTGGGACAGTAAAATCTTAACACCTGCGGGAAAGTAAGAACTAAGGGAATGAGTTTGGGCGGCCCCTCAGAAAGACCATTAGAGGCAGGGAAGAGCAACGCCAAATTTCCCTCCCTTGTGAGATGGGGGATCCTGTGCAGGCTGAGGAGGCACCCATGAGAAAAGCCAAAAAAGCAGAGCGAGACTCCGTCTCAAAAAAAAAAAAAAAAAAAAAGCATGCATCTTAGAAATAGCTCCTCAATTCCAAGAGTCAACATTAGAAATAGCTCCTCAATTCCAAGAGTCAACATGCCAAAAAATGAGGCTGGAGGCAGGTAGCTCCGAGGGAGGACTGCTGGTATGAGATCTCGGCATGGCAAGCCCAGCATCACCTCAGCCCAGACAGGCTCCACCAGGAGATCAAGCAAAGCTGGCCTTAAGGAATCACCTCCTGAGCCACTTCAGAGTCTGGAAGTGACCACGGACCAGGGTGGAGGAATAGACTTCTACTTCATTCTGGGACACTTGAGCCAGGGAGTTGAAAGCTTGGAAAGAGCAGATAAGAAACCTGCCCCTTGTCTCCCTAGGGACGTGAGACACCACATTCCATTTGTGCTAGAAAAACCTGTCCACTGATGGGTCTAACCATTCCAAATGCTTTCCACCCCGTGTGCACAGCTGCCTGGGTCCGTCGTCACTTGGGTGCGTCACGTTGTCCTCCGATTTTTAGATGAATTTCCTGTCTAGAGATGTCCTAGTCTGCTCACTGGCTGGTGGCAGTAGAGTACCCTGCATCTCCGAAAAGCCAGAGGGTTCGCCTAGTCAGACGAAACTCCAGAACGGTGCTTGCGGAGGGCCTGACTGTCCTGCTCACCCACAGCCGATCTGCTGCAGGCCAGCAACCATGCCGTGAGCACCTGCCAACCACCAGCCTTTCTGGTACTGTTCTGTTCACATCTGCCTGCTGGTGAGGGCAGAGGCAGACCTGGTCAGACCCAGCGCCCATCCTCCCTGAGGGAGCACAGCACAGCCTCACACTTGAAAGGCAGTGTTTGGTTTCCCATCTAATCAACTTAAGGGAAGCCGGCGTGTACCCTTCAAGACCCTGTCGCCACCTGTTTCCTCATCAGTTTGGTATAAACTGAGGGTGGCTTTTGGAGACCCAAACTTGGTCAGCAGCGCTACCATGGAACACCCCAGCAAGCACCTCCCAGCCTGCCTTTTGGAGTAGCACCCAGGAGGGGATGCTGCGCTCCAGCAACACCAGGTCAGGCCCGTGCAGACCCCTGCCCCTGCCGCTGCAGAAATCCAGAAGCATGCTGAATGCTTCTCAGTCTTCAGCCGGAGGGAGGGCTGTGATTTCCAGAGGTGTGCTTTTTATGTACTTTTAGCTAGATCTGGCATGCATCTGTGGCCTTTAGATCATTAAATCCAAACTGTTTGCCTAAGTGAGTGTATCAGTTGTTAACTTCAAGAATATTGATGATTTATAATAAAGCTCCTGCATTTCTCTCCAGCTTTGTTTTTTCTTGTAGATCAGAGATTCCCTTTTATATTTTACCGGGGTTGCCAGATGGTTTCAATAGAAGTACAAATACCCATACATGTGTACATGATGGGCGTTTTCAAAACTTATTTTCCAGATACAAAAGTCGAACTCTTGGACACCTGGTGACTCGAGTCTAATTATCTACTTAAAATGTCATAACATGGAAAAGCTTAATACCATTGATTAAAGCATATTACTTGGGCCCAGCAGCTGGCCTGTGCCAGGAAGGCCCTTTGGGAACAGATGTAAGAGAGAATGATTAATAGTAAGCCCAGGGGTGACGGTGAGCAGCTTTTGATGTACAAGACGTTTGCCTTAATCAGAAGGTCTCCTGTAACCCTTGTGAGAAAATAATCACAACTATTAGACTGGCGATCCAGAATCAAATCGGAATTTGAGTGGGAGGGGCCTGAGGTTTTCTCACCCAGGGCTGTATTTGTCAGAGAGCACCAGAGGGAGCACCAGGGGCCGCATTCACAGCCCCAGCTTGGGTGTAGCTGGAGTCTACACCTCCAACAACCCTGGCCTTGTCGGGTGTTGCCTCTGAAGCTGCTGCTTGTATTCCTGCCTCCTGTCTCCCATGCTAAGCTGAGGAAAGGAACGAGGGGCATACTCATTTTCTGTCACTGGGCAGAGTCCATTCTCAGTAAATATATGGTGGTTGCCAGAAATGCCAAGCATCCAACAAGCATGGAACAGAACCACCCCCAGGGCTCTCCACATCATTCCTGAACATCATTATCCAGTGTCAGTTTTCTATTGCTGCCTTAACAAAGTCACAAATTAAGCCACAAACTGTGTGGCTTAAAACAACGGGAGTGTGTTCTGTCACAGTTCTGGAGAGGTTTGAAATCAGTGTGTTGGCCAGGCCACACTCCCTCCGCAGGCCCAGTGGGACTTTCTGGCCTCTCCCAGCTCCTGGCGGCTCCTGACGGCTGTGGCCATCCTTGGCGTCCCTTGGCTTGTGGGCAGCATCACTCCGGTCTCTGACTCCGCCGTCACATGGCCATTCCCTGTCTGTGTGTCTGTCTCCAAATCTCCCTTGTTTTCTGAGGACACCAGTCATTAGATGAATGCCCACCCTATTCCAGTATGACCTCATCTTCCCTGATTACATCTGCAGAGACTCTGTTTCCAATTAAGGTCACATTCAGAGGCACTGGGATTTAGGACTTCAACATATCTTTTGGGGGAACGTCATTCACCCAAGAACATCACCTATGTGCCGAAAAGCCAGAAACCTCACTCCCAGCTCACACCATTTGAAGAACAGTTCACTTAGTGCATTGCTTTTCTGCAAAAACTTTGCTGGGAGAACCTTTACCTGCTGCAGGTTTCCTGATACAGCATCTCTGGCCATGCAGCATCCCAAGCCTGGCTGCAGGAAGAACAGAGAAAAGACTGGAAGCAGAGACATAAAGGGACAGGACCCTCGGCTGCAGAGGCTGCCTGTCCCTGGGTCCAGTGGCTGTGGGATCACTTGTTGTCAGATGTGTCCTCAGCCCAGAGAGTCACAGTGTTGCCACTGTGCTCCATGGATGGTGGTTATACTATTTCACAGGAGGAAAGACTGAAGCTCAGGGTCCAGTGTCAAAGCCACTGTTAGTAGATGGCCAATAAGCACATCAAAAGATGCTCAATGTCTTTAGTCACCAGGGAGATGCAGATCAAAGCCACAATGAAATACCACTTCACCAAGATGGCTAGAACCAGAAAGTCAATGACACAAGGGTACTGACAGGAATGCAGAGAAATTGGAACTCGTACAATGCTGTTGGGAGTGCAAAATGTGCAGCCACTTGGGAAAACAGTCCCATGTGAAAAAACAGTGAGAAAAACAGTTCCTCAAGTGAGAAAACAGTTCCCCATACAATTAAACACAGAGTTATATGACCCAGCAATCCACTCCTAGGTATATGCACCCAAGAAAAATGAAACGACATGTCCATGCAAAAACGTGTAAACATGATTATAGCAGCAGCATTCATAATAGCCGAAAGGAAGAAACAACACAAATGTCCATCCAGTGAAGAATGAATGAACAAAATGTATAGCCACATAGTGGAGTACTACTCAGCCATGAAAAGGAATGAAGGACTGATAACACACAACAACATGGATAAACTTTGAAAACATCATGCTAACTGAAAGAAGCCAGTCACCAAAGATCGTATGTGTGATGTCATTCATATGAAATGTCCAGAACAGAGAAATCTATAGAGACAGTGCTTGCTTAGGGCTGGTATGGGGCAGGGGGAGTAGGAAAGTGATGGCCAAAGGGTACAGAGTCTCTTCTTGAGGTGATGAAAATATTCTAAAATCAACCATGTGAATACTTGCACATACCCATGAATATGCTTTTTAAAAGCCATTGAACTGGACACTTTAGGCTAGCCCATGGAGAGGGCAGCTTGCGGTTCTGAGGGAGGCAAGAAAGACTGGCAGTCAGAAACTCAGGGGAGCCAGTCAGCAGGACAGCAAGGAGCCATGTGAGGAAAGTCGAAGAAATGAGAAGACCTGGAAGGGTCAGTGTGGATGCCGAGACCCCAGAGACTACGAAACTGATACTGAAATCCTCAGGGAAGCAGCACATCCCAGGGGTGATTAGATGATAGCAGTCAGGACCAGGAAAGGGTGAGCTTAAACAGAAGGCACAAAACACGGAGAAAGGAGACCTGTGAGGAGGACAAGTGCTGACCTAAAAATCCCCACAGGGAGCAAGAAACTCTGCTTAGCTGCTGCCCCTGGATTAGGGACACAGTGTGGGGGACAAGCTGTCCTTTGCTGCGCAGAGCTGGGGAAGACAGGGTCATGAGCACATATGTGCCTTAATGGCCAGGTGGTGAATGGCAGGCTTGAGGAAGGGCGAGGGGGGATGGCACTGCACCGGGGCAAGCACAGGCTCTAGAGTCACCGCTGTGCAGGCTCAAACCTCAGCCCTGCCGGAGCAAGAGGCTCCATCAGCGTCTCTGGACCCCACCTACCCAATTGCAACTCTGCACTCACGGAGCTTTGTGAGCATGAAAAGAAGTCATACACGCTAACCTCATGGTTAATACAGATGCTCAGTAAATGAGAGGCATTACTGGGATCACGAGGACAGGGTTCCCAGCATAGACAAAGGGTGCTAGAGGGGTACAGAGGTTTGCAGTTGGCAAGAAGATTCCAGAAAGGGATGGTTGGATCAATGCCACTCAAGATTGTGTTCAGGAACAATGAGGAGATGGAGAGGTGGCCAGGGGCCCAGGTGAGTGTTGGCGGAGCAGGGATGGGCAGAAGGGTGCTGGGCCCTAAGGACCCTGCAGGGGCCACCTGTCACCCAGAGGTCAGCAGCGCATGCGTGCCTCTGGTTCCTGCATGCCATCCACCGCAGTCTTTGTTTGGTCTCAGGTGGCCCCAGCACAAAGCGCAGCTCTTTGAATGTTTTCACTGAGAAGTTCCTTCATAGTGTTTTTAAGTGTCACTGGAATGATCCAAGACTGGAGGGGTTACCAGGAGGAGCACATCATTTTCCAGTGCCCCTGACTCATTCATCTGCTGCCCCATGGACCACAAGTCCTGAGCTCTCCCCTGCGACCACCCGAGAAGCAAGCAGCCCCTCCCCACACCTGCAATGTGTCCCTGGGACACCCCTGTTGCCCCGCCCTGACCCAGAGGCCAGGTCCCTGGGGCCGCCCGCTCTCTCAGCAGGCCCCTCCTAGAGGGAGAGGATCCCTGGGACATTTCCTTTCTGGGTCCAGACAGGAAGGAGAACTGGGACCCTATTCAAATGTGTCCTGGAGTTCTGACATTTTGACACCATTTCAAAGAACCTCCTCAGCTCCAGTTCAAACTAAACCAGCCCCTGATGGAGCCAGTGCCTGGACCGCAAAACCCAGAAGCTCAGGCGGGGCTCAGGTTCAGGTGCCTCCTGCCACTTACTAGGTTTGGGCACCAGGTGACCCCCCGTGTGTGTATCAGGAAGCTACAGGGTGTGATGTGCCCATGGCATGGACAGGAACCTGGCTAAGGAGACCGTGGAATGACCACCAGCCAAGTGGAGGGTGCAGGCCTGGATGAGGGCCACGCAGGCAGCCTGAGAAAGGGCAGGGATTGGGGGTGAGAGAGCAGAGCCATGGGGAGATATGGCCAGACCCAGCGGGTTTGTAATTCGTTGGTTATTGTTAAAGCATCTGCCACTGCCTCGGCAGCCCGTGCTATTCTGCAGTTCTGCAGCTTTTCTTATCTTCACAGCTGCTGTGCTGGTTAAATACTTCTTTTTACAAATCCAAAAGTAAACTTCTCTTTCCCTAAGACTTGGCATCTTGCTGGCCTCTGCAGTATAAAAACAAAAACAAAACAAAACAAAAAAACAGGCATTTTGCAACCCTCCCAGGAGGCGCCTGCAGCCATATGCGCCTGAAGAACGGGGAGGGAGGGAGGGAGTGGGTGGTGGTGGCGAACCATGAGGCTTTGCGAACTTGAGACATCCTCATCACAGTTGTATTCACCAGGTCCTCCAGAGAAATAGAACCAGTGGGGGTGTGTGTGTGTGTGCGCACGTGTTTATCCATGTGTACACACACATGCACACATATAGGAAGAGACTTATTTTAAGGAATTGGCTCATGAGATTATGGAGCCTAGCAAATCCCATATCTTCAGGGATGGCAGGAAGCTGGAGGCCCAGGAAGAGCTGGTGCTGTTGTTCAAGTCCGAAAGCTGTCTGCTGGCAGAAGTCCTTCTTGCTCAGGGAAGGTTGTTCTTCTGTTCATTCAGGCCTTCAACTAATTGGATGCGGCCCACCCACATAATGGAGTACAGTCCGCTTGACTCAGAAGGTCTACTGATTTAAATGTTAGTCTCATCCCAAAATGCCTTTACAGAACCATCTAAGATAATGTTCAACCACATCTCTGGGTGACATGACCCAGCTGAGTTGACACATAAAATTAGCTAATGTAAGTATTCATTGTGGCTGATTTTTCTCTTGTAGCAGGATGAGCTGCAGATAAAACCTCTCAGACACCAAGTTGTAGAAGGAAGAAGGGCTTTATTCAGCTGGGAGCCTTGGCAAGCTACTGCCTTAAAATCCGAGCTCCCCGAGTGCACAAATTCTGTCCCTTTTAAGGACTCACAACACTGAAGATTTCATATGAAAGGGTTGTGATTGATTGAGCAATCTAGGGGACACATGACAGGGGTTTCATGCACTGATAGAACAGGGCAGGGAGTTTCACAACATTCTTCTATACAATGTCTGGAATTTATGAATAACATCAGTTTCTAAGTTATGAGTTGATTTTTAACTACTGGGTTTAGGCCAGGCAGACCCAGGCCTGGTTTTGGGCCTGGCACCGGGCTGCTGTCTTTGGTTTTACTTCCTTGCTTTTTATTAAAACAGGTACTGAGTATAAAACAATATGAAACAATGTGAGAGGGTCTTTTTCTTTCCTCACTCTGGGTCGTTAAAGCATCTTGGATGTGTTTTTACTTCGACCTATCTGCAAATCTTTACAACCTTCTGTCTAGCATTTGCCTTGCTCTTCTAAACAGACTTTCTAAAATTCAATTAAGGGCATTCATGACAAGAGAAAATTATTTTCCCTCATCCTCCCCTTTAATCCTAACTATTTTCATAAATCCAACTGCCATGCTTTCAAAAAAATCTAATTTGTCAACTGGAAAAGCCCCAGTGTGGTCTGCTATAATGAACTAATATAATCTGGAGGATTTGGAACTCTACCCAGAGGCCTGGAACGAGCTTTTGATTACATTTCGACATCACCATTCTGCACTGCCGAGGGTCACTTAAAAGAAAGACTCCAACATTTTGTAGCATAAGGACTCAGTTTCCTGTGCAAGTCGCCAGAAACCCACTTGTGTTATTCTTTAAATAGGGATGTATTGAGAACATGGAATGTGCTTAGAGAGCTAATAATGATCTTCATTATTTCTAGGGCAATGATTGTCACCTGGGGGTGATGTTGCCCCCCAGGGAACATTTGACAGTGTCTGGAGGTTGCTAGTGGGTGGAGGCCAGAGATGCCACTAAAAATCTATCATAATGCAATTAAACAATCAAAAGCAAATTTCCCTCAACCTGGAATCCTGAAAAAAAAAAAATACATGTGTTTCAGTAATGACAGCACGTTTCGTGGAAGCAACTGAAGTAGCTCAAGCTTGTTTGTGTTTTCCAGTTCCTGGAGCAGAAAATAGTAAATTGCTGTGATGCAGATTTGCTCCTGGACGCAGTGGAAAATTTTAGATAAAGCAAATCTTTGCCTTCAGGGAGAGTGTTCAGTTGCTCTCCAGCTTTATGGTGGTTTTCTCAGTCACTGATACAAAAAAGAGCCAAGATCAATGCCCTCAGTGGCTTCCCAGCACACCCACCTAGGGCAGAAAGGACAGTCACACTGGCTTTTGGCTCAGCTATTTAAATATTCTCAAAAACAGGTCTAGAAATCTCTTTGCAAACAATGGCAGCTGCTTTCCAAAATGAACCATGTGTGCCTCAGGCTGATTAACCTCCCAGTTATCAGTGGGCATGGCAAAGGGATGAATAGCTGAGAGGAAAATGTGTGTGTCTGCGGAACAGCAGCATGAAAAGAAACCAGTGTAGGTAAAGATCTTCAGGGCAGGGACTTTGGCCTTGTCCTGTGTCCCTGTCTGCTAGCAGAATTCCTACCAATCGCAGCCCCTCAACAAATCCCTGTTTCTATCACAGGAGTGAAGGCTAGATGTGAGCTCTGGGGGAATGTGGTCGTTTCTTACCATACCTGGCACTTACCCAAACCTCCAAACTAACTGGACGATAGACCAGGAATGCTGGCACCCACCATTTCCGTCAGACTCTGAAAATGTTCAATTAGTTGGTTCCGCTTTTAGCTGCAACATGTGCAACTAGATTGCGTCACGCATATATAAAAGACAAATTTCAGAGCACCGTCCAAAATCAAACTTTTCAAAAGATGCAAGTTTCATCACAAATTCCCTGCCTTCTATAGCAATGACGCCTCCATCCTCACCCAATGGGAGCAGTGGCCAATGCAAGAACCCACATCCTGAGACTTGCCCCATCACAGATAAGGCTGTGCCTAAGAAGACAGACTGGAGTACAAAGCATCTCTAAACAAAAACAACCACAGCCGTAATTAATACATGCATAAAAACAATACCTAAGAAACGGTGTTTGGGGTAATTATGAATCATTTCCATCTTGCATACTAAGGAAATCATCCCAAATTACTTTGTAATGTCACATCACATACATTTAACAGCCCTAACATGATGCTGAGGACTTCATATATGTAATGTTTAATTTCACAGCTAAAGGATTTTCCCTGCCTTAATACTGTTTTTTTTTCAGTCTAATAATTATTCGGCCATCCTCATAGATGCTCTTAGTATATCAAAAGGATCCCAAAGAAAGTTATCCTAGGAAACAAAACCAAACCAAAAGATTATTACTTTTCAGGTGCAACACTATTGCAGTGTCCAAGAAAGAGCATTAGATCACTAAACCAGCATTTTCTTCAAGGACAATTAAGTAACCTGAATACAATAAGACAATGACAAATGGGCATTTATTAATTAATGCTTTGTTTAACCCATATAAATTTAGTCAGAGTTATACTATTTCTTTCATTAATCACAAAAGTGTTGAAGTAGACGGATTTCCCACTGAAGGAGATTCTGGTCCTAAATCACCATCATCATGATCCCCATCACCATCATCACCACCATCATCACCAGCACCATGATCACCATCATTATCATTACTATTACTATTACCATAATTACCATCATCATCATCCCCACCATCATCACTATCACCATTACCATAATTACCATCACCATCATCACCATTATCATCATCACTATCATCACCATCACCACCTTCATCATCACTATCACCATCATCACCAGTACCATGATCACCATCATTACCATCATTGTCATTACTATTACCATAATTACCATCATCATCACCCTCATCATCATCACCATTATCCCCACCATCATCACCATCACTATTATCATAATTACCATTACCATCATCATTACCATTATCATCATCATCACCATCACCACCTTCATCATCACTATCACCATCATCACCAGCACCATGATCACCATCATTACCATCATTGTCATTACTATTACCATAATTACCATCATCACCATCACCATCATCCCCACCATCATCACCATTACCATAATTACCATCACCATCATCATTACCATTATCATCACTATCATCACCATCACCACCTTCATCATCACTATCACCATCATTACCACCATTGCTGTTATCACCATCATTACCACCACCATCATTTGTCATCACTACCACCACCATCATGATCATCATTATCATCCTCCTCCTCACATTTATTGAACACTTACTATGTGCTAGATGCTCATAACAATCCTACTGGTAGACATTTTTATCATTGCTGTTTTACAGATAAGGAAACTGAGTCTTAGTGCGGTAAAATAATGTACTTCAATCACATAGCTAGTAGGTGGCAAAGCTAAGATCAATATGACAGCTATGATTTCTACCACAAACTTCTAAAGAGCAGGAAGCTCCACTGTCATTTTCACACATTTTTAATTGATTGAACCAATCAGTCCATCATTCAGGTAAAAGTAGGACCCCAAGAGTTAGAGGAACAGCTAGATCCTCCAATTGTCAACCATTTAGGTCAATAATTGGGGCCTCACAGGTGTCTAGGTCCAGCTCCCAGGATGGTAACACTGTAAGTCTGAAACCTATTAATCTTGAAGAGATGTCATCATTGTCAATGATAACAATGACAATGACAGTGGGCCATATCATGAAAAGGAGGAAATCTTTAAAGATCAGACTTAAGTCCTGCTTTCACTATACAGAAATCCAACTCTATGCTCTAGACCCTGTCTCTCTCAGTACCAAATAGGACCCCCTATGCATACATTGCAGGGCTGGTCTTCAGGGGTCCTAGAATAGGGAACTGTAAGAGAAAGTCCTATGGGGCGAGCAGGTCTAGAATGGTGTAGAGCTCCAAAAATCAGAAAAAAGGATAGGGCCGCCTCCCTCTTGCCCCACAGGAGACATTTCAGGGAAGAAAACACAATTAAGAAACTGACTTTCTTGGCTTTGCTGTCAAGTTGCTTCCCAGTGTCCATTCTTCCCTCTGTCTTTGGACTGGAGCCCCGTTATATACATGCCAGCAATTGGCCCAGTTCTACTGCTCCATTTTCCAACCTAGCAGGTAAGTGCGGCTCATGACTGAATTCTAATCAATAGGTTATGTAAGACGATGGTATCTTAAAAGGAGTTGACTCATCCAGAAGATTTGCCTGTTTTTCCCCCTCACTTCTTCCTCCTGCCTGGAAAACAGGTGTGATGGCTTGTCCTCTAGCAGCTACTTTGGATCATGAGGCAATGAGGTAATGCCAGCTCCTTCCAAGGATGACTGAACAGAAGGAGCCTGGGTCCCTGATGACAGTGGCACCACCATGATCACCCCAGTCTGCCTCTCTGGACTTTGCTTATGGGGACACAAACCCTTAAGTATTTAAGCCACTATTTTCTTGGTTGTAACAGAAAAGTTCAGAGTACAGATTTTGAGGCTGAACACCCTGGGTTATATCTCAGCACCTTCACTCACTAGCATCAAGACCTTGGATAGGTTACTTGACCTCTCTGTATCTGTTTCCCAGTCTGTAAAACAAGCATGAAATGGTATCTATGTTACAGCGTTGTTACGTGACTGGCAATCAGAGGACCTAGCTGTTCCTCTAACTCTTGGGGTCCTACTATGGTAGGCACTTTTATAAGTATAGGCCATGATCATGATGATGACAGTGACAGTGACAATGATGATTACTGGATTTTCTGTGATATGCAGGTAAACCTGACCTGGTACATATGCTCACAATGGCCGAGCCAGAATGGGTTTTCCCTTGAACAAAGGAAGAGACACTACTCTTCAATACCTTTCAGTAGCTTCCCTGTGAAGCTGCGAGCTCAGAAGAGCAGAGGCCAACCAGACGTAATGGCTCACACCTGTAATCCTAGCACTTTGGGAGGCCAAGGTGGGAGGATCAGTTGAGCCCAGACATTCAAGACCAACCTGGGAAACATGATGAAACCCCATCTCCACAAAAAATACAAAAACTAGCCAGGCATGGTAGCACACACCCATAGTCTCAGCTAGTTGGGTGGCTGAGATGGGAGGATCGCTTGAGCCTGGGAGGTTGAGGCTACAGTGAGCCAAGATCCCCAACACTGCACTCCAGCCTGAGTGACAGAGCCAGACCCTGTCTCCAAAAAAATAGAGCAGAGCCCACTTTCAAGACAGAGCACACTGGAGCAACAGAAAATAACCCACTTAGCCAATTATTGGTTCAATTGTGCTAAGTCAGCATTCAAGTTGTGGACAATAGAAAGGATCTCCAAGGATGTGTGGGGAAAAGGAGGGAAGAAAACATACAGAGACTAAAGGTCAAGGTTGAGGCCCCAGAGGGAGCATGGGTGCCCAGCAGGGGAGTTGGTGAAGTTGTCCCCTTGGGTGGGGCCTGTTGTGACTGACTCATCCTTCACCGAAGGTTAAAATCTTCGTTGGGTAAGCTCTGCATCACTGGCTGTGGAAGCCAGGCTCCTGATTGCCTTTGAGGTTCTGCCATTTTCTATGTGTCTGTTCTCACGGCATGACCCTGTGATACAATTAGACCCAGTATCAAGTATGTCTACATGGATGTCAGTGGGCCTCTTGGGATTTGTACCAGTGCAGCCCAGAGCCAGGTACATAGGAAAAAATGTGGCCTTGCCCACAGAGAGGTCTGGCCATTTCCCTCAGCTCTAGGAGGTGACTGATGGCATACCTGATAGGAATGTCTTTGTTGGTGGCAAAGGCTGGCCACATGGAACCTTAGCATAGAGTCAGCCACATCTGACAGTCTCAGGATAAGAGCTGGCCATGCAGGAAAGACCAACCATGGTGACTTTGAGTTACACAATATATAGGTGGCCTTAGTGCCTGATTTCAATTATGTATGTGATCAATCAATCATTTGTTCATGCTTGTGTAGTGAGGCCCCAATAAAAATTCTGCACACTGAAGCTCTGGCAAGCTTCCTTGGTTGACAATACTCCATGCATTTGCCACGCATCATTGGCAGGAGGGCGACGCATCCTTAGGACAGTGGAAGTTTCACATTTCAGAGCCTCCCTGACTGCCCCATGCTTCTCTGCCTTTGGCTCATTTCTGTTGGTGCCCTTGCCCTGTATTCAATGACTATAATAGCTTTCACTGAGTTCTGTGAATCCTTTTAGCAAACTCTTAAAGTGGGAGGTAGCTTGGGGAACCCTCCAAGCTTGCAGTTGCTGTCAGAAGTGAGGGCAGACTTGGAAACTGTGTCCTGAAACCTTACAGTCGGGGTGCCTGGTGCACCCATAACCTTTTTGGGAAACAGATGCAGACACAGGCATCAGATGGCTCCGTAGCCACCTCAGCCCCATTTCTTTATGCAGCTTCCTCTGGCTGAGGCCCTTCTCTTGGGGGAGCAGTTGCTGCCCGAGGGTCAGGGGCACGCCACACTCTGTGCTCAGTCTGGGCAGAGAGTCTCGAATAAGACCCCCTTGCATACTGTTTCATTGGTCAGAAATACAGGGGCAGTGGGTTGTGTCTGAGCAGGCTGTCACATGTCTTTCTCAGCCCTGATTTTCTGAAGCTTCCCATATGTCCATAATTTCTTTATAAAAGTGGCATGATTTTTCCTCGCTTGGAGATGAGAAAACAAGCTGGACATAATGAAATCCTTCATCTATTGGCTGCGTTCTGCAGTCTAGAGGCAGCAGCAGGCCATGCTTGCTGGAGCTCTAGCCATGAGGACGCCAGCATGGGCTGCAGTTGGGTGCCACCTGCAGGGTGAAGGGCCGAGAGGAGAGGCTCCACCGTTTCACAGAAGGCCCACGTTTCCTGTCGCCCTAGCTTTTCTCCTCGTTCCAAGTGGCTGGACGGTGGGAGAGCAGATTAGGGACACCATCCACCCCGGAGGGGTCCCCTCCTCTCAGAAGGCCCCAGGCCAGGCCTCTTCACCACGCCTTACTCTAGGCTCTGGGAGAAACGGGGGGCTTCTCCTGGGGGCTGCTCGCCTATTCTTACCAGGATTGGAAAGATTTGGGCCCAGATGGTCTGGGACGCTGTTGCTGGTACTGAGGACACCACGGGGTCTTCCAGACCATGATGACAGCATGGCCCTAGGGGCAAGGAGCGGGGGTATCTCTTCACCAGCTGGAAGGCCATGCACGGTGTAAGGCAGTGCACCAGAGCCAGGGCTCACACAGGGCCTGGGGCAAAGAGCTGTGGCCTGATTCTCCTGGAGACCTATAATGGAAGGCGTGATCATTCAGAAGGATTTTAAACAGCAGTCCCCAACCTTTTCGACACCAGGAACTGGTTTCGTGAAAAAAAATTTTTCCAATGACTGGGAGTGGGTGGGTGGCCAGAGAGGGGGCAGCAGATGGTTTCAGAAGGAAACTGTTCCCCCTCAGATCATGAGGCAGGTACTAGATTCTCATAAGGAGTGTGAGACCTAGATCTCTTACATGTGCAGTTCACAATAGGGTTCACGCTCCTATGAGAATCTAATGCCACCGCTGATCTGACAGGAGGCGGAGCCCAGGCGGTAATGCTCGCCCACCCGCTGCTCACCTCCTGCTGTGTGGCCTTGGTCCAGGGGTTGGGGCCCCTGCTTTAAAACACACCCCACTGTAGGTTGTATTATGCTGATCTACCTTCCATCAAGAATCGCTGGGGGGTGGCGGAGTTTGGGGAACTGCTCCTGATCACTGGGAGAGTGTGGAGGCAGAGATGGAGAACTCCTGAGGACTGTCAGTCAAGGTGATGGGCACAGAGTCTATGCTCAGAGTGGCCCCCAGCATCGTTCTGTCCAGGACTGGCCCAGGCAGGGTTTGCAGCAAATTCAGAAATTCGCTCTTCTCTAGGATGTAACACCCTGTCAGAGTCACACAGAGAGTATGCATCCAAGGCTGGAGAAACTGTGTAGCCAGGGCTGGAACCCCGCCTCTGCCCCAAAGCCCCCTCCCCACACAGCCTAGAATATGCGGACTGCTGCTGGGTTTCATTAAGCTGGCACAGTGCCTTCATCCAGTCTGCTTTTCTGGGAGGAGAGCCAAGCCAAGCCTAATGGAGCAGGTACTTTCCGCGTTGCTGTCTCCTGGAGGGCTGATTTCACTTGTTTCCATTGTCATTTAATATGTCCCTAGTCAAACAATGCCCTCATTGAAGCAGGCTAATCAGCAATGTCCTGCAGCATTTGGGAGGACAGCCACCTCCCACAGGCCAATAGGCAGCCCCTGGCGGCAGGTCACTTTTCTGACCCCTGGGCACAAGGGAGGAGGTGGACCACTGCCCTGAGCCTCGCTTCTGGCTTCCTCCAGCTCCTGCTCCTCTCCCAGGAAGGCAGCTCTGTCCCTGGGAATGAGTCACTGCCAGAGATGCAGAGGGGAACAGGTGCCAACGGGGGAGCCGGAAACCCCAGCTGGGCCCTGGGCCCTGGAGCGCGGAGTGACTGGAGGCCCTCTCTCCGCTCTTGCCTCTCTGTGGGGTGCAGGGGGCTTTCATCTGGGGTCACTGGGTGGGTTTGGTCAGGTTCCAGCTGTGAACATTCTTTTAGTCTCAGGAATGGAAAAGCCCAGGCAGCCACGGCTGTGGGCCCTGAATAGTCAAGAAACTTAGAGCTGATGGAAAGTGAGCCGGTGGGCGTGGCAGACAGGGGTGGGGTTGGGTTAAAACTGCCCTCCCTCACCTGCAGCCTCAGTGACTGACCCTTGGGAAGATGACCCTGGGTGGTCCTGGGTTTTGTAGCCATCTGTTATTTAGTTTGAAGCAGGACAGAGGAAGGCAGGAAACCACCTTTCAGTGACCTCCAACTCTGCAGCAGCCTCGTTAAAGATCTGAGTCGAATTTCTGTCATTTAATTAAATTGTTATGCAAACCCTACAATCCCCACTTTACAAATGAGGACCCTGGGCATGGGAAATTAAATAACATGCCCACACCACAGCCAACGCGGGCAGGGTTGACCCACAGGCCATGCCGTGACTCCGAGGTCCAGGCTGCCGCTGCCGGGGTGAAGAGCTGGGCTCTGCTCACGGCCCCTGCTCAGTCGCGAGGCCCAAGTCAAAACGTGGCCCCGGCTCTCCTCTCTGTCAGCTCACAAATACCAGGTAGCAACTCCCGTGGGCCAAGCCCAGTTTAGGTGCTGGGACGGACGCATCATGGGGAATGGACTCCAGGCAGAAGAGTAGAGAAAATGCCATAAAGGAAAGAGGAGAGTGACAGGGGGCAGTGCACTTCAAGGGGAGCTAAATTTAGCTGGGGGTCCGGCAAGGACCTGAGCAATGACACTGGGCTGAAGGCCGAGCAGGGAAAGCAGGAAGAGGAACAAGCAGGTAGGCCACACCCCATGGGCCTCCAGGCCATGGGCCAGGGGCTGGGTGGCTTTTCTAGGTGCAACCAAAGACTGCTGGCAGGTTTTGAGCAGGACAGCGGCAGGATCCCATCCATACCCTCAACAGATCCTCTGCCCATTGTGGGAAGGATGGATTTGCGGGGAACGAACGTGTAATGAGGCCGTTGTCAGGGAGGTGTGATGGTAGCTCAGGTTAGGCTGGTAGCAGAGAACGGGTGAACGATTTGAGGTCTATTTCACAAATAATACAATATAAAGCCTGAAATTAAAATTCAAGATGTTTTGCTCCTGACACTGGGTGAACCCAGGAAAGAACGGAGTGGTCCAACCATGCGCTGTGCTCCCTGCTCTGCTGCCGTGGATACGGCCCCCAGCCAACCTGCCCTCCTGTCACCGGACCAGATACAGTCCTGTACTGCTCTGCTGCCGTGGATACGGCCCTCAGCCAACCTGCCCTCCTGTCACCGGACCAGATGCAGTCCTGCTACCCCTACAGAGCGGCTTCCATGGCCCACCAGCCCCTGCAATGTTCCTAACAAGCCGATTGTATCTTCCTGTGGAGATGGGGTGGGGGCACCCCACCTTCTCGATACCACAGAGCCTGCCTCACCCAGGCCCTGGTTGTTTACACTGTTCCCCCTGTGGTCTGACAGGCAGTGGCCTCCTCCCGGGCTGTGAGTGCGTGTGATAAATACACCACTGTTGATTGAGTGTGCCCAGTGTCGGGTGTTGGGTGTGCAGCCATCCCGATGCCCCGGGGTGGAAATGTCTCCCTCACACAGATGGAGAAGTTGCCATCAGATTTGCAGCTGGCCAGGGTGGTGGGGTGAGGGCCCTTCCAGGCTCTCAGCATCCTGATTCAATAGTCTGTGGTAGTGGTGTGGGTTTAATTGTGTCCCCCCCAAAATATGTTCAAGTTCTAACCCATGTCCCTGTGAATGTGACCTTATTTGGAAATAGGGTCTCTGTACATACAAGCAAGTTAAGATGAGGTTGCACTGGATGAGGGTAGCGATGAGCCAATGGCTGGTGGTCTTATAGAAAGAGGAACATTTGGACACACACACAAAGAAGATGGCCTCGTGATGACAGAAACTAGAGCGATGCTGCTACAAGCTAAGGAATACCAAGGGTCGCCAGCAGCCGCCAGAGGCTGGAGGAGGTGGGAGGGAATTCCCCCAGAGCCTTCAGGGGGAGTGCGGCCCTGACAACATCACGTGACCTTGAACTTCTGTCCTCCAAAGCTTTGAGAGAATACATTTATTTCAAGCTATCCATGTTTGTGGTAATTGGCTAAGGCAACTCGAAGAAAGGCATACAGGTGGGGCTGGAGAACCTGCATTTCTACAGTTTTCCAGGTGATGCCGATGTTACTGGTCCGGGGACCGCCCACGGAGAACCACGGTGCAGGTAACTGCGGTTCATCACCGAGAAGATGAGAGTTGCTGCAACGTCTCAAGGGCCCCCTGGCCCTGAGTCCACAATGAGGACCAGCGTGTGGAGTTAGAGGAACACAGCCTGGGGCTGGGCACGTGGAGGAGACCCTCAGGGGCAGCACCTGCAAAGCAGGGGGAGGAAGCGCAGGTGGCCGTGGTTCTACCACCCCACCTGCCCCCTCACACCCTCCAACAGACATTGTGGGCTTAAATCAAGCCAGGAGAAGCTCGTGTGCACCTGGGAGGCCCTTTCAGATGGGGCTTGGCGAGGCAGGACTTCTCATCCCTTCAAATGGTCACCGTGGACTACGAGCAGGTCAGGGCCCCTGTCACGGGGTGAAGGGGCATTGGGGTGCTCAGGGCTGACACCAAGGCAGGCCCTTTTGGCAGGACACAGACCAGCCATCTTTAGCCCAGGCTGGAGGGCGGCTTCCCCAGGTACCCCCTTGCACTGGGCGTGAGGACATTCCACAGCGTTTTTCAGTACAGGGCACCGGCTTCCCCGCACAGTTCGTGCACCCGAACCCTCCTGTCTCCCACGGCCCAGAGAGGGGCCTCCGGGTCTAGCTTCTCACCTAGGCTGTGGGGATTAATAAGGCTTTTCTTACATAAGAGCTGACAAAATGGTGAAGTCTTTTCCTTGCAGCTGACCGATTTCTTGATTTCTTGTTTTAAAAATACTGCTTTTGGAATATCAAGGTGCTTTTGAGTTGGATTGATGTATTTTAATTATTTTTACCCAAAAGAACCTATTAACCTTTTGCTAGGTTTCTGTTGGCTTTTTAAGGGAGAGCAGTAAAGGGCTTAGGCAGCATAAGGCTGGAAGTACAGGCAATGTGAGGGGTATGGCAGTGGCGGCCGTCCTGCCCGGGGGCTGTCACCCCTTCCCCACTCCTGCCCAGGCCACACTGCTGGGGGAACAGTGACCCCTCAGGTCTGGGAAGCCCCTGGCTGGCAAGCTGACAATTTCTGCCTGAGCAATTTGCACATCAAAGTTGTCATCAGACTGGAAGCTTTGGGGCCACCTTTCATGTCCCTGGATGGAAACCAGCCTGGACATCATCAAGGAAAATGGCAGGCATGACCTGCTGGGAGCAAAGACCACGTAAAGGGTCTTGGTGAAGGAGGAGCACAAGGGGCTATGTGCAAAATCCTCAGCGGACATTCTGGACCGCTTCAGCCCAGCGGGGGCAGACACAGCCGCGAGGCAGCTGGACTGGGCGAGCTCCCTGGGAAGGTTCTCCTCTCTTCCACAGGAAAGAACTTAGCGCACGTGCCCCCAGTATCTCCAGTCAGGAAGATGAAGGAGACAAGACCACCTTTCTCCTAGCCCTCCCCAACCCCATTTCCCTTTTCCCATCCCAGTTCTCTGGATTTCCCATGGGGATCCTCCCTTGTGTGTTACCTTCCTTTTCTTTTTTTTTTTTTTTTTAATTAATTTATTATTATTATACTTTAAGTTGTAGGGTACATGTGCATAACGTGCAGGTTTGTTACATATGTATACTTGTGCCATGTTGGTGTGCTGCACCCATCAACTCCTCATTTACATCAGGTATAACTCCCAGTGCAATCCCTCCCCCCGTCCCCCTCCCCATGATAGGCCCCGGTGTGTGATGTTCCCCTTTCTGAGTCCAAGTGATCTCATTGTTCAGTTCCCACCTATGAGTGAGAACATGCGGTGTTTGGTTTTCTGTTCTTGTGATAGTTTGCTAAGAATGATGGTTTCCAGCTGAATCCATGTCTCTACAAAGGACACAAACTCATCCTTTTTTATGGCTGCATAGTATTCCATGTATATGTGCCACATTTTCTTAATCCAATCTGTCACTGATGGACATTTGGGTTGATTCCAAGTCTTTGCTATTGTGAATAGTGCTGCAATAAACATACGTGTGCATGTGTCTTTATAGCAGCATAATTTATAATCCTTTGGGTATATACCCAGTAATGGGATGGCTGGGTCATATGGTACATCTAGTTCTAGATCCTTGAGGAATCGCCATACTGTTTTCCATAATGGTTGAACTAGTTTACAATCCCACCAACAGTGTAAAAGTGTTCCTATTTCTCCACATCCTCTCCAGCACCTGTTGTTTCCTGACTTTTTAATGATCGCCATTCTAACTGGTGTGAGATGGTATCTCATTGTGGTTTTGATTTGCATTTCTCTGATGGCCAGTGATGATGAGCATTTTTTCATGTGTCTGTTGGCTGTATGAATGTCTTCTTTTGAGAAATGTCTGTTCATATCCTTTGCCCACTTTTTGATGGGGTTGTTTGTTTTTTTCTTGTAAATTTGTTTGAGTTCTTTGTAGGTTCTGGATATTAGCCCTTTGTCAGATGAGTAGATTGCAAAAATTTTCTCCCATTCTGTAGGTTGCCTGTTCACTCTGATGGTAGTTTCTTTTGCTGTGCAGAAGCTCTTTAGTTTAATGAGATCCCATTTGTCAATTTTGGCTTTTGCTGCCGTTGCTTTTGGTGTTTTAGACATGAAGTCTTTGCCCATGCCTATGTCCTGAATGGTATTACCTAGGTTTTCCTCTAGGATTTTTATGGTATTAGGTCTAACATTTAAGTCTCTGATCCATCTTGAATTAATTTTCGTATAAGGAGTAAGGAAAGGATCCAGTTTCAGCTTTCTACTTATGGCTAGCCAATTTTCCCAGCACCATTTATTAAATAGGGAATCCTTTCCCCATTTCTTGTTTCTCTCAGGTTTGTCAAAGATCAGATGGCTGTAGATGTGTGGTATTATTTCTGAGGACTCTGTTCTGTTCCATTGGTCTATATCTCTGTTTTGGTACCAGTACCATGCTGTTTTGGTTACTGTAGCCTTGTAGTATAGTTTGAAGTCAGGTAGCGTGATGCCTCCAGCTTTGTTCTTTTGACTTAGGATTGTCTTGGAGATGCGGGCTCTTTTTTGGTTCCATATGAACTTTAAAGCAGTTTTTTCCAATTCTGTGAAGAAACTCATTGGTAGCTTGATGGGGATGGCATTGAATCTATAAATTACCTTGGGCAGTATGGCCATTTTCACTATATTGATTCTTCCTATCCATGAGCATGGTATGTTCTTCCATTTGTTTGTGTCCTCTTTGATTTCACTGAGCAGTGGTTTGTAGTTCTCGTTGAAGAGGTCCTTTACATCCCTTGTAAGTTGGATTCCTAGGTATTTTATTCTCTTTGAAGCAATTGTGAATGGAAGTTCATTCCTGATTTGACTCTCTGTTTGTCTGTTACTGGTGTATAAGAATGCTTGTGATTTTTGCACATTAATTTTGTATCCTGAGACTTTGCTGAAGTTGCTTATCAGCTTAAGGAGATTTTGGGCTGAGAAAATGGGGTTTTCTAAATATACAATCATGTCATCTGCAAACAGGGACAATTTGACTTCTTCTTTTCCTAACTGAATACCCTTGATTTCTTTCTCTTGCCTAATTGCCCTAGCCAGAACTTCCAACACTATGTTGAATAGGAGTGGTGAGAGAGGGCATCCCTGTCTTGTGCCAGTTTTCAAAGGGAATGTTTCCAGTTTTTGCCCATTCAGTATGATATTGGCTGTGGGTTTGTCATAAATAGCTGTTATTATTTTGAGGTACGTTCCATCAATACCGAATTTATTGAGCGTTTTTAGCATGAAGGGCTGTTGAATTTTGTCAAAAGCCTTTTCTGCATCTATTCAGATAATCATGTGGTTCTTGTCTTTGGTTCTGTTTATATGCTGGATTATGTTTATTGATTTGCGAATGTTGAACCAGCCTTGCATCCCAGGGATGAAGCCCACTTGATCATGGTGGATAAGCTTTTTGATGTGTTGCTGAATCCGGTTTGCCAGTATTTTATTGAGGATTTTTGCATCGATGTTCATCAGGGATATTGGTCTAAAATTCTCTTTTTTGTTGTGTCTCTGCCAGGCTTTGGTATCAGGATGATGTTGGCCTCATAAAATGAGTTAGGGAGGATTCCCTCTTTTTCTATTGATTGGAATAGTTTCAGAAGGAATGGTACCAACTCCTCCTTGTACCTCTGGTAGAATTCAGCTGTGAATCCATCTGGTCCTGGACTTTTTTTGGTTGGTAGGCTATTAATTATTGCCTCAATTTCAGAGCCTGCTATTGGTCTATTCAGGGATTCAACTTCTTCCTGGTTTAGTCTTGGAAGAGTGTAAGCGTCCAGGAAATTATCCATTTCTTCTAGATTTTCCAGTTTATTTGCGTAGAGGTGTTTATAGTATTATCTGATGGTAGTTTGTATTTCTGTGGGGTCGGTGGTGATATCCCCTTTATCATTTTTAATTGCGTGAATTTGATTCTTCTCTCTTTTCTTCTTTATTAGTCTTGCTAGTGGTCTGTCAATTTTGTTGATCTTTTCAAAAACCCAACTCCTGGATTCATTGATTTTTTGGAGAGTTTTTTGTGTCTCTATCTCCTTCAGTTCTGCTCTGATCTTAGTTATTTCTTGCCTTCTGCTAGCTTTCAAATGTGTTTGCTCTTGCTTCTCTAGTTCTTTTAATTGCGATGTTAGAGTGTCAATTTTAGATCTTTCCTGCTTTCTCTTGTGGGCATTTAGTGCTATAAATTTCCCTCTACACACTGCTTTAAATGTGTCCCAGAGATTCTGGTATGTTGTATCTTTGTTCTCATTGGTTTCAAAGAACATCTTTATTTCTGCCTTCATTTCGTTATGTACCCAGTAGTCATTCAGGAGCAGGTTGTTCAGTTTCCATGTAGTTGAGAGGTTTTGATTGAGTTTCTTAGTCCTGAGTTCTAGTTTGATTGCACTGTGGTCTGAGAGACAGTTTGTTATAATTTCTGTTCTTGTACATTTGCTGAGGATTGCTTTACTTCCAATTACGTGGTCAATTTTGGAGTAAGTACGATGTGGTGCTGAGAAGAATGTATATTCTGTTGATTTGGGGTGGAGAGTTCTATAGATGTCTATTAGGTCTGCTTGCTGCAGAGATGAGTTCAATTCCTGGATATCCTTGTTAACTTTCTGTCTCGTTGATCTGTCTAATGTTGACAGTGGAGTGTTGAAGTCTCCCATTATTATTGTATGGGAGTCTAAGTCTCTTTGTAAGTCTCTAAGGACTTGCTTGATGAATCTGGGTGCTCCTGTATTGGGTGCATATATATTTAGGATAGTTAGCTCTTCCTGTTGAATTGATCCCTTTACCATTATGTAATGGCCTTCTTTGTCTCTTTTGATCTTTGATGGTTTAAAGTCTGTTTTATCAGAGACTAGTATTGCAACCCCCGCTTTTTTTTGTTCTCCATTTGCTTGGTAAATCTTCCTCCATCCCTTTATTTTGAGCCTATGTATGTCTCTGCGTGTGAGATGGGTCTCCTGAATACAGCAGACTGATGGGTCTTGACTCTTTATCCAGTTTGCCAGTCTGTGTCTTTTAATTGGAGCATTTAGTCCATTTACATTTAAGGTTAAGATTGTTATGTGTGAACTTGATCCTGCCATTATGATATTAACTGGTTATTTTGCTCATTAGTTGATGCAGTTTCTTCCTAGCCTCGATGGTCTTTACATTTTGGCATGTTTTTGCAATGGCTGGTACCGGTTGTTCCTTTCCATGTTGAGTGCTTCCTTCAGGGTCTCTTGTAAGGCAGGCCTAGTGGTGACAAAATCTCTAAGCATTTGCTTATCTGTAAAGGATTGTATTTCTCCTTCACTTATGAAACTTAGTTTGGCTGGATATGAAATTCTGGGTTTAAAATTCTTTTCTTTAAGAATGTTGAATATTGGCCCCCACTCTCTTCTGGCTTGGAGAGTTTCTGCCGAGAGATCTGCTGTTAGTCTGATGGGCTTCCCTTTGTGGGTAACCCGACCTTTCTCTCTGGCTGCCCTTAAGATTTTTTCCTTCATTTCAACTTTGGTGAATCTGGCAATTATGTGTCTTGGAGTTGCTCTTCTCGAGGAGTATCTTTGTGGCGTTCTCTGTATTTCCTGGATTTGAATGTTGGCCTGCCCTACTAGGTTGGGGAAGTTCTCCTGGATGATATCCTGAAGAGTGTTTTCCAACTTGGTTCCATTTTCCCCCTCACTTTCAGGCACCCCAATCAGACGTAGATTTGGTCTTTTTACATAATCCCATACTTCTTGCAGGCTTTGTTCATTTCTTTTTCTTCTTTTTTCTTTTGGTTTCTCTTCTCGCTTCATTTCATTCATTTGATCCTCAATCACAGATACTCTTTCTTCCAGTTGATCGAGTCAGTTACTGAAGCTTGTGCATTTGTCATGTATTTCTCGTGTCATGGTTTTCATCTCTTTCATTTCGTTTAGGACCTTCTCTGCATTACTTACTCTAGCCATCAATTCTTCCACTTTTTTTTCAAGATTTTTAGTTTCTTTGCGCTGGGTACGTAATTCCTTTTAGCTCTGAGAAATTTGATGGACTGAAGCCTTCTTCTCTCATCTCGTCAAAGTCATTCTCCGTCCAGCTTTGATCCATTGCTGGCAATGAGCTGCGCTCCTTTGCCGGGGGAGATGCGCTCTTATTTTTTGAATTTCCAGCTTTTCTGCCCTGCTTTTTCCCCATCTTTGTGGTTTTATCTGCCTCTGGTCTTTGAGGATGGTGATGTACTGATGGGGTTTTGGTATAGGTGTCCTTCCTGTTTGATAGTTTTCCTTCTAACAGTCAGGACCCTCAGCTGTAGGTCTGTTGGAGATTGCTTGAGGTCCACTCCAGACCCTGTTTGCCTGGGTATCCCGCAGCAGAGGTTGCAGAAGATAGAATATTTCTGAACAGCGAGTGTACCTGTCTGATTCTTGCTTTGGAAGCTTCCTCTCAGGGGTGTACTCCACCCTGTGAGGTGTGGGGTGTCAGACTGCCCCTAGTGGGGGATGTCTCCCAGTTAGTCTACTCAGGGGTCAGGGACCCACTTGAGCAGGGAGTCTGTCCCTTCTCAGATCTCAACCTCCGTGTTGGGAGATCCACTGCTCTCTTCAAATCTGTCAGACAGAGTCGTTTGCGTCTGCAGAGGTTTCGGCTGTGTTTGTTATTGCCCTGTCCCCAGAGGTGGAGTCTACAGAGACAGGCAGGTTTCCTTGAGCTGCTGTGAGCTCCACCCAGTTCGAGCTTCCCAGCAGCTTTGTTTACCTACTTAAGCCTCAGTAATGGTGGGCGCCCCTCCCCCAGCCTGGCTGCTGCCTTGCGGCGAGATCGCAGACTGCTGTGCTAGCAATGAGGAAGGCTCCGTGGGTGTGGGACCCTCCCGGCCAGGTGTGGGATATGATCTCCTGGTGTGCCTGTTTGCTTAAAGCGCAGTATTGGGGTGGGAGTTACCCGATTTTCCAGGTGTTGTGTGTCTCAGTTCCCCTGGCTAGGAAAAGGGATTCCCTTCCCCCTTGCGCTTCCCAGGTGAGGCAATGCCTCGCCCTGCTTCAGCTCTCGCTGGTCGGGCTGCAGCAGCTGACCAGCACCGATCGTCCGGCACTCCCCAGTGAGATGAACCCAGTACCTCAGTTGAAAATGCAGAAATCACCGGTCTTCTGTGTCGCTCGCGCTGGGAGTTGGAGACTGGAGCTGTTCCTATTCGGCCATCTTGCTCCGCCCCCCTTACCTTCCTTTTCAATCATATTTCACCCAACACACAGGCACATTGGCTCTTTCACAAATGAGCACAAATAATCGCCCATAACAATCTCCCCCTAGGACAAAGGTTCATAGATAACATTTTATTCCCTACTTAGACCCTTCTTTAATAATCACGTAGGATTATGATATTTAATGATTGAGACTTCCAATTTCCTACATTCAAAACGGAGCTTCCCAAATAAATAGGGGCTGGTTGTTTTCAGTCCCATCAGATACAACCTAAGTGAGTTGTGTACACATGTACATGTCTTTCAGCTAAAGGGAAACAAAGTACCTATATGTCATTAGAAGAAAGTATAGAAGAAAAAGATTGTTCATTGGGGGTAGGAAAGGCCTTTTTTAAAAAAACACAGGATGCAAATAACAAAACAAACAAAAGTTGGACAAATTTGACTTAATTATAATTTAAATCTTCTACATTACAGAAGATACCTTAATAAGTGATAAAACAAGAGAAAATGCACGCCACATGAATGAAATATGATCCCAAATACATATCAACCTCCAGCAAAAATGACACCAAAAAGTGAAATGAAAACCAAATGAGGGGCCAGGTGTGGTGGCTCACGCCAGTAATCCTAGCACTTTGGGAGGCCGAGGCAGGCGGATCACTCGAGATCAGCAGTTCGAGACAAGCCTAGCCAACATGGCAAAACCCATCTCTACTAAAAATACAAAAATTAGTGCCCGTAATCCCAGCTACTCGGGAGGCTGAGGCGGGAGAATCGCTTGAACCCAGGAGGCAGAAGTTGAAGTGAGCCAAGATTATGCCACTGCACTCCAGCCTGGGAGACAGAGTGAGACTCCGTCTCAAAAATAAAAAAGTAAAATAAAATTCCACCCACAACTCCCACCCTTAGGAAAAAAAAAAAAAAAAAACCAACATCAGATGAGACATGGATACAATGTGTAAAAATAGGAAATTAAAATGGCTGAAAAACAGGTGAAAAGATGTTCAGCCTCATCAACAACTGGGAACAAGAAAATTAAAACGAGATACAATTTTCTAACTGTTGGGAAAGGACCTCTCTTGCCCCCTGCTGGTGGTTGCACACACCGCAGAGCTTTGAAAAGGCCGCCATGGCAGTGACTATGGCAATTAAAACACATATTCTTTAAACCCCGGCAGATCTCACTTCTGCACTGCTATCTTAAAAGATATCCATTTGTGTATATAATTGGGTAGGTACAAGGATCTTCATTACTAGCAAATCGTAACAACCGGGACCATTTGAATAGTTCACCCATGAGAAAATGGTTAAATGAACCATGGTGCACTTCTGCTAAGGAATACTACACAGCAGTGAAAAAGAACAAAGTGGGGACCAACACACCCTTCTCAAAACACAGTGAGTGAATGGGACTGTATGTCCCATGGGGTCCTGTTTGCACAGCACAGAGGGAAGAAGGCATTAAAAAGATATTTCTAGAAGGATGTACAAATAGCTGGTCTGAGGGACTGCCCTGGGGGAAGGTAAGTCACTTTCATCTGAGAACTTTGTAAAATGTTTCGTTTTTTTTTTCTCTCATATTTGTGTATTACTTTTTTAGCTGTCAAAAGAAAATAAAACTAATATTTAAATTATTTAAAAATCTCTCTAGGGACATATTTTAAGTAAAGAAAAGAAACTGACGGACAACCTGTACAGTATACCATTTAGGCAAAAGAATACACGGAAACTGAACTATATTCTTGTTTTTATGTATGTACATAAATTCATGGCAACACCCCTGAAGGATGCCCACCTGCCAGTGGGTTCTTCTGAGAAGAGGCGGATTGTAATGAGATCATCTGAACATGTGACAAACTATTTGTGGGGAACTCACAATTTTTAAATATTATCTTTGAAAAATAAAGTGAAAGTTTGTCACAATAAGAAGGTGCACGTCTATTTCAATGAAAAGAAGGGAGTGACATGAAAAAATCCTGGTATAGTTCACTGTATCACTCTCTAATTTATACACACTCAAGTTTATTCAAATATCACACATTTGGACCATAAGAATGTGTTTTAACAAGTGATTTTTTATTCTTTAGCTACAATTCTCCCACATTTTTACATTATCCCATTTTTTCCATATTTTTTTAAACATTAGTACATAATTTGTTAGAAGTTAAAAGGGAAAAACATTTTTTTCTGACTAATATCACATTATATTTAGCTTAAAGATTATTAACTTTTTGAATATCAAAAATTGAAGCTGCTGGGAATCACATTTATTTGTAGGTTCCCAAATAGCCCTGAGGTCTGAATAGGAAAATATCTTTTATAAACTATAACAAAACTCTCACCTCAAAATAAAACACTATGAAATTTACACAATATATCTGTACTTAGTATCTTTACAATATCCAGAAACCTAATGGATTATTAGAAATGACAATGCAAATAGGTTTACATTCAGAAAAAAAGACAGCTTATACTAAGAGGACCTAACTTGCAACCTGGCACCCTGTGCAGGAATCTGTTCAATCCTTAGAATGGCCATAAAGTCATCTTTGTTAAAAACACAGGTCCTTGGACACCCCCAAATGCCAGGCAGACCAAAGACAATTCCAGTACACTGGCTTTTACAGTTCATCTGAATGGGGTATAAGTTTCAAATTCCTTCGGATGCCCCGAAGGCTCACAGGGATGCTGGTCATATTTCTGGGACTGTCATCGCCTTTTGCAGTTTTCATCAGGTGTATCCATAGCTGTGCAGTTCTAAACCAGCTACCAGAACTTTTGCTCAAAAAACTGGTGTTAAGGTGCCTCCATACCTACCTCCCCAAACTTCTTAAAGCATCAGGCCAACACAGACCATTGCTTTACCGGATGGAAAGTTTCGTGGGTTTTTTTTTTCTTTTTATCTAAATACAATAGAAGGGTGTAGTATTATGACAAAACTAGTTCCTTCAAAAACCAAACTGTGTTAGCATTGATTAGAGTATCTAATACATAGGCAGACTTGGGGAAATACCAGGGCTTCCTCAGGATAAGGTGTTGATTCTACGGGTAACCTGCAGCCAAATGTCAAGGGCTGTAGGCTGAATTCCTGGGGAGCTCTTCCAGGGGTAAAGAATCCTCTTGGGCCTGGGCCCCTTGGGTTTGGGTTCCTCCGTGCAGCCAAGGTAGGGCAGAGGCAGAGAGATGGCCCAGAGCTGGCCAAATGGGTTCTCTATGAGCCGCCTGGGTCAACGCTGCCTTTCAATAAAAACCTGGACTATGATGACCCTAGCCGTGTTCTGTGCCACAGCAGGCGGAATGCTGACAGTGAGACCCCACTGAGTACACTGAACAACACACCATCAAAGCAGGTTCCATCTGACATTGCCCACAGCCAAGCTATAGCAGCATTGTAACCTTTGCCAGCACAAAGCCCAGTGTCCCTTTAGTTCATTTGTGTGTATGAGTACACACACGTGTGCTCGCCTGTGCACACACTCACACCTTAGTGTACACTGGCCACATTGGCACTGCCTGCTGCCGAGGGCTGTGCCTTTTATCAAGTCTTATTCAGGCTGGGTGAGCCTGAGGAAACTGTGTATGTAATACCAGCTTTCAGCTGAGTCGCTCGAAAGTAAGTCAAAGCAATCCAGGTAGTGTGTGTTTCTTTTTCCTGTTTCTTTCAAAACAACCTCCAGAGGAGATTTTTTAGTCACTTATTTAAAATGTTAATGAAGGAACCTGGGAGTGCAAGGGCACAGAAATGAGCAGCTGATTCAAGAGTTATACCAGTGCGTAAGCAAGTTCCAAACGCACCGAGAGGCGTGGAGGGGAAGATGCAAGCAGCGCCTTGAGAGACACTGCTTTTGTTGTAAGCTCTCCGCAGCTCCCAGCATGACCGCTGCAACGGCATTCATCCCACTGCAGTTGTCATCAATGGGACTTTATTGTTTTAGAAAGATATCATAGTCACGGTCCCACCTGTCCTTCCCTGGACCGTGGCCCTCCAGGCAGTCCCAGGCAGGTGCCGGCTGAAACGGGCTGGTGTAGAAACCAAGGACCAGGCCCAAAGAAACAGGGTCCCCAGGTGTTTCCAAGGGGAAGCACTGATTGCCAGGTGCAGAATCCACACAGTTACCCACTGTGGGAGGCAGAGGGACCTTTGCAAATCCCCAGGGAGTGTGCTAGAATTTCCCCAAATACTGCAAAAGGGAAAAAGTGCTTGCGCTTTATCATGTGAAAGACTAATGGTGTCTAGGAGCTGACACAGCACAGGGGGACTCTGACCACTCAGGAACAGTGAGCTGTGTCAGGACGGAAATGAGCAAGCCAGAGTCTCCGGTGCACCTGGGGAAAGAGTAGCGCAGGGCGCACATCAGGGCTGTGCCTCACTCCGCAGAGCACACTCGGGTCCCCAGGGTACAGATGAACAGCAGCCTTCCCACGTCATGTAGTGTGGACAGCGGGGCTGGGGGGAATGTAGTGCTCTTGCAGGCGGGCTACCAGGGATATGGCAGACCCACTTTTCAGGGCCCATTCATTTCCTCTCTGGGATGCATTTCATCATAATCACTCAGTACCCACGCTTCTTCCCAACAGCCTGGAAACAGCAGGCTGTGCATCCTTTTCAGGCCTGGGGCCTGGCCCTACTCCAGGGGCTTCTGTTTCACTCACAACAGCCTCATCTCCACTCCTGAAACCTGGTCACCACCAACAGCAGGGAGAGAAGCGGGCAGAGGGGCCTAGCATGGCCCTCCTGCATCCATAAATCCTATTTTCCAACCGAAATCACGGACTCCCTCTCTCCCGCTCCCAGGAGGAGCCTCTTGCCTCAGGAGTGGCCACGCTGAGATGACAAAGCCATTGCAATTCTGATCTCCATAGTCCTGAGGTCTCCAGTGCTGCCAGGAGTCTGTCAGGAGGAGCTTGACAGGACGGAAGACGTCCACGATGTTCCCAAGTGCAGCCAAGGGGCAGCCTCTGCACACCGAGGTAATTCCAGATGAACGGCTCCAGGCTGTTCCCTCCTCCTTTCTGGTGAGTTTAGTGCTGGGCTGACTGTAGAACACTTTATTCACAGAAACAAGTAGAAACAATTGTCACTCTTAGTTCATGTGCTCCAATGTCAGACCGGGAGCAGCCGGTTCCGGAGGGAAGAGAGAGGACTGGCCTATCTGTGTTCTCATCAGCCGCCTCCATGCACACGGAGGTGGATTTCATTGTTGTTGATACACATGTTCCATCCACAAGAGGCAACTCAGAGGGACTGAAGCGACTTCACGCCCACCCCAAAGCCGTTTCTGCCACCAAAGTCCCCGATCTAGAATCACCAAGAAGTCTCCATCAAGGGTAAGCCCCAGGTATCTCAGTTGTTACCAGCAGCATCGACATTGTCTGAGAAATATTTTTTCTGTCCAGTTAAAGCATAATTTACTCAAACACTAAAAGGTAGTAAAATAGACTTCAACTTTTCCTCTATTTTTATATATAAATTTATATATAAATCCCTGAGAAGGTACCTGTCAACTTGAAATTCACTATCTACAGTTAATCAACATCAGGGTGCAGGCAGGGACCCCAAGTCCCATCCCTTTGCACAGCAGGGGCTGCGCTGTCCTGGCGGGAGAGCGAACCAGGCCTCCCTTCCGAGCGAAGAAGAGGCGGTGGGAGAGGCACAGCTGTGGAGGAATTCGAAGCCATCAGCGCAGACCCTAGCAGGCCTGCCACTCATTCAGTCTGGGGTCTAGGAGGTCCCACCATGATAACCCCGCAGGGACACCACATGCCTCGCAGAGGCCCTGGCTTTTCTGTCCTTGGTAGACCTTAGTGTAGGTGGTGCCAGGGATGATCAAGAACTTAACCAGCTGGGAGAAGAAAACAGGCAAAGGAAGGAAAGGCTAATGAGGAAGAAGAGATGAGGTGATGGGGGCAGGAGAATGTGGAGGCAAAGCCAGAGAGGGCACTGCCGTGGCCACTGACAGAAGAGGAGAAGGGGTCGGTGCTCATCGGTCCCCTCCTCCCTGAACCACATTGGGGATGCAGGGAGGGTGAGCCCTCGGTGAGTGAATGCAGCTGTTCAAAGCAACGAAAATAGACAAAAATGAAAAATGTTCTCTGAAGACACTAGGCTTTTGGAGAGGCCACTGTGAGACCCCTGACTGCCAGATACCCAGCAGTGCTGAGTGGGGATGGGACAAGAAGCCTGCCCCTCCCAGCCCTGTCCACATCCTGAGACCGAGGGGCCTGTGTCACCAGTACCTAGGGCTGGAGGAAAGGGCTTCCAAATGGCTCAGGAAGATGAGGGGGTGTTTCTCCCCACCTCTATGACCAGATGACCACACCTCCCGTGAGGAATCCCTTACCCAAAAGAAGTGAACATAATAATGTTGCTTAAGTATAAACTGACCCGTCAGGTCACCCCGACACTGACTCCATGACACCCCCTCAAGGTGGCTCTGTTTCCCCATCATCTGGGCTTCCCTCCCTGGTCTCCTGCACTCCCTGAGCCTGACTGAGGGCCCACCTGTCCCCTCTGTGCCCACTCCAAAGAGAACAAGAAACAAAGAGCAGAAGGCCCCCCACAGGTCAAGGCTAGAGGCTTGGCAACACTTCCTTGACTTGAAAAATTCCTCTACTAGCAAATCTGCTTCCACATGGCAAAAATGAGAAGTGCTGGGCCAGCAGCCATGAGCACAGCTGCAGGAGCTGACTGGACCCACTGCATGGGCCAAAGGGAAGGGCTGTCCACAGGCAGGCTATGGCTAGAATGAGTCTAGAGAGGGACTGGGGAGAGTCTCCAACTCAATCAGGAATGACCCTTCTTTCAGTTGGGTCTGGCAGGTTTTCAAAATCCAATCTTTCCACTGAGGCCACACCAAAGCTCCCCGGGAGGTCAGGCTTCCCCCCATGCAGCTGTCGTTTTTCCCTCAAGTTGCAAACACTGGCCAGGTAACAGCAGCTTCCACTCACCAGGCAAGTGGCCAGCCCTCCTTCAGGTTTGCCAAAGAAATCCATGTCCTGCCCCACGCTTGTTGGCTCAGCAGGCTTTTCAAAATGCAGGTATCTCTAGAGCTGTTTTGTGGACACCAGGAGCATCACTGGACAAGCCCTTTGCTGGCCCCAGAGTATCCTGTGTACCTGGATGAGGCTGGAACACATTGGAGGCAGGGCCGTAACACGCCCACTCCAGAACAGCGTGGGACCTGGGGAAATCACCAGTCATTTGCTGTCCCATCACTGCTGTTCCACACAACCCTGGAGACTCTGAGCATGGGTTGTGGTGAGGTAGCAGCTGGGCAGGACCAGAAATGTCCATTTTTGATATGGAAGCAGCAGACACCCAGGCTTGGGGTAGAAGTGGGGGCTCCATACCACTCCCATACCATTGCCAGGAATGCCTGGCAACCCACCAAGGGTCAGATGCCACGTCAGCCCAAGCAGAAGCTGCCTGGCCCTGGCGGTTCCAATGACAATCAGACATTCTTGGGAAGGTGGAGCCTTTGCGGGAGCTCAGAATGGGTGTCCTCCCGAAATCACTATGTTAGAGCCGCAGTTCTCAATGCAGGCTGCAGTGCAGTCACCTGCAGAGCTTTAGGATGCTCCCAGGGCTCAGCTCCTGGGACCAGGACCTTGAGAACTTTCACAGCAGGGGTAGCCGGTGTTGAGAAGTGTGCCTGGGAGACCACGTGGCACTGCCTGGCTGGGTCCTCGGCTGACAGAGGTGAGGGTGGGGCTCGTGGTGTCTTGGTAATGCTGTGAATTATGTACGTGTGGCAGGAAGGTGCCACATGCCAAAGGAGTCAGAAAAGACAACCCCCAAAGATAACCAGTCTCAGTCACAGTCCCCACCTCCTCAAAGGGGACATGGCCAATCCCAACTCCTTGGCCACGAGAGTGACCCACAGTCAACTAATATCTGCAGTTCTCAAAGAGGGTCCAGTCTCCTGCGGCATTCATCACGGTACCTTTCTGGGATTAAGGAGGAACTCACTGCAATCTGACCTTAAACACTGTATCATCATCGCACCAATCTTCCATTAACCTGGGTGCAGCCTGCAGTCCTGTTCAATGGAGTTTTTGGAGAGGCCAGTTTAGGATCCCTGGTTGCTCGATGCCTGATGGTGCCAAGTGGAAGGGAGTATGGAGAAGCCTGCACCAGCCCTGCCTGCGTCCTGAGACAGACACTCTGTATCACGATGTATCTAGGGTTATTAGGGTTATAGTACAGAGCCTCCAAATAGGCCTGTGATCGTGCGTGTCCAAGTATTTAATACTGAAATAAAGTGCATATGTGACAGATACTCTACAACCCACACAGCCAGAGCCATTAGAATTAGAAGCTCCTGCCTGAGTTTCCAGCTTTCATACCCTGCACTGCCAAATTAGAATGCTGCAAATCTGATAATGATTAAAAATACAAAAATATGCAGAAAACCCCCTTTGATAAATTCAAATTTGATCACCGAGAAAAGTGATCTTCATGTCACCTTGGAGAGAAAAGTCATCTCCATGTGACTTTGGAGATAAAAGTGTGGATTTAAAACCCTCACCAAGAGCTTGTGACCCAAGGCAAATCACACCCGTGCCCTGCCCTGCTCAGGGCCCCGCATCTTGGAAATTCTATGAGGTCGGCATGAGGATGAACTAAACACCAAGTGCAGTCCTCAAAGGAAAAGGAAAAGAAATACCCACACAAGGGACTCTTTGGAACTGAGCCTGGAGGAGGGGGCTGCCCCGTCTACTCCAGGAGAATTTGCCGAAAACAAGTCTGTTCCCCATTCCATTCTCTCGCCTGTTCTACAAATCGCCTCCTCCCCATTCCTGTAATTTGTATCATTCTGGGCTCCTGACTCTTGTTGCATCTTTTTGACGTATTAAGGATATCTGGATTTGAATTACTTAAGAGCACATATGGCTTAATTTTGTATTTCTGGTAATCATTTATTAAATTTGCCCCATTTTATCGAATGACAGTTTTTTTCTCATATCTATTTTTAATGTTAAAGATTTCCTATCCAGTTTATCTAAAACCCTTTGCTTAAAATGAGTTTAATTCTAGCAATAAATAGATGTTTATCTCTCCATTGTTTTATAATTTGACAATATGTTTTCCCTCAATATATTACTGAATGGATAAGAGTTTTAAAAAGATACAATAACATCTGATCTCTCTGTCTCACCTGATCATGTGGCTGAACGAGTCAATGCCTCTGTCAAACAGAACTATCTGGCATCACTTAAGCTAATTAGTAAGAACATCCAGTGCACACCTACACCCACGAGGAGGAGAAAAGACCAAACAATCAAAAAGGGGGAGAATCCCATGATGTCTGTGTGAACTCATACAGGTATCATGAATACTTATTGCTAGAAACAGTATTTTAAACAAAAGGTCTTCAGGCAAGTGTATTAAAACTGCCTTGGATATAAGGGGCCCTATCACTTGTAAAACGTTGCAAATTTGATAAATAATGATTAAAAATACAAAATTACGCAGAAAACGCCCTTTGATAAATTGATCTTAAAAAAAAAAAAAAAAAATCCTAATTGAGGTTCTCTAAATGGAGCCTTTTAGGCAACGTGCCCGCTAGGTGTACTGATTGCTAGGAGGGCTGGTGACAGGCGAATCGATGTGGCTCTCCCAGCCCTCTCCTGGAAGCAGCCTGGACAGACAGCCTGGAAATGCGCGTGACCCCGTGGTCCATGGAGCGTCCGTGGCGCGATGCGCAACGAGGCCGCCTCCTTCTCCGCAACCAGCCCCGCGGCCTCGCCCCGGACCCGGCCCCTGCCCCGGCCCCCACGCCAGGCACACAGGCCCTCACGTCCTCTTCTTCCAGGGCGCGGAGCGCCTCTCCTTATGCGCCTCGGCCTGGCGCTTCTTCTCGGCCTCCTCTGCCTTCCGCTTCTCCTCCTTGGCCTCCTTGTACCGCCACTTGGGGATCTGCAGGTGGCCACTGTCCTTGGTGCTGCCCTTCCGCGCCGGCCGCTCGGGCTGGAAGGTGGGTGCCGGCGCCTTGCTGACTCGGACCCGGGGCACCACCACGCCGGGCCTCACGCTTCTCCGCCGCAGGCGCTGCAGGGGCAGGAGGCTGGCCTTCCGCGAGGAGGGCGCGGCGGGGCCCCGGGACGGGGGCGGGGGGTCGGCTCTCGGGAAGCCCTCCCGGCAGTGCACATCCTCCGTGCCGGTCTGCCCGCGTTGCCCTGCGCCTCCCACCTCATCCGCCTCCTGCGCCTGGGGGCCCCGCGCCGCCCGCGCCGCCAGGATCTCCTGCACCGCCAGCCGCCTCTTCCCCACGCACGGGGGGCTCTCGGGGCACACGGTCTGGCACACGATGGCCACGGCGGGGCTGTAGAGGCTCGTGGTCATCCGGACCATGTGGTCCAGGGCACCCCCGTCCTCCGGGCCCCGCATGGTGCGCGGCGTCAGCGCGGACAGCACGCAGTCCGTGAGCCTCTGCAGGCAGTTCTTGGAGCCCGCGGGCTTCCGCGCCGCTTCGGGGGGCGGCGGCAGCTCGGGCCGGTACTTCTCCCAGAACTGCTCCGGGCAAGGGCGCTCCAGCAGCCTCTGCATGAGGCGGACGGCATCCACGCGGCCCGTGTAAGTGGCCCATTCCTGCGGCGACATCCCACGGCGAGGGTCCCTCGCGTGGACATCCGCCCCTGCAAAACGCAAAACACACACAGGAGTGGGTGGCGGCAACAAGGACTCCTCCCTCCCAAGGCAGAGCCTGGGGCAAAGCCGAGCCTTCTAACAGAGGGCACCCTAGACCCGGCCACTGCGCGAACCCTGCGCTTATCGGAGCACCCAAAGTTGGGCCTGGAGTGCAGTGATGGGAACACGGCCCACTGCAGCCTCGACCTCCTAGGCTCAAGCCATCCTCCCAAGTCAGCCTCCCGAATAGCTGGGACTACACCACGGCCCACCTGTAGAGATGGGGCCTTGCTCTGTTGCGCAAGCTGGTTTCGAACTGCTGGGCTCAAGCAATTCTCGCGCCTCCACCTTCCAAAGTGCTGGGATTACAGGAGTGAGCCACCGTTGCCCAGCCCAGTCCAGCCTGCCTTTTAAGTGCTCCATTTGATTATCTGTCTTGAATGAAACCCTGCCTGAATTCAGCACCTACATTACAGATTTTTTTTTTTTTTTTAGATGGAATTTCGCTCTTATTGCCCAGGCTAGAGTGCAATGGTGCGACCTCGGCTCACCGCAACCTCTGCCTCCTGGGTTCAAGCGATTCTCCTGCCTCAGCCTCCCAAGTAGCTGGGATTACAAGCATGTGCCACCACAGCCGGCTAATTTTGTATTTGTGGTAGAAAGGGGGTTTCTCCATGTTGGTCAGGCTAGTCTTGAACTCTTGACCTCAGGTGATCCGCCCGCCTTGGCCTCCCAAAGTGCTGGGATTACAGGCATGAGCCACCACACCCGGCCAAATTACAGAATTTTTTAAAGAAATAAGATCCTATAGCTTTCTGTCAATGGAGAGAAGAACAGACAATAAAGCTGCCTTGGATACCTGAATGCTGTGGTTAGAATATTCTAAAATACGACTAGTAACAGTCACTCACAAAGTGCTGGTGCCCCAGCTGTGGCCTCACTCTGAGGACTGCCGTGGGTCCTGGACTGTGGGAAATGGGTGGTCCTTTGCTTCTCCCACTGCGGACTAGCTGGCCGAGCTCTGTCTATCTTTAACAGATGGTGGGCTTTTCCAGAATAGAAAAATTCATTTTTGTTTGCTCAACACATCTCATCCTGGTGGGTAGGGGGCATGAATTTTAAAAAGGCTTGTTGCAAAATGAATGGCAGTCACAGTGGCTGTGGGACCTGCCTGAGACCCCCAAGCTAGTAACAGAGAGAGGGTCTAAGACTTGGGTGTCCTAACCTCAGTCTAATATACTTCCTACCACCCGGCAGGCCCGGTGTGACGGTTAGTTTTAGTTTTCTATGTCAACTTGGCTAGGCTAGAATACCAAGTGATTTAATCAGACATGGATCTAAGTGTTGCCCCGAAGGTATTTTGCAGCTGTGGTTAACATCTATAATCAGTTGACTTTAAGTCAAGATTGCCCTCCATAATGTGGGTGGGCCTCCCCCAATCTGCTGAGGGCCTTCAGAGCAAAGACCAAGGTTTCCTGGAGAAAAATAAATTCCTCCTCAAGACTGCAGCATCTACGTACTCCTGCCTGAGTTTCCAGCCTTCAAGCCTACTGCACCAATTTCAGACTCACCAATCCCCACAACCACACAGTCAGCTCCTTAAAATAAATCTCTTGATATCCACAGCCTATTGGTTGACTGACAGGTCCCCTTACACAGTCTCCCTGACACTAGTCACTAGTCACTTAATAAATCTCCCCAGGCCACCCACTGCCCCCAAATATTAAATATGGCAAAGTTAAACTTCAACTCAACTTGATGAAATCTGCATAAATTTCAATGTTGCAGTATAGAAATTAATATGGAATTGCTGTTCAATTAATACTGGTCCAATCTCAATCCCACATACTGTTAAAAATCATTGAGGGGCCAGGCGCAGTGGCTCACACCTGTAATCCTAGCACTTTGGGAGGGCGAGGAGGGAAGATTACCTGAGGTCAGGAGTTTGAGACCAACCTGGCCAACACATGGTGAAACCCCATCTCCACTAAAAACACACAAAATATTCGCTTGGCGTGGCGACGGGCACCAGTAATCCCAACTACTCAGGAGGCTGAGGCAGGAGAATTGCTTCAACCGGGAGGGGGAGGTTGCAGTGAACCGAGATGGCGCCACCGCACTCCAGCCTGACTAACAGAGCCAGACTCCATTTCAAAACCAAAGAAACCATTGAGGATTTCAAGTCCCATTAGTCCCATCTCCACCAGCAAAGCAACGTGGAGAACTAGGGCAGTTATCTAGTCTGTGAGCTCCTCGGGGACTGGGCCCAACAGACGCTTCTTCATGTATATCCCATGCAGACCCAGACCCAGTTGTCTCACATGTGATGGCTGATCAATATGTGCTGAACTGAGGAAGGCCGGGTCCCCAGCCGCTGCCCTGGCCTGCCGGCCCACAGTGGCCTCATGGCTCCCGCAGACCCAGCTCACCTGAGCTGGCCTGGTAAGGATCTGAATTCTGTGACACATTAAAGAATAGCCATATTAGAAGAGTGGTAATTATTTGGAACTGGATATCAGGATGGAACTCATTAGCGAGAGTACAATTTATAAACTGACTAAAATGAAAAGGGGGCAGTAAAAGTGTCATAGCAAAAAATAGATGACACATTAAACCTTAATTAATTGCATGTCACTTAAAAAAGGAACAAACTGCAAAATTAAAATCTTAATGAACACTGCCTGAAAGAGACATTTTTCAAATGCTAATGGAAAACTAGAGGAAGAGCTGTCCAAAGTTTTGCACTCTTCGTCCTGATGTTCACCTATCTTTTCAAAATGATCTCAGAAAAGACAAAGACTCTAAGGAACAAAGGCCACTGGATCCTAGAATCCGAGTCATGCTATAAATTAGGGATCAGCTGCCTTAGGAAGAGACTGTAAAGGGTCATATTAATGACCTGAACACAGTAATTAAATTATAAAAGATAAGTACTGATTAATAACATTTTATGCAAACACCTTTCAGAGAATACAGAGGATTTCTGAAATGCCACTGTATCCATCTTCCTGCCAGCAGACCCCCCAGCATCCTCACCTCCTACCTAGTGTCGTTTTGCCCAGGGCGCAACCATATGGACAAAAGTGGGGCTGCCGCCCATGGGTCCACTTGCTGCCTTGTTGAGCGCTCTAAGTCTACACAAAAATCCTCTATTTCACTTGAGGGAGCAACATCCTCAGTTCTTGGCAATGCATCACAATCAGTCTAACCCAGGACTTCTGAACCTCAGCACTATTGACATATTAGGCCAGGTAATTATTTGGTATGGGTTGTCCTGTGCATTGGAGAACACTTAACAGCATCCCTGATCTCTACCTTCTTCTAGATGCCAGTAGCACTCTGCCAGTTCTGACAACCAAAAATGTCTCCAGATGGTCAAATGTCCCCTGGGGCAACATTACCTCCAGCTGAGAAGCACTAGTCGAATCTAATGGCTGCAATCCTGTTCCCCATTCTTCCAGCCTCCCTTACAGCTACAAGTAGCCAAGCAACCCAGCAGTGGTGACTGAGCCCTAAAGACGGTTTTGCATCCTGACGAAAGGGACCAGCATGGTTGGTGCTGCTGCAGCTTCCTGTCTGAAATATGGATTGGGTGATTCTTGTGGAATCAAGGGGTGACAGATCAACAGGCTAAGGGGAGCCAAATGGACAGGAGGAAACCACTGGGGTCTGTGTTGTCCTCATGAAGTCCAGGGCCAGCTCTGGAGGGTGACTGCCAACCTCAGACTTCTAAGGAGCTGAGAAATGCAGCCTGTTTTCTTTAAGCCGCTGTCTAGTCAGGATTTCTGTTACTTGCAGCCAAAAACATTCCAAACAGGTGCTAATGGGAAAAAAAAATCTATACTTTCCATCACTCATTCTCAAGAAGGCTTTCTCCGGGAGCCATGGCCAGGCCCAGGACTAGCAGGAGGTGGGTGGAGCGTGAAGCCCTGAATGTGTCACTTCCCTTCCTGTTTCTCCACCAGCCCCCACCCACCCCCATGTTATCCACCCTACAAACCCCAGCTCAGGTCTCTCTCTTGCAAGGGGGCCTTTCCTGGCCACAGGGGACCACTATGGACCAGCCCTCCACTGCTTCCTCTTGTGCCACCTCCAGCCTGTATCTTGGGCATTGTGGGTATAATCAGGATGACAAATCTGGATTAGGGTCCCGAGAAAGAGCTTGTGCTCCAGCCCAGCAGGGAGGACAAGCTACCCCCGCCACACAGCAGGTGGGAAGTGTGCTCAAAGTTCTCATCTCCCCTCAAAGAGGGACTGGAGTTGGAAAATAAACGTCCCAGCATCTCTGCGATATCTTTTCCTCATATTGGAGGGTCCAGGGGATCTGAGTCCCAGCTGCCCACAAGGGGAAGCTGCTCATTGGTGGACATTTCTTAGCTTCCATTCTTCCCAATCTCACTTCCCGCTCCCTCACTCCACTTCCTGGGGCCACCTTCCTACGAAACTACTTGCCCTCAAGTCCTTGTCTCAAGGTTTGCTTTTCAGGTGACACAGAATGCTTGACTTTTCATCCTTCCTCTGCCTAATGACTTCAAACAATTCTACATGGCAAATTCACACTTCATAGGAAACTTATGTTTTCCTTATAAACAGAAAGAAACCTCTATATGGTTGGAAATCATCTGACTTTCCAGGAGATATCAGGGCTTCCCTGAGACAAGAGCAACCCTCCGACCCACAGTGGGAGCATCTGTGATCTCTGTTCCTCGCCGTCCTTTAAATCCACTTTGCTCCTTGGAATCACAGCAAGATTTGAGGTTACTGCTGCTTGTTTTTGCTTCCTGAAGGCTGGGGCAGTTACACCGTACTTCAGGTCTGAAAGTGAACTCCCTTAAGCAAGCCTGGAACCTGCTAACCTCCACAGATTCTGCCTGTCTTCAGAAAAAAATCACATCCTCGATATGCTTCTCGGAGTCACCTATTTAAACAGACCTGTCACTGTGGGCCTTAATATTTCAATGAATTAACAAGGTTCTGCAACTCCCCTTGCAATGCTCTTCAGAACAGCCTGAGTTATTCCTTACGAGGCCAAAACCAAAGATGCAATCGATCAGCCTCTCAGAACCCAGTTATACTTTTTATTAAAATCTGAAGTGTCCGTCTAAAACAAAGGCTCTGGCTATTAGTTTCTTTAAATGGTTTAATTTTTCTTAATATCACATATTTAAATGGAAAGAATAAGACTTAAAATATTTGCACAAATTTTACAAATATACCAACATCTGTCCTTACTGCTGTCCACTAATCCTGGGGAAGCAATTCAACACTTTTTTTTTTTTTACAATACTTATCCATCTACTGGAAAAGGAAAATAAAACCCACTTTTCTTGGGCGAACTGTAAGCTTAGTAGTAATAGTAGAAGATGAAAATTTTCTATAAGTTCTACACTACAACCAAAGCTTAAGAGGCAGCTCAAAAGCTCCCTAAAAAATACATTACTTTTTTTTTTTTGAGACAGAGTTTCATCTGCTGCCCAGGCTGGAGTGCAGTGGCACGATATCGGCTCACTGCAACCTCCACCTCCTAGGTTCAAGCAACTCTCTTGCCTCAGCCTCCTGAGTAGCCGGGATTACGGGCGTGTGCTACCTCACCCCGTTAAATTTTGTTTGTATTTTTAGTAGAGGCGGGATTTCACCATGTTGGCCAGGCTGGTCTCGAACTTCTGTCCTCAGGTGATCCACCCACCTTAGTCTCCCATAGTGCTGAGGTTACAGACGTTAGCCACGGTGCCCGGCCAAGATGTCACACTTTTATTTGAGGGAGGAATACAGAACAAGAGAGGAAGAGTACACACAGGGGAATGTCTCTTCTCACTTTGTACATCCTTTCCCATTTAAATTATTTACATCAGTGGTTCTCAACCGGAAGCAATTCTTCCCCCAAACTGGGAGACTGTTAGCAACACCTAGAGATATTTTTGGTAGTCACAACTGGGGAGGTGCTACAGTCGTCTTGTGGGTAGAGGCCAGGGATGCCACTAAAAATCCTACAGTTTGAAAGACAGCCCCCACAACACAGAATTATCTGGCTCTGCATGTCAGCAGTGCTGAAATTAAGAAACCCCCGGCCAGGTGCGGTGGCTCACACTTGTAATCCCAGCACTTTGGGAGGCTGAGGAGGGCAGATCACAAGGTCAGGAGTTTGAGACCAGCCTAGCCAATATGGAGAAACCCTGTATCTACTAAAAATACAAAAATTAGCTGGGCGTGGTGGCAGACGCCTGTAGTCCCAGCTACTCAGGAGGCTGAGGCAGGAGAATCGCTTGAACTCGGGAGATGGAGATTGCAGTGAGCTGAGATCGTACCACTGCACTCCAGCCTGGGCGATAGAGTGAGACTCTGTCTCAAAACAAAACAAAAAAAAGCAAAATACAAAAACCCTGAAGTAGGGGCTTACTACCCTCACTAAGAAAGTTTAAGTATCTCATTCACAAGATATTTTTCAAAGGGAAAAACAAACCATATTTTTTCATTCACTTAACAGATAACTATTGAACACATAAACTCACAAATAATGATAATAATAACAATAACAATAATCACAACCAACATGTCCAGAAGGCTTCTCCAAGCCTGGCAGGCACCTGGGGGCTGCTCCCACGTGAACTTGCTCAATCTGCATCCCGCCTTCCTGCAGTGGGTGCTATCATTAGCCTCATTTTATAGAAGAGGAAACTGAGTCCTAGAGAGGTGAGTGACAGGCTGCAGGTGTAGAGATGGGAAGTGGAGAAGACGAATTTGAAACTGGGTCCTGGCTCCTGCGTTATTTCTGTTCAGCTCCTTGCTCTGTACCTTGCACAGGACAGGGAGAGACTCACTACAGGATCCCACAGACAATAATCTGTGGATTGTTCTAGACTGTGATGGGGGATGGGCCTGCAAAGTGGGGAACAGGGGAGGGAGAGTATAAAATCTAATGCCAAATTTGTATCCAAATAACTGATGGGGGAAAAGCAATGTCAGCAGCAAACCCACTGCCCACAGGCTCATCGTTCCAAGAGATGTGCAAGGTGTTTCTGGAATCCTCTAAATGCTGTCACACATGCCTGAAACCCCCAGGAGACCCAGGGAAGAAAGCACAGCAGTTGAACCAAATGAGGAGAGGGCAACTGACCTACAAAAGGTTTGCAGTTCAAATTAATTCAGTCGGAAAGTGCACTGATGTGACTGACATCATAAATGTTCAGTTGAAAAAGTAAATTACCAAAGATCTACACTCAATTATAACTAGATCCAGAAATAGCAAAAGCATCTGAAGCTCCCGCCAAACACAAAAGCACCACATAATCACCATTTAATTAGAAGGAACCATTTCTCATTGATAAGGGCAGGCAGGGCCAAAACTCTGTTGAAACTGATATCTCGTTGATTTTTTTTTTAAATGAAACTATCATCTCTGAATCAAAAATACAATCGATGGGACTCACTTTTAATTATGATTTTTTTTCTTTATTTCCAAGAAAGTTTTCATCTTTGAAGCCTCTATTCTTATTCACTGAACTTATTTTTCTTATAGCATCCCCTACGACTAAAGAATCCCCTAAGGTTAAAGCAGAAGGAAAGATAAATCTGAAGCAGTTGTGAATCCTGTAACTCCAGACTGATCTCGAGAAAAACAACAGATAGGCTGAGACGAGGCAGCGCGGCACACTGGCTGGAATCAAGACTGTCCCGTCACGGGCAACAGGTTATGACAGAAACTTCACAGACCCAAGAAGAGACTAGGGGTGGGATGCGGTGGCTCACGCCTGTAATCCCAACACTTTGGGAGGCTAAGGCGGGCAGATCACCTGACGTCAGGAGTTCGAGACCAACCTGGCCAACGTGGTGAAACCCCGTCTCTACTAAAAATACAAAAATTAGCCGGGTGTGGTGGTAGGTGCCTGTAATCCCAGCTACTCGGCAGGCTGAGGCAGGAGAATCACTTGAACCCGGGAGGTGGAGGTTGCAGTGAGCCCAGATTGCGCTATTGCACTTCAGCCTGGGCGACACAGTGTGTCTCAAAAAGAAGAAAGAAGAAAGAAGAAAGAAGAAAGAAGAAGAAGAAGAAGACTGGAAAGAAGAAGAAGAAGACTGGAAAGAAGAAGAAGACTGGAAAGAAGAAGAAGACTGGAAAGAAGACGACGACTAGGGACAGCGACAAAGTGAGACTGTCTCAAAAAAAAAAGACAAAAAAAGAAGAAAAAGACTGGGGACAACTAAGAAGACAACTAAATGTGGGAGCCCAGCAGGGGTCCTGGAACAGAAAAGTGACATTACTGGAAGCACCGATGCCTGGGAAAACTCTGATGCCACCCTCAGGATAATCAAGACAGGGGTGATGCTGTGGTCTGAATGGTGACGACCCTCCAAAATTCCTATGCTGGAACTTTAGACTCCCTGGGATGGCATTAAGAGGTGAGGCCTTGAGGAGATGATTAGATTACGAAGGCTGTGCCCTCCTGAATCAAACTAGTGCCTTATGAAAGAGGTTTTGAGGGTGCCTCGGCGTCCGCTCTGCCATGAGAGGAGACAGCAAGAAGGAATGGGCATCAGCAGACATCGGCCCTGCCGGCACCCTGATCTTGGGCTTCTCAGCCTCCCCAGGTGTAGCAATACATTTCTACAGTTTATAAATTACCCAGGTGAGGTATTTTGTTACAGCAGCAGAACAAGTAAGAACAGAGAGGAAATCCACTTCTTTAGGAACTTGCAGTGCCAAGCAGGACTGGCTGAACCCAGTGCCAAGAGCAAAAATAAAGAGAAATTAAAATAACAGAATTAAGTAACGGTGAAAGCAGCATCGCACATTCACCGAGATTTCAGCTGCTCACTGAATCTAACACCACATGTGCTTGACACATATTTTCTCACTTAATTCTCAAAATAACCCGAAGAGGTTGCCCGAAGGATGATCATTGATTCTATTTCAGAGTGAAGAACAGAATTAAAGCTATTAGTTGTGTAGCATTTAGCTTAGTAGCTCATTGCAGCCGGATAGCCTTTAGCAGTATATAAAGTGTTGTCATATTTTAGCCTCAGGGAGGTGAGGGAGAAAGGTCATTACTCCCATTTCACAGATGGAACAGGAAAGTGCTTTCTCCAAGATGGCGCGAAAGACAAAGGGAGGTTGATTCAGTTTGATAGCCTGAGAATTTTCCACTCTATGACACATCAAAGAAAACAGAAATTGCCACATACATCACCATGCAATACCACATTGCCTACTAACATTACCACGCAACTCCGCAGTCACCTGCTAACGTCACCACGCGACTCCACGTCACCTGCTAACGTCACCACGCGACTCCACGTCACCTCCTAACGTCACCACGCGACTCCACGTCACCTGCTAACGTCACCACGCGACTCCACGTCACCTCCTAACGTCACCACGCGACTCCACGTCACCTGCTAACGCCACCACGCGACTCCACGTCACCTCCTAACGTCACCATGTGACTCCACGTCACCTCCTAATGTTACCACACAACATGTCGTCTTCTAACGTTACCATGCAACTCCACATCACCTCCTAACGTCACCATGCAACTCCATGTTGCCTCCTAACATCACCATGCAACTCCACGTCACCTTCCAACATTACCATGCAACTCCATATCACATCCCAACATTAATATGCAACTCCGCATCACCTCCTAATGTCACCATGCAACTCCACGTCACCTCCTAACACTACCATGCAACTCCACATCACCTCCTAACGTAACCATGCAACTCCACGTCACCTCCCAACGTTACCATGCAACTCCACGTCACCTCCCAACGTTACCATGCAACTCCACGTCACCTCCTAACGTTACCATGCAACTCCACATCACCTCCTAATGTTACCATGCAACTCCACATCACCTCCCAATGTTACCAGGCAACTCCGCCTCACCTCCTAACATTACCATGCAACTCCACATCGCCTCGTAACATTACTATGCAATGCCACCCACCAGCAAGCAGGGACCTAGGATGGCCTGGGCCGTTCCCACCATCCCTACACCCACCTTCAACAGCACAGTCTTGCCATTTACAGCCAAGAGATCACCCCTTTCTGAGGAAGAACAGATATGGACAGGGCTGGGGGTGTAGAATGGGTGAGCAGGAGGAAAACAGAAGGTGAGGGAAGATGCCACCCACTGCAAAGCTCAGCAGGGAGCAGGAAGGGGCGTCCTGAAGGGAACAAATGCATGGCTTCTCCCCGTGATCCTGAAAGCATTTGTTGTTGGCTTTTTAAAAAACTCAGATAATTACAGCAGTGTACCTCAGTGAAGAAACTATTCCTTATTGCAGCAGCTAGGCGTTGTTTCTATGGGAGTGATTAATCTCAAAATATATTCCTTAAAGGAGCAACTCTGGTGTCCCGGGGCCCCCGGAAGTTGCACGGGACAGGTGGACATACCTGCTAGCATCAGGGCTCGGATGCAGTCCGTTCGACCCTGCATGGCGGCTTTCATCAGGGCGGTGAACCCGAATGCGTTTCTCCTTTCAAGGTCAAGACCGGGAAAATAGTTCAACAAGTAGTTAGTGATGATAGCGTGCCCTGTAAAGAGAAGTGTACACGTGTATTGGTTCCCACTTCCACAAAATGTGCTGATTCCAGCCAGGCCTTCCTAGAGGGAGAAAGAAACACCGAGTCAGCCCTGGGCCAGCCAGTCTGCTGTGTGAGTTTTTCTCGGACCCAAGATAGAATTCTCCCGGAGCCCAGGAAACAGAGGAAAGCAGAGGGCACCGCCCTGGCTGCAGCACTGCTGTTTTGGGTTCCTGCAGGTCTCCTTCCACAAAGCACTTGCGGGAGGAGCTGTCCCATCACACTGTTGGGAGTGGACGTGGGGGGCAGGGACTCTGCGGGTAGGTAGGGAGCTCAGCCTCAGACAGCCAATGCAGGCAGGAAGCCTCAACTCCAAGCAGCAGACGCCCATGCAAACAGATGCAAAGCTGCAAATGAGCTTCAGAACCACTTCCAAGTGCTCCGGAGCTGCAGGGAGGAAAAAGTCATCATCACAGCAATAGGACAGTGCCAATTCACGCTGGCACCCTCTGTTCCCACCCAGAAGCGGCAGTCTCTCTCTCTCCACCCGTATCTGCCACCCCACCTTCCCCCCCGCCGCCGTCTCTCACTCTCTCTCTCTCTCTCTCTCTCTCCACGTACCTACCCCCACACACATCCCACAGAGTGGCGCAGGCAAGGCCCTCAGCTGTAAAGCAAAGCAGGTAAAGAGATTTCTTAGAGAACACAGATTTCTCCCCTTTCTCACCTTGCACCTCCAAAAAGGATCTAACTTTCTGCTCATTCCCAGGCACGCCCATGGTGCTCTCAGTTCATGGTGAATAAGGAGACCATCAGAGCAACAGTGCTGTTTCCAGAATTCACCCAAGGAAAACCAAAATGGAGTGGGAGAGCATCCTCTTTGGGTCAACTGTCCATGCCGCCTGATGCCAGCTAGCCCATAGGTCCTTGTGTGCGTATACCTCCCCCACTTCAGTGCCCTGGAGCAGGGTCAGTCCCAGCCTTGGCACAGTCGGCACGGGGGGCCACATGACTCTCAGTTGTGGGAACTGCCCTGCGCACTGCAGGATGCTGGGCAGATCCCTGGTCTCTACACCAGTAGATGCCAGTAGCAACCACCCCCACTCCCGCACAGGTTGTGACAACCAAAACTGTGTCCAGACACTGCCAAATCACCATCAGTGGGGCAACAACACCGCAGGTGAGAACCACTGTCCCCAAACTCAGACCTCATTCCTTCATGACCAACCACAGCTGGTGGAAAGAGCTTCCTCCCTCCCTCCGCCGCACCCTCCCCTTAGCTGCCACCTCCATCCAGGCCCCTGCTGATGAGGTCTGAACCCCTTGGGAACATGAGCAGTCTGCCCGAGTCTCTCCTCCTGAACCCCAGGGGAGGTGCTGGGTACCCAGTTCCCATCTCTTTTGTTTATTTAAGAGATGGAGTCTCTCTCTGTCACTCAGACTGGAGTGCAGGAGCACGATCATAGCTCACTGTAGTCTGGACCTACTGGGCTCAAGAGATCCTCCCTCCTCAGCCTCCCAAGTAACGGGGCTCACGGGCGAGCACCATCATGCCCAGCTAATTAAAAAAAATTTTTTTTTGTAGAGATGGGATCTCCTAACGTTGCCGAGGCTGGTCTCAAACTCCTGCATTCAAGCAATTCACCTGCCTTAGCCTCCCAAAGTGCTGGGATTCCAGGCGTGAGCCACTGTGCCTAGCCACAGTGCCCCATCCTGATGCACCGGGGATGCAGTGTTCAGAAATCCCCACATATTCGTTCCAACTCCAGCGTGTTCCTTTCAGCCCCCACTGTTGTAGCTGCAGGGGCCTCGTGGACGTTTCTATGCACTCCCTCCTTAACTTGGTATCACCTCTCCCCAGGAACCCCTGAATCACGGAGAAGCCGGGCTCAGGGCCCAGACTCCCCACAGGCATCTGGTTTGCACAGAAACTTCCAATGGGTGGCACTGCCTGAGATTTGGGATGGGAGAGAGGTGGCAAGGACATTACTCTGGGGTCGGGCAGGCATGAGACCTGAGGTGCCTCCCCAGCCCAGTCCACCTCTGCAGACAGAATACTAAGTGAGCATGAGGCTGCAGAGCTTCCAGCATTCCCCACTGCGGCTGAGATTCCAGCAGGCAGGGCTGGGTGCCCTTGATCTCTGCTCCCCCAGCCCCTTCAGTTCAGCAAATCCAATATGAAACCCTCCGATATATCAAGTGGCTTCTGTCTCCCCAGTCACACCCTGAGGGATAGTACTGCCGGGGCTGGAACCCAGTTTCCCTCTTTGAGGGCCACTCTGGGCTGCTGCCCCACCAGTATGAAATCCTGTGGGTTTGCTCTCCATCAATCCAAGCGAAGAAGGAACGGGCAACCAAAATCAGGAGTGAACTGTCCTGAGGAACAAGCTCGCCATTGACCTCAGCCCATCTCCTTTTCACATTTCACCACAAATGTGAAAAGGGGAACCTTGTATCTTTTTGAAAAAGAAGCCCTGATGAGTGTAACAGTGTTCGAGTTATAAGCAGGAAACAAAGGGTACGATCCCCTCGCTGCGTGACTCACAGCCAGTCGCTGGTGCTTTTTTGACTCATTTACACCACATTGCCCTCCCTCGTCCTTTACTATGTGCGGGGAGGGGATAAGGCCAGCTGTCAGGTACCCAGAGCTGCTGAATTACTCTAAACTGGGCGGTGGTGCGGGAAGCTGGGGGAATCCTTTGATCTCAGTTTGGTTTATGGTCCAGTTAAATGCTTGGCGGCACCTGTCAGTTAGATTTAGCCAGGGTCATAGTAAAACGAATTGCAATTCATTTGGAGCCATTTCTTTAAACTGTGAAATAGCGTGTCCGTCACAATCTTCAGCAGGATGTTCCTTTGCACTGATATATCCTAAGCGCTTTGAATAGGTGGAAACACGAAAAATTGAAAGTCCACAAAGCAAACCGCCCATTATACAGATCTGTTCTGCATATTATGTTGCGTTCAGAAAAACCAACATGCAGCCAGCTCGTTCTGACTATAGGCCTGAGCTTTTGATGATCCAAGAAATCACGCCCTGCTTCCCACGGGTTTTCCCAGGATGGCAGAATAATACCTCTCATCACACAGATGACCCCATTCAATGGAAATCAAAGGTGGACCCAATACTTCTAAGAATGTATAAGTATCAACCTTTATTCTCTAAAAACAATGATGAGTAACCAAATGGAGCTTTCCTTTTCTTTATATATATGAGACACACAGCCTTCCTTGCACAAGGGAACCCAAACACACGCCATATTGAAATCTACTTTAAGGCCAGGTGCAGTGGCTCACTCCTGTAATCCCAGCACTTTGGGAGGCCGGGCAGGCAGATCACTTGAGGCCAGGACTTCGAGACCAGCCTGGGCAACATACTGAAACCCTGTCTCTACTAAAAATACAAAAATTAGCTGGGTATGGTGGTGCATGCCTATATTCCCAGCTACTCAGGAGGTCGAGACAGGAGAATTGCTTGAACCTGGGAGGTGGAGGTTGTAGTGAGATGAGATCACGCCACTGAACTCCAGCCTAGGTGACAGTGTGAGACTCTGCCTCCAAAAAAAAAATCTAGTTTGAGCCCAGTCCAACTTGGACATTACGGAATCTGACTCAATTCCTGAAATCCTCAGAGAAGCCCTTTTAAAGGGTAGGCTCACCTAGAGAACCCCAGAACACCCCCTCTCCCCCAGTGAGCCCTACCCTGCTTAAGAGAAGGTGACAAGTGACCCAGGGAGGAAGTGAATTTGAATGAAGTTGCATCACTCGGACACAGTGTAGACAATGAGCTCAGTACTGAAGACAGCTGGCTCTGAGAACAGCCAGGTTCAAGGGCCAGGCCTGCCACTCAGAATCTGGGTGGCTTTTGGCAGTCAGCTTTTCCACATCTGTAAAATAAGGGATAATATTCACCTCCCATTTGTGAAAATTACAGGAGACAATATGTGTAAACGGTGACCAGCAGAATAGAAAAATCCAGAAGAAAAATTCTGAGTAATCTAGGCAGGCACTCCACTCTCAAGGGGCCAGAACGTGTTCCCCTCTCCTTAACCCGCGGGCTGTGCGCAATGACTTCCCATGAAAGACTATTACACGGAAACGGGGGAGGAGGGAGAGAACCTTCCAGGGAGAAACCTGCTAACATGACCTCAGCCAGGGGACCAAGGCCAACATTATCAGCAATGGGTCAGGTTGGTAGTGTGTCTCCTGGTGCCATGTGTTGAGAATGGCCCTTTATCAGAGGCCTTCCTCTAAAAACTCATAACTCCAGTCTCATCACAAGAAAAGCATCAGACACGTCCAAATTAAGGAACATTCTGCAATGTACCCGACCAGTCCTCCTCAAAACTGTCAAGGTCGTGAAAAACAAGAGAAGTCTGAGAAGCTCACAGCCAAGAGGAGCCTGAGGAGCCATGAGTGCTAAATGCCACATGTGATCCTGCAACAGAAAAAGGAGATCCGGGAAACGCTGAGGAAATCTGAATAAAGAATAGACTTCAGTTAATAATGGTGCATTGACACAGGTCCATTCATTGTGTCCAATGCATCACAGACGTCAGATCTTAACAACAGAGGAACTGGTGTGAGGCACACAGGCATTCTCTGTACAGTGTTTGCAGTTTCTCTGTAAGCATAAACTGTTCTCAAATCAAAAGTTTATTTTAAAAAAGAGGAGACAGGCCTGGTGCAGTGGCTCACGCCTGTAATCCCAGCACTCTGGGACGCCGAGGCGGGTGGATCACGTGGTCAAGAGATCAAACCATCCTAGCCAACACGGTGAAACCCCGTCTCTACTAAAAATACAAAAATTAGCTGGGAGTGGTAGCAGATGCCTGTAATCCCAGCTACTGGGGAGGCTGAGGCAGGACAATCACTTCAACCCAGGAGGTGGAGGTTGCAGTGAGCAGAGATCACACCAGCGTACTCCAGCCTGGGCAACAGAGCAAGACACTGTCTCAAAATAAATAAATAAATAAATAAAAATAAAAATAAAAAAAGGGGAGAACTAGCACAGAGCTATTCAAAATGAGTGCAAGGTTGGGACGATGATTCAGGGCTGGCTGTGCAGCCTGGTGTGGGGCCTCTCCACCCTGGACCCAAGGCTCTCCGAGTGGTGGGGAGCTCACCAGGAGACCACAGGAGCATTCAGGAGGCAGAGTTGGAGTCCAGCCCCCAACCCCGGGCGGGCAGGAGGAGGGAGTGGAGTGTTTGATTCAGAGAGCTCCTAAACGAGTGGATGCACAGGTCTGTGGTATGCAAAAGAGGAAAGCTGGAGATGACGCCTGGCCCTGCCACGCCCCTGGTTCCGCTCTGCATGGATGCCAAGGCGCCTTTATTGGGAGATACACAGAGGTGGACACCCACACCACCTGGGCCCAACCGGCTTCTCAGCCTGGCCCAACAGCCCTCCTGTGCTTCCCGGTTGACTTTTCCCCCGGCCCCATGGGGAAAATGTTAAACTTTTCATATGGAAGTCACCTACCTCAGGCAAACCCCTCTCCTGGATGACTCATCTTCAAGTTCACAGAGGGAACAGAAACCACCAGAAGGGAAGTCCCTCGGCTTTCCCCCATCGCCCCCCACGCTGCCCACATTCATGGGCCTCCGAGAAGGAAAAGTGAAATCCTGAGCCCTCCAACGGACTGAACCAGCCCCCTCCTGGCCAAGAGGACCCCAGAGAACTCTTGAAAACTGACTCCCGGCTATGACAGGATGGAAGGGCAATTCGCCTGTTATACCCATTCCTTGCTAACCACCGCGAGGCTTCCTTTCTAAGGCTAAACAGAAACCAGCCCGTTCTAAATACTCCTCCACTGATATAAACCAACCGCCTGATGCTGCCCCGCCCTTCTGTGATTTGGACAAAACAACCGACCAGCATTCTACCCTCGGATCCTGCTAACGCTGTCGCTTTTTGAACACAGGTCCCAGGGAGAGGCACGGAGCTCGGAGCTCGACTGCACACGTGCATGTTTCTCCTCTCATCAATATTCAACGCTTCTCCCATAGCTTACAGAATGTGTGTACTGAGCCACCTCGTTCACACGCATTGTTCCTCTGTCTTGTTCTTCTGCCCCTGGAAGGGTCTGTTTCTGGCTTCTGGCCAGAGGCTCTGCTTCCCTGCCACAATGGCCACCCTGCAGGCTGCAACCCTTTATGAGTAGAAAGCTCTTCTTTCCAAGTTTATGAACCTCGCCAGTCCTCAGTTCACATTTCCTACAGAAAACGCAGGGGATTCTCCTCTTGCTGAAAGAGGCGCATCCCTGCTTCTCCCCTCCTGTGCTTGACAGCCACTCCCTGCCCACTGCTGTGGAATATTTATCAGATCCCTCCTGTTTCTCTTCAATCTCTCCTTCCTTGCAGACACTTCCCTCAGAATGCTGTTGGGGCTTAGGAAGCAATACCCCACAGTGAAGGCCTCAGAAGCAAAGGTTTCTCTCTGCCCTCCTGCGCTCCCGTCTCTCAGTCCCTTCTTCCCGGAGGCCAACCATCCAAACCAGAATCCCTCTTCCCCAAGGCAGATCTTTGACCAGAACCCCCTTTCCCTAAAGCCAGCCATAAAACCTAAAAGTACTGCTCTAACATAAAGAAATTATCTGGCCTGCCATGTCTGACCGTAGGTCTTAAGATCCCCATTCTAGAAGCGCCATTCCAGAAGGAAGGAATGCTGCTCAGAGAAACCTGGAAGAATCTAGACAGGCGGGCCCGTGGGGTTTCCCCACTCAGTCTATTAGGAGTCCCTCTACCTGGAATATTCTGCCTCGTCTTTTTACCTGGTGACCTGATGAGCCATCCCTTCCAATGCCAGGTCTTCCCTGGTGCCCCGGCCCCACGGTGTCTCATTGCCCACATTCCCATGCACGTGTGGGGATCCCACAGCCGCCACAGCCCTCGTTACCCAATTCACAAGCCTAAAACTTCCAACTGACTGCATGCTCTGGGGTGCTCAATAAATATGCATTAGATGAAAAGGCTGAAACATTCCTACTTCTCCTTTGGGAAAAGTTTATTTATTGAAAGTATCAGGGTGGGCAAGATGGCTCATGCCTGCAATCCCAGCAGAGAGGCCAAGGCCAGAAGAGGCCAGGGAGGCTGAAGCTAAAGGATCACTTGAGCCTAGGAGTTAGACACAAGCCTGGGCAACATGGCAAGATCCCATCTCAAAAAATAAAAATAAAAATTAGCAGGGCTGGCCAGGCGCGGTGGTTCATGCCTGTAACCCCAGCACTTTGGGAGGCTGAAGGGGATGGATCACCTGAGATCAGGAGTTCGAGACCAGCCTGGCCAACATGGTGAAACGCCATCTCTACTAAAAATACAAAAAATTAGCCGGGCGTGGTGGCAGACACCTGTAATCCCAGCTACTCGGGAGGCTGAGGCAGGAGAATCACTTGAACCCGGGAGGCGGAGATTGCTGTGAGCCAAGATCACATCATTGCACTCCAGCCTGGGCAACAAGAGCAAAACTCCATCTGAAAAAAAAAAAACAGGCAACGAACACAAACTGCTCTAAAAATGGGAAAATGTTACAGAATTGGGTTGTCTAAGACTTGACTGACTCAAGGCATTCAAATTGCAGTTCTCCAGACGAGGCCAGTAGAGGGGGCTGTCGGCTTTGAAACTATAACATCATACCAGCCACGCGGCATGAACACACTCCAGAAATTCTTAGCATAAGGCATTTACCATGCAGATGGCCGGGCAGGGTTAGTAGGGGAGGGCAGCATCCCTGCTCTCTGCAGAACAGGCAGGAGTCTGATGCAGGAACCGGGCAAGCCCCCACCTGGCTAAGGAGCCCTCCTGGCTGGCCAGTGGGCAGGGGTGTGGCCCTGCCATGGCCAATCAGAAGAGCTCAGAAAAGCTCGCAGGAAAAGATAAGGCAGCGTTGGGAAACCAAGACTCGCCAAGTTCTACTCTCTTGTTTGAAGCAGTACAAATTGAGAAAAAAGAAAGCACTTCCAAACAACATGAACATCACAATGAGATCACACTAAGATCGTGATCATGTGCACTGCTTAATAAAATAAGATCGTGATCATGTGCACTGCTTAATAAAATAAGATAAATAGCATGAAGAGGCATTGTTCCTGGCTTCCGACCAAGTCATACATTCTCCTCTGAACTGGGACTCTCCCTGATTCAGCTCAGGAGCCAGGGCTCCACAGCAGCCCAAACCCACAGCCACCCCTCGGAATCCCTGCCGTTCCGTCCCCGTCTCCGGGCAGCATCCTGCCAGGCTGGCTCTCAGCACATAGCCTTCAGAATTTTACAATTAAATGCAAGAAATAACAAGCTGCAAGCACACATCAGAGGTTCCTTACACCCAAAACAAGCTTCACGGGCTCTATCCCATCACCAGCTCAAAGAGACCCCTGGCGTTTCCTCACTTCACCACGTTCATGCTGTTCTGTTAAAGCACAGCAAGGAAACAGATATAAACACACAGCTCTATCCATGGGACTCCTTATTCATTCCTTTGGTTATCTTATTTTATTTTTGTTAGAGGCGAGGTGGTGAAAGTTGAAATGACTGGCTAAATGAGATTTAGAGATTACATGAGGATTTATTTTCATACATTTCTCTCCATTTACAGACCTAGTACAGATTTGGCTGTATTTTTATTGTGCATTAGATAGCAGAGGAAATTAGACTTTTTAGAGAACACTCAAATGGCAGATGAAGGCATTTGCATCCGAATTTGTGCTCATAAATGCTGCGTCCTCCAGAAACCCAGAGCTCCCAACTCCCAGACAACCAACCTAGTTGCCATAGCAAATAATATAAACATATGGCTGCTTTAAGATTTTGCTTCACAATGCTGATTCTGCTTAGTGTGACTGCCGTCTACACAAGCCATCCTCCATCACTGGTTTGGCACAGGCTTGTGACACAACCCTGGTTGGTGAGATGACAACGACACTCCTCTGGAGCCTTCTGGAAATGTTTTCCTGTGTTATAAAAGGAAATGCCGACAGGGATTTGCTCCTCTTCCTTGACATCCCTGAGTGTTGCAACGTGAAGCCATGGCACTTCTAGCAGCTGGGGCCAGCTTGGGACCATGAGGGAAAAGGTAAAAGAATTTCTGAGAAGGGGCTCTAGGTCCCAGCATCACCCAGCTACTCAGTGAAGCAGCCCTGCAACATCACCTGCAGATGTCCTGTGTTGCAAGAGAAGGCAGCGTCCTTGTGGTTGAAGCCAAAAGCATCCTAACAGGCACTAGGCTCAAAAGAGAGCTGGGGAAATACAACTGAAAACCAGAGTTTTGGTTCGCTGTGAGTAGGGAAATACTGAAAAGACTGATCTCAGTCAGGGCTGGCAAGAACACTCTTGGTCACTCAGGGGAAAGGAGAAATCGCCACAGCTTTCTCACGGCCATTGGCAGCTGTGTACACTTAAAACAGGCACAGCCCTTGCTGAAGCAATTCTGTTCTCAGAGTGCGTCTGCACACTGCTTCTCCTCTTCCTTGCCCTGCTTTCGGCCTAGGAAGCTGACCTGCACCACCAGCACCTGCCCGGTTTCCACCCCAGTGAGGTTTCTGGGGTGGCTCAGCAGGGGACCAGGGTGGAAGGAGCGGGATATCCCGCCCTACCTCCCACTCCAGCCCCTGATTGGGGTTCTAGGTTGAGGCCGCCTCTCAGGTTCCAGCTTCTTGGCCTGGGTCACTCTCTGCAGAGCCCCTCCCCTTAATCCTTTCAATGTTGGTTCCCTTAACTCTACCCTTCCCCTGTAATTGACAGGCCCTCATCAAGTCCTCTGTTCAGCCCTCTGAGCACACCTGTCACTCAACATGCCTCCTGCCAGGACCCTAACACGCTCTCCTCAGAGATGCACCCCAAACCCAAGGACTTCATGACAGCCTTGCTGCCATTGGGTAACTCAAAAGTTCACCTGTCCAATAACCGGGACAGTTAAGTATACCATGGTTCATGCACTTTACACAATATCCTCTTTTCAAACAAGTATTTAGGAAGCAAGTACTTCATGTCCAAGGACTGGCCTAAGAGCCGGGTCCACCACAATGAATGAAAGCAATCAGAATGAAGCCTCCCAAACTTGAAGTCTCGGTGGGGAACTGGTATGAGCCACACATCCCATGCAGGAAGGCAGCGCTATGAGCACCCGGGAGGGCTCAGGGACACCGATGCAGCAGGAGCTCCTAGATTAATTACTAAGTGAACAAAACCACTAAACACACAATCTCAACAGAACTAGCCTAGTCATGTGAATAAAAAGTGCACATACATACGTGCGTGTTTGGAAAGGACTGAATGAGGTCTGAAGAGGTAACTCCTGAGTGCTGATAAGGGAGCTGGAATGTTTGGGAGATTGAGAAGGGATCTTTTTCTTCCTTCCTGATACTACTTTTGTAGTCATTTATGGCTGTGAGCACATAGTCGTAGACAACTTTTGAAATTAACAAATCATCAAATAAATAAAACTGGTTATGAAATTGATTAAAATGGGACATCACCTGATTGGGCCTAAACAGCCTCTTTGGCAAAACAGCACAGGAAAGTCATTTTCACTGTAATTCCCTGATGCCTCTGTGTCTTTTCTGACAACATCTCTCCTGGGGTCTGTGACTCTGATCGTCGTCAGTGTCCACTGAGAGGCGCCCTTGGCCGTCATCAGACTAAAAACCTCCAAGCCCTCCATCCTCAACATGGGGTCTCTGGGCCAGTGGCATCAGCCTCACTGGGAAACCTGTTGATCTGCTCATTCTTGGGCCACACCCCAGGCCTATCCAAAGAAAGACTCCAGGGCCAGGGCCTGGCAGTCTGTGCTTCCACCAGACCTGTGTTAATGCTCACATGAACCAGCCCAGGTGACGCTGATGCCAGAGGCACAAGGTTGGGAGCCAGTGTCTAAGCAACGATGCCCATGGGGATGGGGCAGCCCCTAAAGTTTCAGAAAGAAATTAAGGAAAATCTCTTCTGCACGTTGAGGCAATTAAGACACACACAAGGAAGCTTTTTAATCTGTGTTTGTTTAAATGACGTGAAGTCCCTCTCCCCTCCGCCTCCCTGTGCAACCTCAACAATTCAGTCCCAAAGCCTCAGGCAGCGGCCTAGGCTGGGTGTCCAGGGATCAGAGCCCAGGCCAGAGGGTGGGTGCACACCGAGCTGGCCACAGAGAGCTCAAGCAAATCAGTAAATAGGGGAAGATAACAAAAGCCAGTAAAAAAGAAAAACAAAAGGCCAGGCCCGGTAGCTCATGCCTGTAATTCCAGCACTTTGGGAGGCCAAGGTGGGTGGATCACTTGAGGTCAGGAGTTCAAAACCAGTCTGCCCTACACGGTAAAACCCCGCCTTTACTGAAAATACAAAAAGTAGCTGGGCGTGGTGACTGGCGCCTATAATCCCAGCTACTCAGGAGGCTGAGGCAAGGGAATCGCTTGAACCTGGGAAATGGAGGTTGCAGAGAGCTGAGATCGTGTCCCCGCACCCCAGCCTGGGCAATAGAGCAAGACTCAGACTCAAAAAAAGAAAAAGAAAGAAAGAAAACAAGAAGACAAAATACATTATAATAATGATTTTATTTAAATGTAAAAGGCAGAGTAAACCCATCTAGGCATCAAATCATTAACAACAGTTAACTCCAGAGAGCAGAACTGGAGGAGGGCTGAGAGTGAGGTGCAGGAGATATTCACCCAGAAGTTCCTTGTTCATGTGGGGTTTTTTCCTCCCAAACACTCTGTATTGTATTTTAAAATCAGACTCCAAGAACATCAGCCAGGCCAAGTGGAGGAAGCAGGATAACGGCTGAGGCCTCTGCTCGCCTCCTCCTGTCCACCCAGGCAGGTTGCCAGCTGTGACGCTGCCCTCAGGACAGCCCGGACCCTTGTCCACACCCCGGCCATCCAATCCTGCTACTTGACTTGGACTCCAGCTCTGTCTGGCAGCCTGGGTCCCCCTGGGTAGGCCAGCTCCCAGGAGAGCTGAGAACACGGGAATCTTCGCCCCTACCCAGCTTCCCACCTGCCACAGTCTGCATGTTTCTGTCCTCCGAAATTGCTGTGCGAAAATCCTGTACCCAGGTCGATGCTACAGCAGGTGGCTTTGGGAGGTGATTAGGTCCTGAGGGAGGGGGTCCTCGTGGTGGGATTAGTGCCCTCACAAAAGAGGCCCTGGAGAGCTCCTTATTTCCTTATCGCAGCCTGGGCAGCTGAAGACACCATCCGTGACCAAAGGCAACAGAGAGAAGCCAGGAGTGGACTAGAACCATCAAGGACCACCACCCTATTTCTGTTTCTTAAGTAAGATGGCAGAGACAGGCCCCTGTTGATGGGGAGGATGAGGTATTACACCTAATTCAGTGAACCCTGCAAAACTCCGGCAATGCCCCACAGATAGAAGGGCAGAAAAGGAGAGGTGGCCTATGGGGATGCTTTGAGACCCACCGATGACATCTTGCAACACCCCAGGCACGAGGCCAGGCAGGGCACTAAGCTCCCGATGCCACCTTCCCCCTAAGGTGCCACCAGGCAAAGAGCGGGGGCTCCTCCTTGGTTGTTACAGCCTCCCCTGCCACACTCAACTCGGAAGTAAAACTACACAGCGCAGGAGGGGAGTGGCTGTGGGGCCTGCACCTGGTCCCGAATTCTTCCCGCCATGCCCCAGGCTGCTGGGCGCGGAGCCTGGAAAGCAGCTGGAGCCTTTTCCTCCTCTCTTTGCCAGAGCGCCCTCCAATCTCCAAGAGGACCTGTGTCATCCTTGACTTAAAATAAACCGGAGGATGAGCGCAGTCCCAGCAGAAGGATGAGCAAGCCAGAAAAAACAACAACAACAACAAAAAACCCTGGATCAGTGTAAAGACAGTGAGATTCAAAAAGAAGGCGGCTGGGCTACAGGATCAGGGCAGCACCTTCATCTGCAATAGATTGATTGCTCCCCGGTTGTCTCATGCCTAGGAAACCATTTTAAAAATGAAATTGGTTTATTGCAAGAAGCAAAAGAAAATTTTTCAAATTTTAACAATCCATATTCTTAGAAAAATTCAATAGGTCACTGATTCAGTGAAAAACATAAGCATTTGTGGAAAGGGAAGCAATTTGAAATCTGGAGAGACGGCATGAAGTTAAAAAAAATTGAACTGCATTTTTGAATACGGTGTATAAGACCAAATAACTTTTGGTGGAATATATTGGAAGAAAACAATCACAAAGAAATAACGGGCTTTTACTTAGCAGGTCTGATGTTGGTAGCAGTGGTGGTATTCTAATTTCTGACTCTTTGGTAAAATAAATAAATAAATAAACAAACAAACAAACTATCCATAGCTGGAAACTGAGCTAATGAGGTGACTGGGTCTCTTTTCCCTCCAGGAAAGTGCTGGTGCTGGGTGCTGGGTGCTGGGTTCTGGGTGCTGGGTGCTGTCCAGGGGACCCTCTGGGAGTACTTACTTCCTAGGCGGCTCCACAACTCTACGGGCATAGAAGTTAAGCTGTAAAACTGATTGTCTACAGCAAGGCAATGGCACTGTATCTGGTAGAGATATAATTTACTTCCTGTTCTAGCTCAGGCTGCTATAACAAAATACCATAGACTGGATGGCTTAAACAACAGACATGTATTTCTCACAGTTCTGGAGACTGTGAAGTCGAAGAACAAGGCACCAACAGATTCCTTTGCTGATGAGGCTCCTCCTCCTGGTTTACAGGCAGCTGTCTTCTCACTGTGTCCTCACATGGTGGGGAAAGAGCGAGCTCCGGTCTCTTCCTCTTCTTTTTTTTTTTTTTTGAGACGGAGTCTCACGCTGTTGCCCAGGCTGGAGTGCAGTGGCGCGATCTCGGCTCACTGCAAGCTCCGCCTCCTGGGTTCACACCATTCTCCTGCCTCAGCCTCCTGAGTAGCTAGGACTACAGGCGCCCGCCACCGCGCCCGGCTAATTTTTTGTATTTTTAGTAGAGACGGGGTTTCACTGTGGTCTCGATCTCCTGACCTTGTGATCCGCCCGCCTCGGCCTCCCAAAGTGCTGGGATTACAGGCTTGAGCCACCGCGCCCGGCCTCTTCCTCTTCTTATAAGGACACTAATCCCATCATGGTGGCCCTACTCTCATGACCTCATCTAAACTTAATTACTTCCCCAAATCCCCCCCCTTCTAATGCATCATATTGGGGGTTGGCGTTTCAACATATGAATTTGACAGGGGGGACATAAACATTCAGTCTATAACATCACCTTATAGAAAAGATAACCCACAACATTATATTATATTGCTTTATAGGATATTAACCAGTTTTGCATCTATTAGCAGATGTATTTCAGCATTTGTGACTGCCTCTATGTGCCTGTTCTTCAAATTTCCTTTGAACTGGCCTTAACTAATTACTAGCCCATCACTAATTAATGAGTTTTCACTTTCTATCCACCTAACAGTCAAGTTTTAAGCTTTTGAAAATTATCCTTTAGTATCACCATTTTGTGCACATCTGTCACAGGACAGGAAAATGAGTAAATGCATTGTGATTGCAGCAAACCAGGTTTCTTGCTGACAAAGAATGGGGAGAAGCATATAGAGGGTGAAGAGGAGGAAGACTATGGTGTTGCATTTGGATTGGAGGTATCCTTATTTTTAAAATTTTTTTTCTAACTCTGCTCACTGAAATGCCTAGAAGCAATAACATTTAGTGCAAATGAGCACAGCTAGAGGCCAGATTTTGGTTTCTAAACACCATTCCCCACTAAAAAAGAGCTATCATTCCTTGAAGATACAGCTGGTTGCAGATGGGGACTGGGAAAGTCCAGGGAGAATGTGGAACACTTTGGTGTGCCATAAATCAAGAAAATACTCAAAACTGACAGAAACATGACAAAAAGACACTGGAGCCATCTTCAGGGTTACCCACTGGCTAGGTTTGGGATAACTTCAGCACTGAAAAGAACGAAGGTGTTATTGAAGTAGAACACACAACATTTTTAAAAAATGAGTAATGGTACTGAAAAAAAGGGTGGGGCTAAAGGAAAGCTCTTCTTTATAGAAAAATATCAGATAATAAGTGTAAAATAAATGATTCAGAAAAGGATTATCAAGGGCAAAAATTGGTGGGGAGACAGGATATTTATACAATTTCTAAGTATCACCTTGCAGATTACTTCTTAATTACAGAGGGGAAATATCTGCCTTTAAAATGGAGAAATGTGGTGATTCTCACAGTAAGCAGTTCATCAAATTTTAGCATCACCCACATCAGGACAAACTGGCGGTATGTGTTCCTGATCGGACACACCAAGGATATAGCACGGCCAATGCCATATTCTTGCCAAAAATATACACTGTGCTCCAGACTCTGAAGAAACAATCATGGGTGAATACGAAATCAAAACACCTGCAAATAGGCAAGACTTTGGGAAGTACCTCATGAGTATCAAAGCACAGCTATTATCTCTAACACACAAAGAGCTCTGGCAGATCAGTAAGAAAAGAAATCCCTTCTTATCGTACAGTCTCATACCGTCATGACCTAATCCATGTCCCAGCTCTCACCAGCAACACCTGTCCCTCATCTGGATTTCTAGCAGGGACCAGATTTTGGAGCTCCATCTCTTCCTGACTTGCCATGGAGACCTCTTTACTTAGAGGTCTCAGAGCATTTCAAAGTTATGAGAGCCAGCTCAAAACCAGTGTTCCTCCCATTCCTCTTCTTTTACTTATATGCCTTTTGCAGTTGGTGTTATCCCCTGTCCCAAAGCCCAAAGCCATCCTAGATCCCCAGCTCTCCTCAATGGCCCACATCACCACCACCGCCACCTGTGTTTCTAGCCGCACAGCTCCCGGCCCTTCCCTGTGCTCTGAGCCCTCTGCTAGGCCCCCAGGATCCTCTCACCCCTGTCACCACTCACACAGCCTCACGCTACTGAAATACATTCTCTTGCACTGTGCTTAGACTTTTAATGGTCTGGTCCCCGTCCTCCCCTCATCTCTCCTAGACACATGCCATCCTACAGCCATGCCCACCTACACTGTCCCTAAGACTCGCCATTCCTGAGAACTGCCCGGCTCCCTCTCTGCCCCAGCTCAAACCCCCTTCTTGCAAGACCTCTAGCCTTCAGGCTAGATGGAGTGTTCTTGACCCACAGCACCGAGCTCCAGCAGACAGATGGTGCCGGGCTTCACGTCTGTTTCTCTGTCCCATGAGCTGCAGAATTACTCAAGGATGGGGCTGCCCTGTACTTCTGTATCCTTGGTCCCTGACATGGCAGCTGGCCCACGAGAGGAAATGAATCACTGAATGCCTTACAAAGCCTTTTCACACTCTTGCTAGGCTTTCAAAGCCTGGAATCCTCCATGGAGGTGATGCCTCACGCTCCGAAACCTGAGGAGGTGAACACATGTTAGCGCAGCCCCTAGCCCTTTCTAAGTTTGGAGAGTTCCCCACTCTATTCGTCTTGATTGAAAAGTGGGGTGCCCAGACCACTCCCACCATGGGGGATGAAACTGTCAAACACTGGTTTTTCCAGCCTCCCTGGCCCCTCACCCATCAGATCCACCCAGGGTGGCTTTGGTACAGGGGCTTGTGAAGCAACAAGGGACAAGGAGGTCTCCCTTTGGTGACAGCAACAGCTGTTTCCCAACCAGAATCAACATACAGTGTGGTCCGGGGCACTTCCTCCAGTTTCCGGGCCCTGAGTGGGATTCTCAACAACCCCTGACAACCGTGTGAGCTTCCCCTGCTTCCCTCAACACACAAGCGCCTGTCCTTCCTGGCTCAGCCACAGGCAGCTTCTTTGCTTGCAACTGAGAACCTGACCAATGAAACAGACAGAATCTTTGGAGGCCAAGAAATTTGAAAGGGGTCAGTGATAAACCTGGTCAAGACCACTGTTCCAAATGAAGTGTAATTATGAAGAGGCAAGCATAGGTTTCATGTCAGTCCTCAAAAAAATGTCTGGATACAATTCCAAAGGAGGAGAGCCGCCATGCACTTGGCAACACTGACATAAGCGCCGTCCTCTCGATGACTATGATGGGCTGAGGGCCACGTGCTTGGATACCCGCTCACAAGAGGCTCCCACTAATTTCGTCTCAGCTTGTTACACGGATACTCTAACAGCTCTCAGAAACAGTTCCTGGCATTTCTTTAATTCTACAGGTAAAGTGCAAGGTCACCTTCTACACGTGTCTACTTTCATGATTAACTATTATCGAGACACACGACTGTGTCTCTTCCACTGGTGGGTCTGCCAGCCTTGTGCCACCCCCTGTCTTTGGAGCAGGATGGAGTGTGAGGCTCCAGGTGAAGCGGTGACAAGGGTGGCTTTCTGGTGCAGATTCATATTCAAAAACTTTGGACAGTATCAGAGCTTGATCTGCCCACACTGAATTCTGAACAAGTGGGTAAATGCATAGTGTCCCAAATGCACAGCTTGTGCACTCACAGCGATCAGCCCTTCCCTGGCACCCCTCAGTAGCAGGACATGGTTTCTGATCATTTCCATCCTGACTGCATCGTACCGGGAGCCCGGGCTGCCTGGGGGCGGTGCTCTGGCCACGGCTCTGGGAGGAAAGGGGGAAGCCAGCTCTTACCTGCCTGTGCAGCTGTGATTAGGGCTGTGTTCCCCTCGCTGTCCTGCCAGTTGACGTCAACGTGGGGGCACTCTGCTAAGGCCACCACGGTATCCACAAAGCCGTGGTAGCAGGCGACAATAAGTCCGGTCTAGAAATGAAGAGGGGAAGCGGGTCAGAGGGGCAGAGCCGGAGCATGGTGGGTCAGCACTGGGGACCCCAAGGGGCACCCACTACCCTCCAGGGGGCTGGACAGGGCAATGACAGGGACCTGGAGTCCCAATTCTCAGAGGTGGTTTAGAGTGAGCCAGCTGCTCGATCCTTCTCAAATGTGTGTTGAGCACTGACTCGAGTGAGGGCCTAGACGTGAAAACATCAGTGAACTGCTAAGGCCTCAGCCCTCCTGGGGTGTGCTTCCCCCAGGGAGGGAAACGCACCAACTATGGGGCTCGTAGAGAAATAAACGACAGAGCGCGGCAGACGGCGATGGGGTAAAAAAGGTGCGTGCAGGGCAGGGTGCAGCTCTCTAGGGAATAGGGTGGTCAGGCTGGGCTTGGCAGAAGTGAGGTTGGGGTCTGTGTGTGAAAGAGGCAAGGCAATGGGCCACAGGGATAAAGAGAGGGGGAACGCCCCAGTAGAGGAAACAGCTCAAGCAAAGGCCCCAAGTCAGGACCGTGCCTGGTGCAACCAGGGAGCGGCCCAGAGGCCGGCGGGGCTAGAGCAGAGTGAGTGAGAAGAAGAGGAGTAACCTGGGTCCAGGAGGCAACAGGGGGTCTCAGAGGCCGTGGACAGGGCCCTGGGGACCCCCCGAGTAGGGTGAGTGTCCTGAGCCATCGGCTGCCAATCATCCGCATCCACTCTGGCTGCTGGGCAGGAAACAGGCTCTAGAAGAACAGGGTGGAAGCGGGAGCTGGTGGGAGACCACTGTGGGGCCAGGCAGGCGAGGATGGTGTCACACCAGGGTGGGGACAGCAGTTGGGGAGGCAAATTTGGATTCTGGAAAGGAAGATTTGCTGTTAGAATGGAGGTGACGTTGAGTAGAAAAAGAGCACAGGATGACCCCAAAGTTTTGGCCCTAGCAGCTGAGAGGATGCAGTTGCCATCAAATGAGAGGGACAGGCTATGGGACAGGGTGGGCGTGGGGACAGATGGCCTGCAGACTCCAGTGTATTGTATGATACTGTCTCTGGACAACCCAGTGGTGACGTCAGGTAGAGATGGATAGCAGCGTGGAGTCATGGAGAGAGAACCAAGCTCGATAGATACACTGAGAGTTGATTTTGTACATCTATCAATTAAATATTACCAAACGTTAAAATCTTAGCTCCCAGTGGAATGGCGCAAGAAGTGGGGCTTTGGTGGGGTGATTAAATCACAAGGGTGGAGCTCTCATGGATGGGATTAGTGTCCTATAAAAGGGACCTCAAGAGCTCTCTTGTGCCTTTCTCCTCCAAGTGAGGACGCAGGCAGAAGTCTGCAGTCTGCATACTGGAAGAGGGCCCAGGCCAGAACCCCACCGTGCTGGTGCCCTGATCCTGGGCTTCCAGCCTCCAGGAATGTGAGAAATAAATTTCCACTCTGTGTAAGATCTTAGCCTTCCAGCCCCTAGAACTGTGAGGAATAAACTTCCATTATAAGTAAGTACCCCGTCTATGGTGTTTTGTTGCAGCAGCCCAAGTTGACAAGGAGACTTTATAACAAAGGAAAACAGCGTAGACTCAGGTGTGAGGCTCACCGCCTCACAGACGTACATAAAGTGAGATGCTAAAATTCAACCCAGGGTAGGAGCTAATGACCAAGCAATCAAGTGTCACTCTTGGCAGTGCCAGCCACACCACCACTGCATGGGAGGCACAAAGTTTACCTTGAGAGCCACTCCACAGTGGCCCAGCCGATTTTCACCAGATTTATTTATTTATTTATTTTTTTGAGACAGAGTTTCGCTCTTGTTGCCCAGGCTGGAGTGCAATGGCGCAATTTCAGCTCATTGCAACCTCTACCTCCTGGGTTCAAGTGATTCTCTTGCCTCAGTCTCTCAAGTAACTGGGACTACAGTCATGTGCCACCACACCCGGCTAATTTTGTATTTTTAGTAGAGACAGAGTTTCGTCATGTTGGTCAGGCTGGTCTTGAAATCCTGACCTCATGATCCACCCGCCTCGGTCTCCCAAAGGGCTGGGATTATAGGCGTGAGCCAACACGCCCGGCCAATTTTTAGTAAGAATATAATTTTTCATGGAACAATAAGAGGACTCGAGTAGCTCTGCCCACTTACCTCAATAAGGCTCCTAGTTGCCCCACAGAAGAATATTAAATCACAAATATTCATGTTTTTAAAGTTCTACAGAATACCATTGATTTTCTAACACTGACATCCATACCACGGCATAATGAACTCAATAACTGTTGACTATGGAAAAGGGTCTTTAATACACTCTAGCTTATGCGCCCTTTGAAATAGGTCATTCCATCGATACGGTGAAATATTTCACAATAATCTAATTTTAAATAGAAAAGTGGCTGCAGGCAGGCTCTCCTTAGAAGCCGCTGAGGTTTTCAGCCTCTCTGGGAACTAAGAGTTCGCTGCCGCCACCACCTCCATTCTCCCAGCTAACCTACCAGCCTGCTTTCGCATAAATGTGCCGGAAAACTTGTCATTCCACCCAGGGAGCGCCCAAAAACCGTTTTTAGCTTCTTTGGATGGAGATATTGCTCTAGTATTCTACAATTTCCTGACTTATAAATAAAACATATTGAACATAATGTAACATCTTCCTCTGCATATAATTACACAAGTAGCTCATATTTATTGCAGAAAAAGATCCAAAAATTAAAGAGAAGAAGTAAAGTTATAGACCAGACACACACATATGCCCACATTTTTCTTTAAACTAAAACAGGACCATTTGCTATATGTCTTAGTTAGGACTATATCAGCAATATCTTCACATCAGTAAAAGTAACTCTGTGTCAAAATTTCTGATAGATACGGAGTATTCTATTCTATGTGGGGTAGAATTGTCATTATTTAACAAACCCCTATTCTCAGATACTCAGATGATCTGTTTCTCACTTTCTCATGAGTAAAACCTGCAATGAAAGCCCTGGAGCTAAGGCTTTGTGTATTTTGTTTCTTGTTTTCTCAGGAAACATTGTTAGGAGCAGGATTTCTGGATTAAAGAAAATAGGTATTTTGAAAGCTTTTAGCATATACTGCAAACCTGCCCTTCAGGAAGGTCCCAGATGGCATCTGCCTTTGCCAACCCTGACATCCAACCTGCACTTAAAGGGCTCAGGTTAAAAGGAACGCCTTCCCTAGGTGGCTACAAGAGGGACATGCTCAGGGCTCCGGAAGTATCTGGCTCCTGAATTAGGTCTCTTTCAGGACCACCCTCCCCTCCCCTCCTTCTCACCTCAACCAGGGAAGGGTTCTGCTCCGGACAGATAGCACCTCCTCCCTCCACCACACTCCTCCAGCTTCCTAAGGTAAAACTTCCCAAAATGTGCAGCAGGCACCTGCTGGCAGCCACCTTGGGAAGGCTGATATAGTATTTAGAAACCTAAAAACATCACTTTTTTTTTTTTTTTTTTTTTTTTTGAGACAGAGTTTTGCTCTGTGGCCCAGGCTGGAGTACAGTGGTGCGATCTTGCCTCACTGCAACCTCTGCCTCCCGGGTTCAAGCCATTCTCCTGCCTCAGCCTCCCGAGTAGCTGGGACTACAGGTGCCTGCCACCAAGCCCAGCTAATTTTTGTATTTTTTAATAGAGACAGGGTTTTACCATGTTGGCCAGGCTGGTCTTGAACTCCTGACCTTGAATGATCTACCTCAGCCTCCCAAAGTGTTGGGATTACAGGCATGAGCCACAGCACCCAGCCAGAACATCACTTATTATATTAACAAATTAAATGAGGCCAGGTGCAGTGGCTCGTGCCTATAATTCCAGCACTTTGGGAGGCCAAGGTGGGAAGACCACTTGAGGCCAGGAGTTTGAGAACAGCCTGGGCAAGACAGTGAGACACCATCTCTACAAAAAAAAAATTTTTTTTAATTAGCCATACATGGTGGCACATGCCTGTCATCCCAGCTACTCAGGAGGCTGAGATGGGAGGATTGCTTGTGCCCGGGAAGTCAAGGCTGCAGTGAGCCGAGATCACGCCACTGAACGCCAGGCTGGGTGACAAAGCAAGACCCTGTCTCAAAAAAAAATTGGGGATGGGAGGTAGATGATCATTATCTAAGTGAGTTAAAGCTCTCAACACATACACATGCACACACAGGAAACTGCATAGAAAACATCTAGAAGAACCACACCAAAATATTAAGAACAGAAGGAACATGAATGGGAGGTATGTGATGGTTAATTTCATGTATCAACTTGGCTAGGCCACAGTACCTAGGTATTTGGTCAAACATTATTCTAGATATTTCTGTGAAGGTATTCTTTAAATGAGACTGATACTTAAATCAACAGACTTTGAGTAAAGTAGATGCCCTCCGTCATGTGAGTGGGCCTCATCCAATCAGCTAAAAACCTTAAGAGGAAAAAGGCTAGCCTCCCCACACCCTGGGAAGAAAAAACTTGACCAGCAGCACTGCCTTCGGAGTCAAACTGCAACTCTCCCCCAGATCTCCAGGTTTGAACTTGCCAGCCCCTACAATCACACACGCCACTTCCTTAAAACAAATCTCTCTCTTTCTCTACATATATGTACACACACACACACACACACACATACAATTTCTCTGGAGACCCCTGACTAATCCAGGGTGGGTGGGGTGGTGAAGGAATATTTTGGAAGAACTACTTTCACTTTTTTTTTTTTTTTTAAGATGGAGTCTCGCTGTCACCAGGCTGGAGGGCAGTGACGCGATCTCAGCTCACTACAACCTCCACCTCCTGGGTTCAAGCGATTCTCCTGCCTCAGCTTCCCACGTAGCTGGGACTACAGGCGCATGCCACCACGCCCAGTCAATTTTTGTATTTTTAGTAGAGACGGGGGTTTCACCATATTGGCCAGGATGGTCTCAATCTCCTGACCCTGTGATCCGCCCTCCTCGGCCTCCCAAAGTGCTGGGATTACAGATGTGAGCCACCCCATATGATTCTGTGCAGTTAGAATTCTTATGTAAAACAAAGCTGTATTCATGAGGAAATGATATCGTTTTAATTAACATTGAAAAAAGCAAGCAAACACAATGTTTACATTAATAACATCCTCATTAAGAAATAGTTTTACAATAACCACTGTAAACAAATGCAAACAAGAGCTGTCTGTGAAAGAAAAAGGAGGGCTGGGTGCTGTGTGAGGCCCAGCACAGTCTACAGAAGAAGTGGGAGTCCACGACAGCCAGGGGAGAGACCGAGGCACCAGAGGCCCAGGGAGCCCCAGAACCACGTGGGGCCTATGGTACCACAGTAGGGGAGCCATCATCCTGATGACCCAGAATAAAAAGGATGTCACCATGCTTGAGTGTGAGAAAAAATTCCAAGAACCAAGAGAGTACATTTCAGATACTTAAAAATCCATTTCTATAAAACCCCATAATAACACCAGCAATAGGTCAGGGGAGATGTCTGTGTGGCTTTATGACTGAATGCAAGAATTCTGGCCTCTAAAGAGCTACTATATTTCTAAAAGGTGGCCATGAGCTCCTGCTAACACATGTCTGATTTGCTGGGTAAACTATTTTAGGCAAGTTTCAATCATCTCAGGATATTTTAAGACAATGCAAATTAAAATCATCAGGGGTCTAAGAAAAGAATCTTGCATTGGGGACAGGGGTGGGCATCCAGGATAAACATCAATGATAGCATTTGGTCGCAGCAGCTGCAATGGCACAAGAGAGATGGATTCCCTGTGAGGAGCCGACTTCCCGGTTCAGTTCACACAGGTAATTTAGGAATACTCAGGCGGCATGAATGAAGACTGACTCAAATGCTCCATTCTGAATGTCCTCTGGAGACAGAGCCTTACTATCTGCCATGCACGGAACATTTGTGTCCCTTCAAAATTCATATGTTGAAATCCTAACCCTCACGGTGATGGTATTAGGAGATGCAGCCGCTGGGAGGTAACCAGGTCATAAGGGCAGCGCCAATGGGATTGGTGCCCTTATACAAGAGGACCCCAAGAGCTGCCTTGCCCTCTCCACCCTGTAGGGACACAGTAAGAAAGTGCTGTCTATGAACCAGAAAGCAGGCCCATGATCTTGGACTTCTCAGCCTCCAGAACGGTCAGAAATAAATCTCCATTGTTTATAAGTCACCCAGTTTACTGTATTGCGTTATAGCAGCCTCAGCAGACTAAGACATCATCTAATTAAGCTATTCTCCAAACAAGATTCCAAAGGAAAGGATACTTCATACAAGTCTTAAAAATTCTAAGATCCCTCAACACCAGTTCATTGCTTCAACATATCATAGAAAAGCAGTGAGTACTGCAGCCTCAAGCCCAGCGCCACAGGCAGGAATCCTTTCCCTGGGCCTAAATGGAATGAAAGAGCATGAGAGGGAGGCCCCAGGAAGACAGGGAGTCTTCAACACATGTGGCTTGTAGAGAAGACCAAGTGTGCACATCAACCACCACTGCTGGCCTTAAATTCCACACTACGCTATGCACTGGGTGTCATACAAGGCAAACCCTTCCCGGTCAACTCTCAAGGCTGGTAAATGAATTCAGCTGCAAAGACCAGCCAGCAAACTTCCTTTCTGAAGGGTCTCCCTAGGAGTTCCGATTTGTCTGCAATTTCTATGATATGACATCTATTTTCTTTTAAATACACTCCCTAAGTGTGATTGTTAGTATCTTGAACCAGATACTTTCTGGGATGTGTTGTTAGAAGTTTGGAGGGTAAAGGTCGGGTCCAGTTCTAGTGCAGAGGGGTGGCAAGTGGCAAGGGGAGAGGATTTCCTGGCCAGGAGGCAGGACCCAGCACTGCAGGTCAGACACCACCACTTCAGTCCACTGCCTCTCCAAAGCCAGCTCATTATAAAGAATCCCGTGGAACGTTCCGTGCACCAAACCTTAACCATGGATCAGTGTTGGGGAAAAGCGGGCGAACCACACAGACACAGGGACAACCCCAGTGAGCTGCCTGGACTCAGGCAGCCCCTGTTCCAAGTGCCCTTTGGTATGTGTGTATGAGTGTTTATTACGAAAAAAATTCCAAATATAGAGAAAAGTAAAATAGAAAGTAAGATAAGTAAGATAAACACCCATGTCTTCATCGGTTACATTAACGAAGGTCAATATTTTGTCATAACTGCTTCAAACTTTTTAAAGGAATCCGCATTACAGAAAAAGTTGAAATGCCTTTTTGTACTTTCTTCTCCGTCCCTCCCAGAGGTGATCACTATTTGGTGCTGCTGTGAATGCTCTGATTTTGCTTTTGCATTTTTATTACATATGCATGTATCCATAAACAATATATTTATTTATTTTTACTCATTTATTTCGAGACAGAGTTTCACTCTGCTGCCCAGGCTGGAGTGCAGTGGCACAATCTCAGCTCACTGCAACCTCTGCCCCCCAGGTTCAAGCAATTCTCCTGCCTCAGCCTCCCAGGTAGCTGGGATTACAGTCTCCTGCCACCACGCCCAACTAATTTTTTTTACTTTTAGTAGAGACAGGTGTTCGCCACGTTGGCCAAGCTGGTCTCAAACTCCTGACCTCAGGTGATCCACCCACCTCAGCCTCCCAAAGTGCTAGGATTACAGATGTGAGCCACTGTGCCCGGCCCATAAGCGATATATTTAATAGAGAGCATTATTTCCTATTTCAAATATTTGCACAAAACGCTCTGCATGTACATTTGAGCCTGAAACTTGGTTTATTCAAGCAGTGCTGGACGTGATCTAGCCAAATCACTGGCAAATGCATTGTGATTACTATAGTGTCTCTGCATGTCCATCCATGCCCCTGAACTGATAGACACTGTGTCCAAAGTTCTGTGATTACAAACACAGAGCACTGAAATTAAAACCTTGATCTGTATCTCCTGATGCACCTCAGCTGGAAATTAACTGGGATCCTTGTCTGTGTCAGTTTTTCGACTAGGGCACTATTGACAAGTGGGGCCAGATAATTCTTTATTCTGGGGGGGCTGTCCCCTGTACGATACAATCCCTGGCCTCTACCCATTAGATGTCAGGAGCATCTTCTACCCTCATTTATGACAACCCAAAATGCCTCCAGACATTGCCAAATGCACCCTGGGAAGCAAAATTGCCCCCAGGAGAGAACCAGTGCTCTAAGTGGACAAGCTGGGGGTAGAACATGAGCCAAAGTCCTCTCCAAAGCAGCTGTAACAACTTCAACTCCACCACTCATGGGTGAATGTTACAGTTTTTCTTCATTCTCACCAATTCCCAATACCTTTGCATTTTCACCAGTCGGATGCGTAAACACTGTTACTGTGTTTTCACTTCACATTCCCCTCATTGCCAGTAAGACTGGCTATCTTTCCATGTACCTATTGGCAGTCTGGATTTCCTCTTTGCTAAAGGATTTAATTATGTCTTTTGTCCATTTCCCATTGGCTTCTTTGTCTCTTCCTCATTGATCAGTATGAATTCTTTTTTGTTTTGCTTTTGTTTTTTTTTTCCGTCACCCAGGCTGTAGTGCCATGGCACGATCTCAGCTCACTGCAGCCTCCATCTCCCAGGTTCAAGCGATTCTCCCACCTCAGCTGACCAGGTAGCTGAAATTACAGGTGCCCTCCACCATGCCTGGCTAATTTTTGTATTTTTAGTAGAAATGGGGTTTCACCATGTCGGCCAGGCTGGTCTCAAACCCCTGACCTCAAATTATCTGCCCGCCTCGGCCTCCCAAAGGGCTGGGATTACAGGCATGAGCTACTGCCCTTGGCTGATAATTTTAAATTTTCTAGTGGCCAAATTAATAAAAGCCAAATGAAATCCTAATAAATATATTGATTTAACTCAACATATCCAAAATATTACCATTTCAAAACGCAATCAATAGAAAAAATTTAATGAGCTATTTTACTTTTTGGGGATGAATCTAGTGCATATTTTACACTTACAGCACACCTCAGTTGCACTGTGTCCAACAGCCACCTGGAGCTACCAGCTACACTACTGGGCAACACAACTCTGGACACTAAAGCTGGCATCAGGATGGCACTGGTGCCCAAGGCTGACACTAAGATGTAGCAAAGGAGGCCCTGGGACACGAAATTTAAAGAGGCGATCCATCTCAGGCACCACAGAGAGTAGGTGCCTCTGTCAGTGCTGCCCCTGAAGCTCTGTCGAGGGTGTTGCAATTGTTTTCTCTACACCACTTGCTTTTTCATTTACCATCCCATTTCACATTTCTTTCTTTCTTTTTTTTTTTTTTTTTTTTTTTTTTTTGAGACAGAGTCTCGCTCTGTCGCCCAAGCTGGAATGCAGTGGTGCTATCTCGGCTCACTGCAAGCTCCGCCTCCCGGGTTCCCGCCATTCTCCTGCCTCAGCCTCCTGAGTAGCTGGGACCACAGGCGCCCGCTGCCACGCCCGGCTAATTTTTTGTATTTTTGGTAGAGATGGGGTTTCACTGTGTCAGCCAGGATGGTCTCGATCTCCTGACCTTGTGATCCACCCACCTCGGCCTCCCAAAGTGCTGGGATTACAGGCCTGAGCCACCACGCTCGGCGCCCATTTTACATTTCAATGCAGTCATATTATTAATCTTTTCTTTCATGGGAATGCTTTTTGTCATGTGTTTAAGCAATGTCTCTTATTCAAAAACCCTAAAGATATTCCTCTGTATTTAATTTCAAAAGTTTCGAAGTTTATTTTTTTTCACAGTGAGGTCTTGAATCCACCATGGTTTTTATTATGGAAATTTAAATTTACCTTTTTCTGTTTTCCTAGCACAATATATGAACACATGCATTCTTTTCCCATTGGTAGTAACAGCATGCTCAAGCACATCCCACCTCCCCATAAGCACACGAATGCACTGAGAGTTGCTTCCGTTGGTCTAGCAATCTACCTTGGCCCCAAGGCAATCCTGATTCCACACTGCAGCCTTGTGTTTTGCAAGGAAGAAACCTTCCTTGCTCTTCCCCTTCAGAACTGCCATGGCTCTTTTTTTTTTTTTTTTTTAGACGGAGTCTTGCTCTGTTGCCCAGGCTGGAGTGCAGTGGCGCAATCTCGGCTTACTGCAATCCTCATGGGTTCACGCCATTCTCCTGCCTTAGCCTCCTGAGTAGCTAAGACTACAGTCATGCACTACCACGCCCAGCTTTTTTTTTTTTTTTTTTTGTATTTTTTGAGTAGAGACAGGGTTTCACCATGTTGATCAGGCTGGTCTCAAATTCCTGACCTCAAGTGATTCACCCGCCTCAGCCTCCCAAAGTCCTGAGATTACAGGCGTGAGCCCCCACACTCAGCCAGCTGTTACTATTCTTGATTACCAAGCTTCGTTTTAAAATCAAATTCAGTTCTCAATCCTCCTAGAAGACGTGGTGAAGAAGACTGTGCAAAACACCAGACCATAGGTCACCAGAGGACACCTAAGACGACATGCCCGGACTGCCAGGAATAGGCATTTGTCTCCTCCTAGAGAGGGCTAAAGGAAGCTGCTGCTGGGAGGCACTCAGTAACAAGGAGCTATAAATAAGAAGATGAACTCACAGACAGTCCAGCAGGAAAACAAGCAGCTGGAAGCTCATCATCCAGCGTGTTTCACCGCCCCAAGTAGACCTCAGTATTCCTCAAAAACGTCCCTGACAACACCCTCCATTCTCTTCCATTTATCCTATACAGTAGCACGCACAGGAGGAAGATTCATTCAAGTATGGGCGACGGTCTGTGAAGAAGCCGGTGAAAGTACACACACACAGTCTTTTTTAATTGTTTGAACCAGGACTATTCAGTTGCACTGGATTCAGCCGCAGTACGCACTGGCATTATTCCATTATCTATTTCTTCCTGCCTCTCGGTAAAATTGCATTTCCCCACCCTTTCTGAGTTCTGACTTGACCATCTGGTTTGCTTTGGGTAATGAAATGTAAGTGAAATAGCAGGTGTCGCTTCCAGGAGGAAGTTTCGAGAGACGGTGGACGATGTGCCACCTTCCCTTTTCTCTGTCTTGACTGCCCATGAAGCTCGGAGATGGGACGGCTCTCAGCCTGGGCCTCTGGGGTGAGGGCAAAGAGAGCAGAGCCCTGCCCCCTCCAGCCAGTGCACAAGAGCATGAATGAGTGAGAGGCAAACCTTTGTTATTTTAAGCCACTGAGACTTGAGGTGGTTTGTTATCACAGCAACACAGTTGAGTGTGTGTGCGTGTGTGTAACAGCAGCGTACATCATCTATGCATGTGTCAGGTTGCCTACTTTTTGTTCCCCTTGGGAAGAACTGTCCTTTATTTTAAGATTATGTCTTTGCTACTTGATTGGGCACAAAACATACTTATAAAATGGGTTGGGCGTGGTGGCTTATGCCTGTAACCCCAACACTTTGGGAGGCTGAGGTGGGTGGATCACTTGTGATCAGGAGTTCAAGACCAGCCTGGCCAACATGGTGAAATCCTGTCTCTAAAAATACAAAAGAATGAGCCAAGTGTGGTAAGGCACACCTGTAATCGCAACTACTCAGGAGGCTGAGGCACAAGAATTGCTTGAACCCAGGAGGTGGAGGTTGCAGTAAGCCGAGATCGCACCACTGCACTCCAGGCTGGGTGACAGAGTGAGACCCTGTCTCAAAAATAAATAAATAAAATGATGATGACATGCGTTATGACTTTTAAATTTATTTCTTAGCTTGTAAAACAATAATTTGGCAATCACGTCATGCCACCTATTCCAAAACCATTTTACACCAAGTGAACCCAGCAGCCTGGGCGCCACGGTCCTGTGCTGCGCCACTGAGCGGCCGAGCATGCTGCAGCCATAGCTTCTGAACTCTCCCATGGCCACACCAAGCCCCTGGTGGTCTGTGTTCCCCCTGGTGCCGTGCCTCATGTTTTCAGGCCTCAAAGCCTTTGCAGGTGCAGTGGCCTCCGCCGGGAATGCCCATCCTCCCTGCCCCTGACCCTATCACCAAGTCGGCCTACACATTTCTGAGTCTCCTGCCAGTATGGCCCAAGCCCTTTGACGCCCATTTTCTGACGGTCTCACGGGGCTGCCGTTCACACACCAGCCCTCACTGAACAATAAGCTCCAAGTGGAGGAAGATCATATCTTTTTAATTTTGCTTCCCAAGTGCCTGACATCTACAAGACGCTCAATAAGCACTTGCTGAATGAAGGCACATACCCCTGAAATGGATCAGTGCCTCCTACCCGGAATAACACCCAGCTTACTCTAAACTGCGGGCCGACACGCAGTGCCATGAGCTTGAAGCTTTTTATGTTCCTTCTACAGTCAGGAAAGGAAATGAGTTCAGGTCCCCAGAGACCTCAAAGATGCAGCTCCCTTCCAGTGTGGTGTCACTCTCAGCAGGTACCCCCAGATCTGGGGATGAACAATATAGATCTGAAAGCAAGAGCCAGACTCAAAAGAAAATGAAAGTGGACCCAAGAACTCCATTCTGAGGAATTCACTTCAGAGACAACAGTCCGTCAAGAGCTGGGCCCGGCGGCTCACACCTGTAATCCCAGCACTTTGGGAGGCCAAGGCGGGAGGAATGCTGGAGCCCAGTAGTACGAAAGCAGCCTGGACAACATAATGAGACCTTATCTCTAAAAAGAAATTTAAGAACTATCCAGGTGCAATGGCACACATGTGTACTCCCAGCAATTTGGGAGGCTAAGGCAGGAGGATCACTTGAGCCCAGGAATCAGCTACAGTGAGCTATGATCATGGCCCTGCACTCTAGCCAGGCCCTGTCTCCCTGTCTCACAAACAAAAAAGGAAGTCAAGAGATTTGTATCTGTATAAAGACCTGTAACTACACAGCCTGAAAAACACCCAAATATAAAACATACATCAAGAGATGACTGGCTAATGAAATACATGCTCTGGAACCCAGGCACAGTGGCTCTTGCCTGGAATCCCAACACTTTGGGAGGCCAAGGCAGGTGGATCATCTGAGGTCAGGAGTTCAAGACCAGCCTGGTCAACATGGTGAAATCCCGCCTCTATTAAAAATACAAAAAATGAGCTGGCTGCAGTGGTACACACCTGTAATCCCAGCTACTTGGGAGGCTGAGGCACAAGAGTCACCTGAACCTGGGAGGCAGAGGTTGCAGTGAGCCGAGGTCATGCCACTGCACTCCAGCCTGGGTGACGAGTAAGATTCTGTCTCAAAAACAACAAAAATAAATAAATATATGCTATGGGACACGATGTCACTCACCCAAAACAGGAATGAAATTATGATGCACGTGCTGATGTGGGAAGAGCTTCATAGGAGAGTCTTCAGTGAGAAGTAATAATAGTAACCACAGGTCAGAGGAGCTGATACCGTATTATTTCTTCTTGTGTGAACTTCTAAAATGTGTGCGTGCCTTTGGCATGGCTATGTTCGTAAAATGTCTTTCATTTTTCTGAAAGGGGATGTAGGAAATTTAAGTAGCCATCATCAAGGCACATAGTGAGAGGGAGCAGTCTTTTGGGATTTTATTATAGATTTTGGGTCTGTTTCAATGTCCTTTTGAGGTCACGTATTTTTAAATTACACAAATAAAATTATGTTGGCAGCAGTGCTATAGGTGATATTTGTGTTTTTTTATTTTTTTATTTTTTTTTGAGACAGAGTCTCACTCTGTCACCCAGGCTGGAGTGCAGTGGTGCGATCTCGGGTCACTGTAACCTCCGCCTCCTAGATTCAAGCGATTCTCCTGCCTCAGCCTCCAGAGCAGCTGGGACTACAGGCGCCCGCCACCACGCCCAGCTAATTTTTGTATTTTTAGTAGAGACGGGGTTTCACCATACTGGCCAGGATGGTCTCGATCTCTTGACCTTGTGATCTGCCTGCCTCAGCCTCCCCAAAGTGCTGGGATTACAGACGTGAGCTACTGCGACAGGCCAATATTTGTATTTTTATCTATGCTTTTCTGCTTCAAATAGAGATGCCTAATAAACTGTTTTAAATAAAGAAATAAGACATTTTACTAATAAAATAAATAAATATGTAAAACACATCAAGATAATTCTTTCCAACATGGGGTCACCTTGTAGCCCTGTAATTAGGATTTGATAAATTCAAGGTTGTCAGTAATTCAAAACAATTTCTCTTTAGACTAAATTTTGCATAAAATGTAAATCTTATTATCACTGCAAACCTCTTTTGGGATTTATGATTTTAGATTAGTAATGTATGAAACTACTACTTTGTTCAACTCTAATCCCTCTACCAAGTTCATGTATATACCTAATCTATTTCTATCTCAGAGGCTCGCCTAATTTTCCCGACACCGGGAATGGTTTCCACGCAGTGATCGTACAAGCGTTCTGTGATGAAAGAAAACGAAGCCTGTTAACAGTTGACCTGAAGGCAGTGACTGTAACAATTACATGTTCTTCTGACCATTGATTCACTTAATCTTTTCGAAATTAAGCTTGGAATTTTTACAATGGATGTACAAAGCTTGACAGAGAACTTAAAGGAACTAGCAAGGCTAGAAGAGCAGAATATAGAAACTCACTCGGCCAGGCTTGGTGGCTCATGCCTATAATCCCAGCACTTTGGGAGGTTGAGGCAGGTGGATCACCAGAGGTCAGATGTTCAAGACCAGCCAGGCCAACATGGTGAAACCCCGTCTCTACTAATCATACAAAAATTAGCTGGGTGTGGTGGCGAGTGCCTGCAATCCCAGCTACTTGGGAGGCTGAGGCAGGAGAATCGCTTGAACCCGGGAGGCAGAGGTTGCAGGGAGCTGAAATCTTGCCACTGCACTCCAGGCCTGGGCAATAAGAACAAAACTCCAGCTCATTGGGAAAAAAAAAGAAGAAGAAGAAAAGGAAAGAAAGAAACTCACTCAATGAGAAAGAGCTCATGAGTATAATATTCTTATTCATTCCGCACCCTGTACTTCTAATATTCACAACCACAGTTATGGCGGCCAGTCTCCCGGATGGCCCCAGTGGTCTCTGTTGCCTCCTGGTACTCACATCCTTGGTGATCACCCCTCATGCTGAATCAGGGCTGGCCCCTTATGGCAGGATTAATGGTGTATGCCTTCCACGGCCACATCCTAAAGGATCTTGCAGCTTTCACCCCAGTCTCCTGGATTGCAGGCTCTTGAGGAAGCCGGCCGCCATGCCCTGTGGACACTCAAGAGAGACCCACAGGGAGAGGAACTGAGGCCCCCGGCCAACTGCCAGCACCAATGTGCCAGCCACGAGACAGAGACACTTTGGAAGGGGACCCTCTGGCCTCAGTCAAGCCTTCAGACAACTATAGCCACAGCCAGCATCCCCACTGCAACTCACAAGAAACCCTCAGTCAGAACTGCCCAACCAGGTTCCCACATTCCCGAGCCATAGACACTGTGAGAGAAAAGAAATGATAATTATTATTTTAAACCACTATGTTTTGGGGTGATGCATGTAGCATTAGCTAATACAAACATCAACAAGTCATAAGGATAGAATAATGACAAAATCCAGTTACAATTTTCCAAAGCCTGTCATATTAACACACAATTCCATGTTTCTGTCTTGAGAACTGGATCATTCATTAAAGTTGAATATATGCTTATACAAGATAATATATAATTAAATAAAACACATTAGTATTTTATTAATAGCCATTGAGATCTACTAGATGTTAGGTGCAGCTAGATTAGATATAATTAATGCCACAAATCAGCTAAGAAAATTTCCTCTCTGGACTTCACTATATTCCCAGAAGACGTCAGGAAAGTGCTATATTTCTCTTTTTTTTTTTTTTTTTTTCCAAATATGTTCTCCTTTTGGTAGGGCACAGTGACTCACACCTGTAATCCCAGCACTTTGGCAGGCTGAGGTGGGAAGATTGCTTGAGGTCAGGGGTTCGAGACCAGCCTGGTCAACATGGCAAAACCCCATCTCTACCAAAAAATACAAAAATTAGCCAGGTGTGGTGGTGCATGTCTGTAGTCCCCACTACTCAGGAGGCTAAGGCGGGAGAATCACTTGAACCCAGGAAGTGGAGGTTGCAGTGAGCCGAGATCACACCACTGTACTCCAGCCTGGGTGACAGAGAAAGACTCCGTCTGAGGGGGGAAAAAAAAAAATTCCACGCACAGTGGCTCACACCTGTAATCCCAGCACTTTGGGAGGCTGAGGCGGGTAGATCACGAGGTCAGGAGTTTGAGACCAGCCTGGCCAACATGGTGAAACTCTGTCTCCACTAAAAATACAAAATTAGCCAGGTGTAGTGGCACACACCTGTAATCCCAGCTACTGGGGAGGCTGAGGCAGGATAATCACTTGAACTCAGGAGGCAGAGGTTACAGTGAGCCAAGATTGCACCATTGCACTCCAGCCTGGGCAACAAGAGTGAAACCCCATCTTAAAAAAAAAAAAAGTCATCCTTTTGAAATTATTTTTAAAAGTTAAAAAAGAAAAACCCTTTTTCTATTGTATAATCTTACATGTTATCAAACAATAGTGAAATTGAGGTATATGAAGAATTTTAATCATGAGGAAAGGCTTAAATTACCATAAAAAAATAAATATACATTTAAAAAATTATATAAAATCATCTATTAACAATGCATGACAAAAAACAAGAAAGAAAATGCACTAAACCTTCAGTAGTAATTGATTCTGAATGAGGAGGTTATAAAACGTTGTAAAAAGTCTCATTTTCCCCTACGATGAACATCTATTTTTATTTAATAATCAGAAAATACAACACTTTTAAGGACGGGAGCTGGGCACAGTGGCTCACCCCTGTAATCCCAGCACTCTGGGAGGCCAACGCAGGTGGATCACCTGAGGTCAGGAGTTCAAGACCAGCCTGGGTAACATGGCAAAACCCCGTCTCTACTAAAAATACAAAACTTAACCTGGCATGGTGGTGCACACCTATAATCTCAGCTACTCAGGAGGCTGAGGCAGGAGAATCACTTGAACCTGGGAGGCAGAGGTTGCAATGAACTGAGATCACTCCACTGTACTCCAGCCTAGGCGAGGGAAAAAAAAAAAAAATTAAGGAGGAAAAAATTCTGATGAAGCTTCCTAGTCTCCTGCTTAACTGTAGTTGTGTACAAATAGGTTCACAGGCTGTGAGAAAACTACAGAAGACAGAAAGCTGCTTCCCATCCTTTTCTAGAAAGAGAGAGGAGGATATAAATAGACAATCAGACTGGGCACGGTGGCTCACACCTATAAGCGCAGATCCTTGGGAGGCTGAGGAGGAAGGATGGCTTGAGTTCAGAAGTTCGAGACCAGCCTGGGCAACATGTCAAAACCCTGTGTCTACAAAAATATACAAAAATTGGCTGGGTGTGGTGGTGCACACCTGTAGTCCTAGCTACTCCAGAGGCTGAGGCAGAGGGATTGGTTGAGTTTGGAAGGTCAAGTCTGCAGTGAGCGAGCTGTGATCATGCCACTGTGCTCCAACCTGGGTGACAGACTAAAACACAGTCTCAAAAAAAAAAAAAAAAAAAATGACAAGCAAATTGGACCTTTCAGGATCTCTGGACTATGATCAGCTTCATAAGCTCCTTGCAAAACGCTGCATAAAATTTCAAGAAAGGAATCTACATTGTCCATTTGTTTCAGACTCAAAGACTTGAAACCCTTTTTGGATTTTTTACCTACTCTGCCAAGTGGTTCCCACTCCGGAGGCTCCCAGCCAGCTGCTCTGAAGCAGGCTCTCAGACGACAGCATGTTCCACTCATGAGAAATAAAACTCTCCAACTATTTTCAAGGCAATGTTTTCACAAATGTCGGGCCTGTCATGCACAAATACTGGTCTACCTCACAAAAAGTGTGGCCTAACTTAGTACAACCCAACCTAATGGATGCAGAATTAACAACCTGGCTAATGATTTAGCCAAATGACCTATTTACTGTTTTCTGCCAGGCGCAGGTTTGACTTCCGCCACTCATAGTGCAGTCCCAGGACCAGCAGCATCAGCGTCCCCTGGGAGTGTGTGAGAAACGCAGACTCCGGCCTCAGCCTACGCTCCTGGCTGGGAGCCTGTAATGACTTTTGTCTACAGGACCTAAAGTGTGAGCATGCTATGCTGATGCCCTGGGTGAGGCTCCGGGATGGACAGTGGTGGTGTCACCTCTACACCCAGGAACGGAGGCTGCTCAGTCACCCCTTCAGGGACACAGGACACAGAGCTCAGCTTGTGTTCTTGTTCATTTTCACTTGATTGGCTTTCTTTCAGTGGGGAAATGCGCCCACCTTCTTGTCCCGCCCAGTCTCTGCTAGACACAAATCCAAATAAATTCTTGCCTAGTCCTGGCCTTGGTGCCTACAGCACTCCCTCACATGCCCCCTAACTGGTCTTGTTCTCATCTGCACCAGCTCCTGGGTGCTCTACCCGACTCATCCCTGGCCCCACAGGGGGAAATGGCAGCCCCTTGTCACAGGCTGGGGTGGAGTGGTCAAAGGAGAAGGGCAGATCTCGAGATATTGTGGTGTGTACTTTGTTTTACAGATTTAAGAATATATAGGTGTCGTCACACTTAAAATGTGTGTGACTAAACCAGCACATCCACAGAGAGCATGCCCCGCAGGGAGGAGGGCTGCACTGCTTTCAGCTGGCTGTTGTCATCACTCATGAGCATTTATTCACCATCAGCAGGCTCACTGGTCGCTGGCTGGGTGTTGAAAATACAATGATCGCTGAAATGAAAGTCCCTCCCTTCAGGACATTCAGTCTGGGGAACGAGGCAGAGAAGTAAACAATGACCACGCCAGGCTCAGCCCAGGGGACGGTGGGAGCACAGACGACTGGCAACTGGCCCAGGCTGGGAGGAGTTGGCACCCAGCCAGGTTGTGCCTCGTTAGCCAAGCAATGGAGGCGGGAGGTCTGCAGCACTAGAGAGGGTGAAGGGACCGTGTCCCAGGCGGGAGGCAAGCATGTGCAAAGGCGTGGAGCTGACGAGTGGGGAATTCTGTGCCAGGACGGGCTTCCACGGAGGGCTGAGGAGGCTGAAATGCATCCAAAGCTAGTGCAGAATCTCGCAGGGTCTTAGAAAGCATCATGATCAGATTTTCCTGCTAAATATCTGGCTCTCAGGTGGGAGCTGGTGTGGGAGGAGAGAGCCTTGCCATTTTCTTCTATTTTCAAAATATTCTTTAAATATATGCCCCCCAACCCTATTCTTTTTAAACTGACTTGGCAACTCATTTGTGATTTAAGGTGTAACTGAAACTGACATCTGTCTGTCTGACTCATAGCTGTCAGGGCAGCGGCTTCCACATGATATTCTGGGCTTTGGGATGTCTGTTCTGCAGGTGTTCATTAACGTCTTCTAACTTGATTTCTTTTTAATGTACAAAATTTAAATTATAACCTTTTCCAAATGTGAAAGGGCTCGATATCATTAGTCACAGGGAAATGCAAATTAAACCCACAATGAGATACCACCATACACCCACCAGAATGGCTAAAATTAAAAAGACTGACAATACCAAATGTTGGCAAGGGTGCGGAACTCTCATGTTCCCAGCAGGTGGGAGTGTAAAATGGAAGAACCACATTGGGAAACTGGCAGTTTCTATTAAAGTTTAACACATGTCTACCTTATAAGCCAGCAATTCCATTCACGGATACACTCTCAAAATAAATTAAAGTCTATATCCACATGAAGATGTGTACAAGAATGTTCAGGACAGCTTTATCCATAACATCCAAAAATTGCAGACAACCCAAATATTCATCAAGAGACTAAATAAGCAAAGTCTGCTATAATCAAACTTGAGAATTCTACTGAACAACAAAAGAAGAACAAAATCCTGATACACACAGCAGTACCAGTGGATCTCATGCATATTACATTGAACAAAATACGCCAGACATCAAAAAGTGCATGCTGTTGGATTCTATTTAACGAAATCCAAGGACAGGCAAGACGAATACTGTATACAGTAATAAAAAATAGTGAAGGGGGTTATTAGAAAGTGGCACAAGAGAACTTTCTGGGGTAATGGAATCATATCTTAATCTGAGTGATATTTACATGTGCACATTCGTTTGTGAAAATTCATTGAACTATACACTTAAGAGTTGTGCATTTCACTGTATGTAAATTATCTCTCAATGAAGTAATGATAGCAGAAAAAGCAAATTTGCTTTTTATGCAGACATACAATGGTGAATAAGCCTATGAAAAAATGCTCAACATCATTAGTCATTGAGTCATGAGAAATGCTCATCTAAATCACAAAAAGAAATCACTTCACCCTTGTTAGGATGGCTACAATTTAAAACACACCTATATATAAAAATAACAAGTGTTTGGTAAGGATGTGAAGAAACAAACCCTTGTGCATTGCTGGTCAGAGTCTAACGTGGTGCAGCCACTGTGGAAAGTAGCTTGGTTTTACCTCAAAAAGCTCAACCTAGAATTGCCATATGATCCAGTAATTCCACTCCTAGGTATATGCCCAAATGAGTTTAAAGCAGAAGTTGAAACAGAGATTTGTACACTCATGTTCCTAACAGCATTATTCACAGTAGTGAAAACATGGAATACCCGAATGTCCATCAACAGATAAATGGATAAGCAAAATGTGGTATACACATGATGGAATATGTTCAATCTTTAAAAAAAGGAAATTCTGATATATTTTATAACATAGATGAACACTGAGAACATCATGCTAAGTGATATAACCCATATGCAAAAAGACAAATATTGTATGATTCTATTTATGCAAATATCTAGAATACGCAAATTCATAAAGACAGAAAATAGGGGAGCGGTTACCAGGGGCTGAGGGGAAGAAGGAAGGAGGAGGAAGGGACTGCGGGGAGAGGGATGATAAAAACATTTTGGAAATAGTGGTAATGTTTGCACAACATTGCAAATGCCACTGAATTGTACACTGGTTACAATGGTTAAAATGAACAATTTTATGTTGTACATATTTCACCACAATTTTTAAAATTAATAATGGAATATGCCCCAAACTATCAAGTTGTATAACTTTAATGAATTGTCAAAAGAGCTGTTAAATATGGAAAGAAAAAAAAAGCAACCTAATGGTACACACAACATGGCTAAATCTCAAAACCATTATGTTGAGTGAAAGAATCCAGGCACCAGAGCACACACTGTGATTCCACTTAAGTTTCAATACTGGCTAAACTAATCCATGGTGACAGAAATCTGAACAGGTCTTTGCCTCTGATGGGACGGGGACTGAGTAGAAAGGGGCAAGAGGAAATTTACTATGGTGATGGAAAAGCTCTATATCTTGAGTAGGGGGATGACTGCACAGGTATATATATTTGTCAAAATCATACAGCTGTTCATTTAGAATTTGTGTTCTTTCTCATATATCAATTATACCTCAACAAAGTATTTTTTTTTCTTTTATTTTTTCTTAAGACAGAATTTCTCTGTGTTGCTCAGGCTAGTCTCAAACTTCTGGGCTCAAGCGATTCACCTGCCTCAGCCTCCCAAAGTGTTGGGATTATGGGCATGAGACACCACGCCTGGCTAACCAAGTGTTATTAACATAAAATATGACTGGCCAGGTATAGTAGCTAATGCCTGTAATCCCAGAACTTTGGGAGGCTGAAGTGGGGGGATTGCTAGAGCCTAGTAGTTCCAAGACCAGTCTGTGCAACATAGTAAGACTCTGTCTCTAAACATTTAAAAAAAATTTTTAATTAAAAAAATAACAACAACGAAAACACGGCCAGACACGGCAACTCGTACCTGTAATCCCAGCACTTTGGGAGGCCGAGGTGGGTGGATCACCTGAGGTCAGGTGTTCGAGACCAAGCTGGCTAATATGGTGAAACCCCATCTCTACTAAAAATACAAAGATTAGCCAGGCATGGTGGCACACACCTGTAATCCCAGCTACCTGGGAGGCTGAAGCAGGAGAACTGCTTGAACCCAGGAGGCAGAGGTTGCCGTGAGCCAAGATTGCGCCATTGCACTCTAGCCTGGGCAACAGAGCAAGACTCCAGCTCAAAAAAAAAAAAAAAAAAAAATATATATATATATATATATATATATAAAATATGGTTAAAACGCAACAAGGCATTGAGAGTGCTAGAAGGGGCAGGCTAGAAGTCAGAAAATACTCAAAAGGCTCCTAGGAGTCACTAGGTAGAGATGACACCACTGAATGGGGTGGTCGCTTCCAGGTGCTGAGAGGAGAAGGCAAACTTAGAAGAGATGGAGGCTGGATAACAGACACCTGGATGAGGGAGGAGTGAGGAAAAAGTAGTGGTAATTAGATTCTGACTCCAACCCCTCAGAAGTCATATGCCAAGAAAAGGAACACAGCAAGAAAATCTAGTACTCCTGGTAAACATGTCAAGGTCCAGAAATCCAAAACTAAAAGGAAAATCACATGTATGTACAAGATATAATCAAGAATCAGAGGTTCATATTAGAAAGCATAATTAGTTTGTGCTGTGGTCTGAAAGACTGTATGTTATGATTTCAGTTATTTTGCATTTGCTGAGGAGAGTTTTACTTCTGATTATGTGATCAACTTTAGAGAAAGTGCCATGTGGTGATGAGAGCAATGTATATTCTGTTGTTTTTGGGTGGAGAGTTCTGTAGATATCTATCAGGTCTGTTTGATCCAGAGCTGAGTTCAGGTCCTGAATATTTGTTAATTTTCTGTCTTGATGATCTAATATTGTCAGTGGGGTGTTAAAGTCTCCCATTATTATTGTGTGAGAGTCTAAGTCTCTTTGTAGGTCTCTAAGAATTTGCCTTATGAATCTGGGTGCCCCTGTGTTGGGTGCCTATATATTGAGGATAGTTAGCTCTTCTTGTTGAATCGACTCCTTTACCATTATGTAATTCCCTTCTTTGTCTTTTTTTATCTTTGTTGGTTTAAAGCCTGTTTTGTCAGAAATTAGAATTGCAGCCCCTGCTTTTTTCTGTTTTCCATTTGCATGGTAAATTTTCCTCCATCCCTTCATTTTCGGCCTACATGTGTCTTTGCATGTGAGATGAGTCTCTTGAAGAAAGCACACTGATAGGTCTTGACTCTTTATCCAGCATGCTATTCTGTGTCTTTTAATTGGGACATTTAGCCAATTTACACTTAAGGTTAATGTTGCTATGTGTGAGTCTGATCCTCTCATCATGATGCTAGCTGGTTATTTGCAGAGTTGTTTATGTTGTTGCCTCATAGTGTCACTTGTCTGTGTACTTCAGTGTGTTTCTGTAGTGGCTGGGAGTGCTTTTTCCTTTCCATATTTAGTGCTACCTTCAGGAGCTCTTGAAAGCCAGGCCTGATGGTGACAAATTCCCTCAGCATTTGCTTGTCTGAAAAGGATCTTATTTCCCCTTCACTTATGAATACTTAGATTGGCTGGATATGAAACTGAGTTGGAATTTTTCTTCTTTAGGAATGTTGAATATTGTCCCCCAGTCTCTTCTGGCTTGTGGGGTTTCTGCCGAGACGTCCACTGTTTTTAGTCTGATAGGCTTCCCTTTGTAGGTAACCTGGCCTTTCTCTTTGGCTGCCCTTAATATTTTTTCTTTCATTTCAACCTTGGGGAATCTGATGATGATGTGTCTTGGGGTTGATTGTCTCATGGAGCATCTTACTTGGTTTCTCTGCATTTCCTGAATTTGAATGTTGGCCTGTCTTGCTAGGTTAGGAAAGTTCTCACAGATGATATCCTGAAGTATGTTTTCCAAATTGGTTTCATTCTCCCCATGTCTTTCAGGTACCCCAATCAGTTGTAGGTTCAATCTCTTTACATAATCTTATAAACCATGGAATACTATGTAGCCATAAAAAGGAACAAAATCATGTCCTTCACAGGAACATGGATGGTGCCTGAAGGCATTATCCTCAGCAAACTAATGCAGAAACAGAAAAACAAACACTGCATGTTCTCACTTATAAGTGGGAGCTGATCGATGAGAACACATGGACACACAGTGGGGAATCAATGCACACATGGGCTTATCAGGGGGTGGGAGGCGGGAGAGCATCAGGAAGAAAAGCTAAAGAATTCTGCGCTTAATACCTAGCTGATGGGTTGATCTGTGCAGCAAACCACAATGGGCATGGCACACTGCCTGTGTAACAAACCTGCACATCCTGCACACGTGCCTCAGAACTTAAACTGAAAGTTGAGGGAAAAAAAAGCAAGCAAGCATAATTAATTTTAAAGGGTGCTGGTACATAATTAAGTCATTCTGTTGTTTTGTTTGGCTTAGTTTTTTCTGACCTGGAACAATCTGCTCAGCTTATGCCAAAAACAAAGATCCCCCAGGCACAGGCGAAACATGATCTTTTCAAACTTTTCCATGAGTCAGCGAAGGCAGTTTCACTTTTGTCCTGGGACACGTAATTCCAGGAAGCGCCTCCCCTGCCCTGGTACGCTCAGCCTTCTCCCTCTCTGGTTTCAGGCCATCACACCTGCTCGTTCACAGAGGAGACAAAAAAATGGATGACGGGCAGAGATTTCCAGAGTCATAATCATCCAGATGGTGGCCACTAGAAAAGACTGGAGAAAATGTCCAGGGTTGGAGTGCAGAGATAAGCCCAGGAAAGATGACATCGCAAGCAATAGCTGAACCTCTGAAGAAGGAAAGATGACATCGCAAGCAATAGCTGAACCTCTGAAGATTCGTTTCTTCTCTTAAGGGGGTGTCCAGGTCTCTCCTCTCCACATCGGGCCCCACTGGAGGAATCTGAGCCCCTCTCCTTCAGTTACCCACTAACTGCCTGTAGTAGGTTGAAATGTATCTCCCAGAAAAGATAGGTCCACGTCCTGACCCCGGGCCCTGTGAAGGAGACTCTGTTGGGAAATCACATCTTTATAGACCATAATTAAGGATCCTAAGATGAGATCATCCTGGAGATTTGAGACACAGATGTGCAGAGAGGACAGATGAGGACAGAGAGAGATTGGAGCGATGCTGCTACAGACCACAGAATCCCCGGCTCTGCCAGAGGGAGCGCAGCCCTGCCATCCCCTGGACTTCAGACATCTGCCCCCAACAATTGTGAGAGAATCCATTTCTGATGTTTAAACCACCTACTTTGTGGTCATCTGTCATGGCAGCCTTAGGAAAAAAAATCCACTGCCCATCTAGCACCACCACAACCGCCCATGTCCCCCAAGCTGCTCCTCCACCTGGCCTCCTCCCTCCTCTCCTGCTCAGAACGTCACCCTCAGGTCTGGCCCCAACGGAGCACCTCCCTCTGGCCTGACTCCTCTCCACCCTCCACACTCACAGGGCACACTCTCTAGAGATATGATCCATATTTGGTGTTTCCTCCTTGCTTAAAAACATCTGCTCCTGCAACTCTCTTACTTGCCATAGGAAAAGTCCAGGACTGCCCCTGCTGGGTCCCACCGATCACCCGGGGAGTGAAATCCCATCTGCTCAGCCCAGCTCCTTCAACTCTATTTGCAGTTCACCCAGCCTCTACCAAGACAATCACCACTCCTGTTGCCTGCACCTAGAAGGCACTTTCCTACCACCCCCCTCCATCGGCAGTCAAATCCTCCTTTCTCCTAAGGCCCCCCACACAAGGTTTCCCAATGCCGAATCCCACCCACATCGCAGGCAGCTCTGGGTTCCTGGCATGTATCCGTGAATTCCTTCCCTGTTACCTCATTTTCTGCCAAGAAGTCATTCTTCTTAGGTTCACATCTTACCCCACCTAATGAATCAAATAACCTCTGAGGGCTTCAGTTTTGAGGCCGTGAACCCCATGCGGCTCCCAGGGACCTTCCAGAACATGTGCCCTTGGCATGCATGGGGATGAGTGCACGCACGGGAATGAGTGCACGCACGGGAATGAGTGCACGCACGGGAATGAGTGCACGCACGAAGGGAATAAGAAGTAGAAATAAGGATGTGTTTTTTGGCCGGGTGCAGTGGCTCATGCCTGTAATCCCAGCACTTTGGGAGGTCGAGGTGGGCAGATCACCTAAGGTCAGGAGTTCAAGACCAGCCTGACCAACATGGAGAAACCCCGTCTCTGCTAAAAATACAAAAATTAGCCGGGCGTGGTGGCACATGCCTCTAATCCCAACTCCTCGGGAGGCTGAGGCAGGAGAATCACTTGAACCCGGAGCGGAGGCTGTGGTGAGCCGAGATCGTGTCATTGCACTCCAGCCTGGGCAACAAGAGCGAAACTCTGTCTTAAAAAAAAAAAAAGAAGGATGTGTGTTTTCAAAATGCGTATGTTCTGCAGCACTGGAGATCAACAAATAAATATATGATATCTTTAAACATCACTCCCTGAATAAGAAGTGAGGAAAAGCTTTAAGTAAGGAATAGATCTGTGACAATGAAGAGAATTCCTGGCCCTGGAGAGGAGAGAAAATCCCCATGAGCTGACAGCTCCCACATGTGGTTACTCCTCGCTGTTGAGTCTTTGGGCTTTGCTCACTGCAGAGACTCTGGGGCAGGTTCTGCCTTGCCACAGGACCAGAATTTGGCTCAGAGACAGCACAGGCCTTGGGTCTGAAAAAACTGTAGCTCAACAGCCAAGAGTAGTCTCACAGCAGAAAGCAGATAAACTATCCTTAAATAGGAGAGGGATCATGGGAGGTGAGGGTAAGTGAGTTGAGAGGGGTGGGGGTTGTGCTGGAATGGGGATCCAGGTGAGCCAGGTCAGGGGAGTTGAGCCAGGGTGAGGGGTTGAGGAGTGAATGGGGCATTGAGTCAGGGTCTGATGTGAGCCCTCCTGCCCGGGAGGTGGTGACTTGGAGAGGGGCTGGAGACGGGAAGACTCAGGGCTCTCGAGGTGAGCTAGGGTTGGAGGAGTTGAGCTGGAGCCATGGCGAGCGGGAGGTTGAGCCAGGGTGGGGTTGGGATGAGCAGGGTCGGGTGTGGACTGAGACAGGGGTGAGGTACAGTGCAAGGGAAGTTAAGGCACTAAAAAGTAAATGTCACACAACAAATGTGTAGATGGCCCCTTTGAGGAGCTCCCCACTCAAATATTCAGTGTCTAAAGGGGAGGAAAGTATTCTCTCATTGCAGATGGGGTAGCACATTCATTGATGGCACAGGTTTTTGCTTTATTTTGTTCTTTCTTAAAAGAGTCAATAGCTAACACTTAAAAAAAAAAGTAAACAGAGTAAAATATATTATCTGCTATAATAATTTAAAATATGTTACTGCACAGGAAAAAAAAGGTAGTCCTAGCATGCCAGTTGACCCAACTAATAATAGTTGTAGTATTATAACAATATAAGGGTTACTTGTTTTCTACCTTTGGAATCAAACTATAAAGTTGAAATAATAAGCATAATTAATCCAAGAAAATGTTATTAGTCTTGTAAGTGGAAAGTTAGTGGAGACAATATGAATGGTAGATGCGGGGCGGTGGGAAAAGGTTAGGAAGGTCCTTACCTAACAGAGGAGAAGTCAGGAAATACCAACTAGAATTGACGGAGAAGGAACTGGGGTTGAAAAAAATACATACGAAAAATGACAGGTGGATGGGTCTGATCAGAGAGGTGAAAAGGGCAAGTCAGCAAAAAGCTCTACTGCCATTGCACACAATCATCTCCACTGCTTCAAATGGGCAAACCAAGAGGAGCTATGATGAGCAGGTTGCAATTGGCAGGGAGGGGACTGCCAGGTGAAATGAAAGCAGGAATGGTGGCAAGTGACAGCTCTGAGAAGCAGATGGGTGGCCCAGAAGCCTGGGATCTCTCACTGCAAGCTCATCTGCAGAATTCTATTTTCCTTTCTTTTTCTTTTTCTCTTTCTCTTTTTCTTCTTTTGAGACAGAGTCTCGCTCTGTCGCCCAGGCTGGAGTGCAATGGTGCAATCTCGGCTCAAGCGATTCTCATGCTCAGCCTCCCAAGTAACTGGGATTACAGGTGGCCACCACCACACCCAGCTAATTTTTTGTTGTTGTTTGTTTGTTTTTTAAGTAGAGATGGGGTTTCACCATGTTGGCCAGGCTGATCTTAAACTACTGACCTTAGGTGATCCACCCGCCTTGGCCTCCCAAAGTGCTGGGATTACAGGCATGAGCACCACCACGCCCGGCCAGGATTCTATTTTCTATCACATATATGCTCTGTTTAACAAAAATGAGAGACAAGAAAGGTAGAATACTAACAAGAATAAAGTTTCCCCACAAATTAGTGAGAAGAAAATAAAGCAGATGGCCCAAAATAAGACCCTGTCTTTAAAGGGGAACATGTGTTGAAGGAGCAATCTGGGCAATGATGGATGACTCAACCAACATTGCTGGAAAAGTTGATTACCGAGCAGCAAACACACACACACACCATACAATCAAAAGATAATACAAAAGGACTAAAAAGTTAAGGGTATAATGTACATACATATATACATACATACATACATACATACATACATACTTATAATCCTAAAATAGTTTACTGATTGAGGTAAGAAAGAGATTCAAAAGCTAAAAATAAAGAAGATAACAATAAATATATAAATGTACTTTACTACATAAATATAATATTCCTTATATAAAAATCATAAGTAAAAATGAAAGAAAAATGAAAAAGAGCAATCAAGATTAGTGACATTCACAGTATGATTTAAATATCAACAGAAATATTATATTAAATATCAGCATAAATACACCAAGAGGACAATTTTTCAAGGGTAAAGGAATGAGTAGAAAAACCAAACAATAGCAAAAAGCCAGTAAAGACATGTAAAATATATATAATCTCACTAGTAAGCAAAATAATGGAAATTAAAATATTAATGAGACACCATACGTTTAACAATAAATATTGTATTTCAGATCCTCACAAAAGATGAATTAATTAATGGCTCTGGACAAAAGTCCTAGTCACATGGAAAAAAATAAGGTTGGATCTTCATCTCATATCTCAGGTTGAAATGAATCATTAAATATTCAACCATAAAAACACTAAAAAGTCTCGGTGCAGTGACTCATGCCTGTAATCCCAGCACTTTGGGAGGCCAGGCTGGCAGATCATAAGGTCAGGAGTTCGAGACTAGTCTGACCAATATGGTGAAATCCTGTCTCTACCAAAAGTACAAAAAAAATTAGCTGGGCATGGTGGCATGCACCTGTTGTCCCACCTACTCAGGAGGCTGAGGCAGGAGAACTGCTTGAAACCAGGAAGGGGAGGTTGCAGTGAGCCGAGATGGTGCCACTGGACTCCAGCCTAGGCAACAGAGCAAGACTCCATCTCAAAAAAAACAAAAACAAAAAAAAAAAACACTAAAAAAAATTTAGATGACTATTTCTATAAACCTGGCTTAGAAACAGCATTTTGAAGCAATATAGCAAGGCCGGAAACCATAAAGAAATAGATACATCTGACTACACAAAAAATTTAAACCTTCTCAGCAAAACAACAGTGTAAACAAAGTAAAAAGGCAAATGACAGGGACTCTTACTTTCAGCTCTGAGAAACTGGCTTCAATCAGAGGCACTTTTCCCCTGAGAACAACTGAATACTTTTTTTCCCGAAATACTATTTGGAGGCATCCAGTTTCCAAGACAACCAGGACTTGCAGGCCTGACTGTATTCCAGAAAGAAGGCGGAAGTCCCGAGATGAGCTTCCACTCTCATAGCTTTCCCTAAGGGCATTTGCTGAGTCGTAAGGCTGGGTGCTGAGAAACCAAGCAGAGAGCAGTAGTGAAGGGTAGGAGGAGCTAAGCAGAGTCTGTCATACTCTCAAGGGTTTGCAGGGAGGGGTATCCAATCTTTTGGCTTCCCTGGGCCTCAATGGAAGAACTGTCTTGGGCCACACATAAAATATACTAACACTAACATTGGCTGAAAACAAACATACACACACACAGACACACAAATCTCATAATATTTTTAAAAAGTCTACAAATTTGTGTTGGGCTGCATTCAAAGCCATCCTAGGCCTCGTGCGGCCTGCAGGCCACAGGTTGGATAAGCTTGGGTTAAGGAGACAAAAGTGGCATTCATGGTCTGCCCAGGCCATATTTCTATAGGAAGCCAAAAGGGCTATCCCCTACAAGACAGGCTAGAAAGAGGCCAGATCTTATAAAAACTACAACCTAGCCTAAATCTTCTGTCCCACTCTGTCTGCCACAGGCAAATTAAATACTCCCTGGACAAGATAACATAATCTAGTGCTACTTCAATTTTCATACACAATGTCTGGCATTCCAAAAATTACCAGATGTATCAGGAGACATTGCCAAGAGAAAAACGGAAAATAGAAAATATCCCCAGAAGATCCAGATATTAGAATTATCAGGCTTTAAAATAACTAATATGTAAAAGCAAACAACGACGAATGAAGGACTTTATCACAGAAATAGAATCAATAAAGAGTCAGAAATTTTAGAAATACAACATAATTGAAATTAAGAATGTAAAAAGCAATTAAATAGTAGATTAGGGTAAAGATATAATTAGTGAATCAAAAGATAAGTTTAATCAAAAATGCCCACAAAATTTTTTTTAAAAAGATTTAAAAGATAGGAAGAAAAGCATAACATACACAGGCAGCATGGTGTAAAAGGTCTGACGTGTGTGAATTTGGTGTCACAGGATAGGAAGAAAAAGGGATTGGAACAAAAACAATACTTGACAAGATAATGGCAGAGAATTTTCCAAAACTGACAAAAGATATCAAGCCACATATTCAGGAAATTCTATAAACCCCAAACAGGATTTTTTAAATGACAAATTAGAAAAAGAAGGTAGAATATAATAACTTTAGCATATGTAAAAGTAGCCTTAGACCTCAAGAAGACAAGACAGACTAATCAAAAAATTGACAAAAGAATTGGCAAAGTAGTTCAAAGAAAGAAATACAAAGGGCTAGTAAACGTGTGATATGAAATACGTCTCAGCCTCACTAATCAACAAAAATACACAAATAAAAGTGAGGTATCATTTTTTTGACAAGTGGGAAAAAAGTAAAAAGAGTCAAATTAATTGGTGTTGGCAAAAGTGTGGAAGGAAATGGACTCCCTTACCTTGCTAGTAAGCTTAAGTGTTGTGATGTTAAGTGAGGTAGTGAGGCTTGATGTAGTCAGGTGCAGCACAGTGTGGGACACTCAGACTGGAAAATGAATCAAGTTTACTACTCACAGGTCTGGAAAGAAGAGGACAGCACCCCTGGCAAGACCAAAGAGAAGAGGGGAGGAGCCATCCAGGACCTGCTCCTTCGACCAGCAGGTGGGAAACAAGAGAGAAATGGAGGGGCCTGTGGGTTGGATCCTTTATGGGGTTACCTAGGTGGGTTTCCCACAGCACAGTTGGATTAGTTCACTTGAAGGAAGCATGAGCCTCAGCACGGGAACTCAGGGGTTACCTTATCAGATCCCCCAGGCTTAAAGCAGAAGTAATGTGGTTAAGCAGCTCAGGGTATGACGTCTTATCCACCCAGAACATGAGAACAGGAGCTGCATGAAGACTGCCTCAAAATATGTTAGCCAAGGGTGACAAGCCAGGAACAGAACAAGCAGATGGATGCCCAGGCAGTATTCATATGCATGAGTGATAACAATAAGCAAGTTCACTCTTTCTAGGGGGCCCCTGGCTAATATGCATTCGGTGGGTCGGGGGGAGTTAAGACTGTGCAGCAGAACAAGCAATCTCCACGTCCCAACAGCACAGGACAAACGTCTGCTTCCTGCTCATGCCACATGGTTGGTATGCAGCTTTTTTCCACATTGTTTTCCCTTCCAGGACTCAGGATGGTGCAGAAAACTCTACCTGGAAAATTGTGGGTTGCCTGGAAGGGGGAAAAAGGATATGGCAAATCATATGCTGGATTTTAAAACTTCTGGCCAAGAGTTACACAAGTCACTTCTCACTGAATTGGCCAAGCAAGTGACATGGCCAAGTGTGATGTTATGGGGAGAGAAGTCTAATCCTACCCCAGGGAAAGGCAGATTTACTTTCAAAAATAAGAGAACCTACTACACAGATCCAAACAAAATCTAACAATTTCCTAAGAGAGTCAGTAGGTTTTTGTACAAAGATGTGCAAATCTCTGTGTTGTTACTAAACTGCAAACTAGAAATAACCACTAGGAAGTCATAGGTTAAAGAAATAAACAGATCCAGAAAGATTACATTGTAGTCATTAAAAATGAGATGTATTTGCTGGCAAAGAAAGGTGCCCTCATGAAGTTGCTAAAGAAAAAAGATTATAAGTATCATGTTATATTAAATGTCACTAAAGTTATACCTCAAATACATAAATATGCCTAGATCATGAATTGGCAGTCACTTTTTTTTTCATCTTTGGCATTTTACCTTTTTATGTTACCTGACTATTTTATAATAAGCATGCATGACTTAATATTTTGAAAATCAGCAAAGCCATTTCAATATTTTTGATAGTTAACATTTGGTGTGATGAGGATACAGTGAAACAGGTAATTTCATACCCTGTTGGTGGGAGGAAAACTTGGTACAGTAATAACATACCAATAATATACCTTCTTGGAATTGATCTAAAGAGAAATGCTCAAAGAGCCAACAGACACATACTTAGACATTCATACATCAGAGCATTATTTATATAGCAAAAATTTCAGAAACAAAAAAACACCTAAAATTAATGAATAAACTATGATATATGCAGAAGACGGATTTTTAAAATCAAGATTCTGAAGTATTTCTAGTATAGAAATGACCCCTACAAGTGAATAAAACAGGACTCAAAACTTTATCTATAGATAGATAACTTTACAGATAACTAATCAGACAGAGCATATATATTTCACAGCACACGTCAGAAAAGAACACCGAATGTTCACTATCATTAGCTCCAGGTACTGGGAATACAGGTGACTGGTTTTTGGTTTTTTTCTTTGTACTTCTCTTTTTTTTTCATTTTCCACACATACAAAAAAATTCTATCAGAATAATAATAAAATACCTAATAAATATTACTATTCAATGTTGTCCGAGTAAAAGAATAAGGATCATGTTGTGAATGTGATCATTCACAGTGAAAATAAAGTAACTCTACTCAGAAAGATCTTTAACATCACTAAAATCTGGCAGGGTGCGGTGGTTCACGTCTGTAATCCCAGCACTTTGGGAGGCTGAGGCAAGTGGATCACTTGAGGTCAGGAGTTCAAGACCAACCTGGCCAACATGGTGAAACGCCGTCTCTACTAAAAATAAAAAAATTAGCCAGGCGTGGTGGCAGGTGTCTGTAATTCCAGCTACTTGGGAGGCTGAGGTGGGAGAATTCTTGAACCCAAGAGGCAGAGGCTGCAGCGACCCGAGATCGCACCACTGCACTCCAGCTTGGGCAACAGAATGAGACTCCATCTCAAAATAAATAAATTAATTAATTAATTAATTAAATAAAATCACTAAAATCGGAAACACTCTCCCACAATGAAAACTTCACATACTCCCAAATTCATTGCTTTTTTAAATTCAGTAAGCAAAAAATTCTCCCAACTTCTTAGCTAAGCAAATACTGCTGTTGAGTTAAAAGCCAGGCAACACATGACAAATATCCTGGTCCATGTAAATGTATCGGAAAAGGCCCATATTTGCAGTGCTGTGAAGTTAAAAGCCAGCAAACAAATGAGTAATGTCCCGGGATATGTAAATTATTGGAAAAGGCCATGTTTGCACTGGAAAGATCCTTCACCAACTGATTCTGGCTGTGACTGCAAGATACCAAGAGCAATTTCCTAAATTGTGCATTAAGATGCCACACAGCAAAACTTATTCGGCACTAAAAGACTGAAGATGAGAACTGTTTGTTGGTCTAAATGTCCTCTTATAAACTGTATGGAAAATAAAGAGAAGAAAGCAGTACACACATATACACACACACACACACACACACACACAAGTTACAAGAACCCAATGCACATCGTATTCTCACAGTGTATCAGGTCTAAACAAGAACTTCCAATCAAGTAAAGAGCCACAGGCTGTGGCACCAACACCAGACCTTTCTTCTTCATGTAGGGCTGCGTTACAGTTGAACCTTAAACAACTCTTGAACTCTCAGAATACACTTACAGGTAGATTTTTTTCAACCAAATAGTAGGAAGTGAAATCTACCTACAAAGGGCTGACTCTTTGTATACAGGGGCTCCACAAAGCGGACTGTGGGACTTGAGTATATGCAGATTTGGGTATAGGTGGGGGAGTCCTAGAACAAATTCCTCACATGTCCTGAACAATGACTGTATTTCTCGGTGTTACATAATGGATGAAAGAAATGCTATGCAATTGGCATTGAGCAGAGACAACAGAAAAACTCCCAAGACCCACAATAACATAGAATTCAGGTTCTTCACCATAGCCTGTGTTGCCGCCTGTTGGGTCCTTGAGGATAGAGCCCCATGGCTTGTACTTGTCTTGGCCTCCAGTCTCCTGTGGAAAGCCTGGCATGCAGAAGCCATCACCAAAACTCTGGGATGGGCAAAAGACTGATGGCTGCATCTGCTTAAGGTGAGGACAGAGAGGAGAGGCCCTGCGGTAAGTCCCATCTGTCAGACCCTAGGCCCACAGCTCTGCTTCACGCATGGCCCTCATGGCCCCATGCTTTACGCTGTTGGCACAGCACCTTCACCCAGCATGGTAACCCATCAAACACCTGGGCCCAGGGCATCATCTTTCGTGAGGGTGCCCAGCAAGGCTACAACCCAGACATCTCCAACACACCTGTTAGCCACACAGGCCTTGGGGCAGCCACGTCTCCGGGGCTAACAGAGGAAGCCACAAACGCCCAGGAAGTGCTAATTCTAGGTGTTTCTCAGTGCGTTTCTTTTCCCCAGAACAAGCAAAGCCACATGCTCCACAGACCCCATCTAACCACATGCTTAAACTCCCTTTGTCAAATGGAAATGACTGCAGAGACTCGAAGTCAGACTTAAAACGCCTAAGCTGAGGACCGCAGGTCAGCATCCCAAATATGGATTTGTCCATCAAGGACAATGTTTAGGGGACCTCAGGTTCCAGCTCTATATGCATCCAGGAAAACACTTGTTGATTTAGACAAACACTGAAAAGGCATTGATCTAATCAAGCACAATATAAGAGACGAGCTCACCACAACCAGAATCTAAGAAGATCTGCCCTGGAAGACTTTGTCCACTTGAAAGAGGACCAAACTTCCACAAGACGCTAGCAAAGCTCTCACTAACGACTGGAGGTGGGTCTTCTTCCTTCCCCTCCAGCAATCTTTACCCAAGTCTGTCCTTCCCTTTGTGAGTTAAGCACTGGTCACTTCTGACCTCATCTCCTGCCCTCTCCCCACGGTGCTCTGCTCTAGTCCCCCTAGCCTCCTGGCTCTTCTAGAACATTCCAGGCTCTACCACCTGCTCCACCAGCCTGGAAGGCTCTTTCCTAGACCTCCAAACAGCAAGACTTTCACTTCCTTCTAGGTCTTTACTCAAAGGTTCCTTCCTCAGTGAGGATGGAAATTTTCAGCTTCAGCCCAGTGCTACAAAACCCTTTCCCTGCCTGCCTTATCGCATCTCCTGAGCACTTGCTCCCTCCCCTGAGAAGGTGTGCATGTATTTAAGCTTGTTATTGTTTCTCTCCCCAACAATCACATAAGCTGCACTTCAGCAGCAATCTCCATTCCTGTCTGGCATTCTGTCCCCTAGAACAAAGCCTGGCACAGGTACTCCCGTCCAATAAATATTTGCTAAATAAATAAATACATTAAACTGAAAAAGAGGCAACTTCATGCTGAATCAAGAGGCTTATTTAAGGCAAACTGTTCTGTGACATTTCTTTATCTATTTTTTATTTTTTTGGAGACAGGGTCTTCTTGCTCTGTCTCCCAGGCTGGAATGCAGTGGCATGATCATGGCTCACTGCAGCTTCAACTTTCTGGCTCAAGTGATCCTCCTGCCTCAGCCTCCAAAGTAGCTGGGACTATAGGCATGTACCACCACATCTGACTAATTTTTGCATTTTTGCAGAGACAGGGTCTCACTATATTGCCTAGACTGGTCTCGAACTCCCAAGCTCAAGTGACCAGCCCACTTCAGCCTCCCAAAGTGCTGGGATTACACGCATAAGCCACCGCCCCCAGCTGACAGTTCTTTTTAAAGGGAGAATTCCAACAGAGAAAGTGCCTGCTTGAAGTGTTATTAGTTCATAAAAATCACTTTGAAAATCAAAGCCAAATGCATGGTTTCTTGGTAAAACACGTGTCATGCGGTTCTGTTAGGTGTAAAACAGTCGTCTCTGGCCCCTCATTAACTTCCTGTCAATTACATTTTCACCGGGCAGGTGGCAGCTGCCACCACTCGTCTTCTAGGCTGCTCATGCCAGGCACTGGATAAACATGGCAGGTGTCCTCAAAAGACCAACTGTGATCTTCAGAGGGATATTTCATGCCTCCTGGGGCTAATCTCCTCAGATTACACTTTTAAAAGCTCCCTTGTCCTATTACAAATCCAAGAGGAAAATACGGTCAAATGTTAAGATTCAAACAACAAACACTCCAAATAACAAACAAGAGAATCATTTACAGAGCCAGGAACTCTAATTGTAGGTATTTTCCATCTTACAGAATAGGACCACTTGTTGTTGGAGGGGCTGGTAAACACAATTTTCCTACCAAAGTACATAAATTCTTTAACTGTAAAAAGCACCTGACAAAACTCTTGGTGAGGAAGAGGCAGGAGAGAGCAGCGAGGAGTGCCAAATACCGCAGATCCTTCCAGGTAAGAAGGCGCCCAGGTTCACAACTCCAACCATGTTACTCCCTTCAGTCTCTATTCCAGTGACTTCAACAGGGGAAACTGGCAATGTCTGGAGACTTTGGTTGTCACAAAGGGGAAGGCACAGGTGCTGGCATCCAGTGGGCAAGGGCCACGGATGCTACTCAGCACCTTGCCATGCACAGGACAGGTTCCCACAGCAAAGGATTATTGGAACCGAAACGTCCACTGTGCTGAGACCTGCTTTATTTTTAAGAACTTTCAAAATAGTGTATGTAACTGGCAACAGGGCATGGTACTTGAATCATGTTCAAAAAGCAAGGACAGGCCGGGCGCGGTGGCTCGCGCCTATAATCCCAGCACTTTGGGAGGCCCAGGGCAGGCGGATTACCTAAGGTCAGGAGTTCAAGACCAGCCTGGCCAACATGGGGAAACCCTGTCTCTACTAATAATACAAAAAACTTACCCAGGCGTGGTAGCATGCACTTGTAGTCCCAGCTACTCGGAAGGCTGAGGCAGGAGAATCACTTGAACCCTGGAGGCGGAGGTTGCAGTTAGCCAAGATCACACCATTGCACTCCAGCCTGGGCGACAGAGCAAGACTCCATCCCAAAAAAAGAAAAGAAAAAAAAAAAAGCAGGGACCATCATCCACCAACCATGTGCAACAAACTGCTGAACTGTACAGGGCAGAAACTGAATGAGGTTGAGCATCTCCCTCATGCAGCTGACCGAGCTTCAAGAGAAAATATCCACCAATCAGTACAAAACAATGTAGAATGAAAGGCATCTTTGCCAAGTTGCAAACTGCAATGAGGGTCCAAAGTCGGGGAAGCCATGCAGCAAAGGGGCCCACGGGAAGTCCCATGGGAGGGGACCTCTAAGTGGCCTGTAGTCAAAGGAGGGAGAGGTGTGTGGTCCATGGAGAACAAGGATCCACTGTGGTGGATCAGGGAGCAGGAGGCACAGCGCATGGCTGGGGGGACAGCAAGTCACCTGGCTTCCGTGACACAGAGGGAAGCATCTGGAGAACTAATGGGAGGGGCCCTCCAGGGAGAGTTTCCAAAGACGAGTTGCTGTAAAAAAGAAAATAAAAAAGCCACATACATGAAGATAAATCTAGAAGCAGCAGCAGAACAGACTGGTGAGAGACTCCAGGGCAGGGGGTTATAGCACTTGTTTAAGTGAGACCCCAGTGAAACATGGGAGACCATCATGGTGGACATCCCCCTGCTTGGGAAGTGACTGGATACAGGAGACGAGGAAGGCTGGGCTGACTCTTGGACTGTAAACATGGGCAGCCAGAAATGCAGGGACAGCCAGGACCAGTTCTGTACTTCGCAGCCCCAGTACAAAATGAAAATGCAGGCCCTGGTTCAAAACCATTAAGAATTTCAAAACAGTAACAGCAGAGCGTTATACCAGACACAGGGCCCTTTGAAGCACAGGCCTGTGGACTGCACAGGCTGTACACCCAGGAAGCTGGCCCCGGAGTCAACAGGAACACATTAAGAAGGAGAAGCTGGGAGAAGACTGGCAGGAGGAACTCTGCACATGAGGTTGAATGCACACGTGACTCTTAGGAAAGTGGTCCAGGGCTGAGAGCTGGCACCAGCTGCGTGAGTCTCCGGAGGCTCTGCCAGCAGACAGTGTTCCTACGGGAATGCATCAGTCAGGGCTCTCCAGAGCGACAGAACCAAGAGGAGACACAGACATAAAGAGATTTATTTTAAGAAATTGGCTCATGGGATTGTGGGGGCTGGCAAGTCCAAAATCTACAGGGCAGGCAGGAAGGCAGGCTGGAAACTCAGGCAGGAGTTTCTGCTTTGAGGCAGAATTTTTCTCCTCCAAGAAACCTGTTTTTATTCAATGGATTGAATGAGGTCCACCCAAATTATAGAGAGTAACCTCCTTGACTTAAAGTCAACTAATTGTAGATGTTAACTATAGCTACAAAATACCTGCACAGAACACCTTGACTGAATGCCTGGGTTCTGTGGCCTAGCCCAGCTGACTCATAAAACTAACCATGACAGGGAGTAAATAGGCCAGCCCGTGAAAAGCACCTCGTGGAACAAAGGAAGGGAAACCAGACCGTCCAGGGGAGACCAAAAATGAGCAGTGTAAAGAAGCAAAAAGAGGCTCCCGGGTCCAGGGTGGAGGCTGTGGTGTCAGGATCCCAGACGCAGAGCATTTCCCAGGAGCTACAGTGTTGGTGAGCCCAGAGCACCGGGCCACTGTGCACCTCGAACAGGCTGCTCACACCTAGGACACCTGGTTGAGAGGCAAGGGGCCAAGGGAATCTGAGACTCTGCCCTGGCATCCCAGCCCCCAAAGCAGGTTTGTCATCATGTTCCAATTCTGACAATAGTGCCCAAAACGCTTGGGGAGGAGGAGGCAGCCCTGCCAAGGTCATGAGAAGTCTCAGTGGGTTGGATGGGGAAGAAATCAGGACTCAAGGGGTAGGGCCAGGCCCCAGGCACAGATGCTTTCATGACACCCACCAATAAAGCCAACATATGCTGTGGAGAAGCAGCCTGAGAAGGCAGAAGCCCTGGGCTGGCAAGGGCAGAACCAGTCCACCCCAAGGCTGGAGGCAGGACGAGGACTCAGGACCCACCAATTGGCAGCCCTTTGGCCTTGGGAAGCAGAAGATTTAGAGGACCTGCTGGAGCCCAACCCACTGCCAAATGAGTTTGGGGTTTTGGGTTGGTTCTGTTTTTATGACAGGAGGGATCTAAATATGTTCATGAAAAGGAGGGAAAGAACCAGCAGAGAGGGAAGGATGGAGGCAGCGGTGGGAGGAAGCCACTGACAAGACCGGATCCAGGGGCAAGTCCAGACCCAAGCCACTGGCAGAAGCAGATGTCCATCAACATCTGTCCACTCCCGAGTCCCTCCCAAGCCCCACCCCTGGACACCCCACCAAGGGCAAAGCCAAATGGCCTACTCTCCACAGAGCTCCCCCACCCCAAACCGGAAGCAGGAGCAAGAAAAGAAAGAAAAGAGAGGAAGGGAACAGACAAGACCCAGAGAAACCAATCGCAACCTTCTCTTCAGAAAAGAAAGCAGGAGAGAAAACCTGAAGGGTGGTGGGGTAGGGGCGGCAGGGCCGGGGGTGGAGGGGGTAAGAAACATCAAAATAGACGATGTCCTGAAAGCAGTCCATCCATGGTGCTCAAAGGTAAGCAGGCAACAGAATCCGCTGGAGGGTTTGCTCAACAGTGATGCTGACCCTGCACCAGCAAGGGGTCTAAGGTAAGGTCCCAAGTGAGGTTGGGTGGGGACCACACCCTGAGGACCTCTGCAGCGACAGGTCAGCAAACCAACTAGAGATGAATGAACGGACAGCGTGGCCCAATGCTCAACACAGAATGAGTCAGACTTAGGGCTTTGCCTACTTGAAAAGACTCAGCCCCTCATCCTCCACTGTAATTGACAGGTAATTTATGGTGAGACACTGACAGGTAGAACCCGCATATGTCTTGCACGTGGCAGCCACTCCTGGGGGTAGAGTGAATGCCCTACTCTCTTACTGAGGAAAATATCAAGACAAGGTAACATAAAGTTATAAGGATCTGGTTCTTTCATAAAAATCCTCCCATAAGTCATGTAAATAGGCACACAAAGTAGACTAATGGTTGCTTAGGGCTGGAGGGGGTGGGGAATAGAGAGTAAAAGCTAAAAGGTATGCGGTTCTTTCTGAATTGATGAAAACGTTCTGAAATTAACTGTGGGGACAATTGCACAATTCTGTGAACATGCTAAAAACCACTGATTTGTAAACATTAAACGGTTGAATTGTATGGTATGTGAATTCTGTATCAATACAGCTGTTATTTAAAAGGTTCCTCTTTCTTCACTTTGCCTTTCAAATTACTTCCTTTTAGTATGCTTTTTGGGGATTTCCCATTACTTTGACCTTTTCCATTAGGTTTCTTTAAAAAAAAATTTCTGTTCCTAGTCATCCCGTGACGACTTTATTTTAATCATTTAATTCTAATCATTTAATTTTTTTAATCATAAGATAGAATTCCATCAATTTTTAGAGCTAGAGATAATCTATTTGAGCATCGATTAATTTTCCAGATAAAGACCCTGGCATTTTTTGAGTGAAAGTGACTTTTTCAAAGTCATGCACAAGTAGTTATATTCAGAAATTTTAAAAACTACATACCTCTTCTGCGAGTGGAAAGACACTCAAAATACAGAATTTCAAAATTATCCCTTCAACATGTGATATTGTGTTTTAATAAAGTTCAGGAAAATCTATTCTTTTCCAAAAAAAAAACATTACTCACAGTCTTCTTGGATTTTACTGATAGGAAACATAGCCTTCCTGTCTATGTTAGAACTCACACACCCAAACCAATCCGTAAGAATGATACGAGTATTTAAGTATTTTCAAGGTCCCTCTGCCAGATTAAAACAAGGGAATTTTTAAAAAAGGAGAGTATCTTTTTTTTTTTCTTTTTCTTTTTTGAGACACAGTATCACTTCCCTTGCCCAGACTACAGTGCAGTGGCATGATCACCACTCACTGCAGCCTTGACTTCCTGGGCTCAGGTGACTCTCCAGCCTCAGCCTCCTGTGTGACTGGGATTACAGATGCATGCCACATGACCAGAAAACTTTTGTATTTTTTTGTAGAGATGGGGTTTTGCCATGTTGCCCAGCCTGGTATTGAACTCCTGGGCTCAGGCAATCCACCCACCTCAGCCCCTCAAAGCGCTGGGGGATTAGAGGCATGAGCCACTGCGCCCAGCCAAGAGTATCTTAAATATTCTTAGACCCAATAAAATTATTAGTAGAGTCACTGTAAGTCACTGTCTCTAACAAATGAGATAGGTTTGGGGTTTTTCAAAATTAACTCAAAACACTTGTGCCTCATAAACAAACCCAATGGTTCAAATTTGTTCACACTTGATAAAATTTAAAAATGATGATTTCTATTAAACAGAAATGGACCGTAGATTCTCTAGCATCTCTTAAGTAACCGAATTTTTTCAAGAAATGTACTTAATCTACTTTTCCCCAGCTCCAATTCAGTCCCACCCTCCACCCCATGAGCCCTCTCTGATCAAGGGCTCTCCTATCTCCCAAAATCCTCCCAAGAAGATCTATCTCTTCTGTGTCCCCGTGTGGGCCCTGCCCCTGGCTGGGTGATGGCTTTCTTGTGTGATAAAAGAACGCAGTATAAGGGACTAAGTTTAGTCCAATGCTTCCTTCCATATAATGTAACTTCACACGCTGCTTTCCTCCGAAGTCAGGGGCCAGATAGTGCTAAAGGAGAAATTCTGTGGTTGGTGGGTGCTTCAGCTTCTCTTAGGCAGCACTCTGTGTGCAGCCTCAGCCTAAGGGTGGCCTTGCTCATAGGCGGGGTGACTATCCCAGTTCCCTGGGGACAGAGGGGTTTCCCAGGATGCAGGATTTTCAGTGCTAAAAACAAAAAACAGGAAAGTCCCAGGCAAACCAGAATGAGCTGCCTGCCTACAGGACCTGTACTTGCAGCTGGAAGTGGCCTTCCACCCATCACAGTGTGTGAAAGAGCCTCAGAGACGGCCTGGTGCAGTTCACTCTTCAACAGAGGACATGCAGGTGACAAGGCACTGCCCCTTCCCTCACTCCTGAGGGCCCATCCCAGGCCGTGCCAGCTTCCCAAAACATGACTCTTATGTGTCTAGGGCCTTTGCACTCGCAAGGAAACACGTCCCCCAAAGACCTGGACCCTCCAAAGCATGGAAGTCAGCAGGGAGATGACTGAAGGACCCCACGGTGCCGCAAGGTGGGGTCAAGGTCTCCAGTGAGGTCAACTGAACCCGGCTCTACATGGAATTCATTTCCTAGAAACCTGCCCATTATCTAACACCAGAGACAAAAGCTGAATTCCCAGTGCCAGCAAAACTGACTGCGGAGCTATGTCACTGCTGCTATTTTTAGGAGATGACTATTGTCCCTCGAGTTTTAAAATGCAAAAGCTGTAAGGTCTAGAAGGAAAGGATGCAGACTGACCCTCCCGCTACACATGGAGAGGACCAGGGCCTTTGGATGGCTGCCTTGACAGCGTTCAACGGAAGCAGATGTGGGGAGAACCCGGGAATCCACCAGTCACCTGTGCATAGCCCAACACCAGACAGAATCAGTCCCTGCAAGACCCAGGATGGACCCCGACTCCAGGGGTCTTTGCAGTAACTGGTACTCAAGGGAAATGCTGAAGAAAAGAGAAAGGCGGCCAGGCATGCTGGCTCACGCCTGTAATCCCAGCACTATGGAAGGCGGAGGTGGGTGGATCACTTGAGGTCAGGAGTTCAAGACATGCCTGGCCAACATGGTGAAACCCCGTTTCTACTAAAAATACAAAACTTAGCCGGGTGTGGTGGTGGGTGCCTGTAATCCCAGCTACTCGGGAGGCTGAGGCAGGAGAATTGCTTGAGCCCGGGAGGCAAAGGTTGCAGTGAGCCGAGATTGCACCATTGCACCACTCCAGCCTGGGCAAAAAGAGCGAAACTCTATCTCAAAAGACAAAAAAAAAAGAAAGAAAGAAAAGGGAAAGGCTTGTGACCATCCCCGGCACGAGCTTCTTCCCCCTCCTTGAAAAGCTCTCCTCATGCCACTTCCGAATCTCCTCCCACTCGCGATAGGCTTCTGTTCCATTTCCTGGGCCAGCGTCTCAGGCTCTACCCTCGCGTCATCAGAGGTGCCCACAAGATGCACCAGAAGCCCCAGCACCCTCCTCTGCTCCCTTCTGGGCTTCTCCCCATGGCACTGGCTGCCACTTTTAACAGTTACAAAAGAGGCCTCACCATGTGGATGTGCTATTTTCTTAACTACTCCTTTTTGGTTAAACATTCACTTTGCTTCCACTTTTCCCCTTGGCTAAAATGGAACTAGCAGTACTGGAAAACCATCTGGAGATTCATTCGCCCCTAGAAACAACAGCTCTGTTTACTGGGTGTCTATTATGGCACAAGCACGTTCTCTATAACTTACTCGTTAATTCTGCCTAGAACCTCTAGGAGGTGTTATTACCTTCAGAGTAAGCCTCCCAATTTCTAGATGGGGATCTAAAGGAACCTGAAGATCAAAAGATCACGGGACTTGTCCAGGATCATGTAACCAACAAACTGGATTTCTACTCTAAGAAAAGTTCTAGAGCTACTGAAGCTTAAATGTATGTGCAAATTGTCTCAGGACCTTAAAATGCAGATTCTCAGGGGCCTGAGATCCTGCATTTGGTAGACGCTCCCAGGCGATGCCAATGCTGCTGGCCCATGAGCCACAGTGAAGGTAGCCAGGTTCTGTCACCCAATATTTCCAGGGAGTTCTCTTCCCACCTATTAACAACTAGGTCTGACCCTGCTTTCATGTCCAAAATTTGATTGATTGATGGAAGCAAAGCTACAGAAAAAAGGTCATGTGTGCAGCCTTTCAGGCTCATTCAACTTTTTATTTTGAAATAGTTACAGCCCCACAAGAACTTGTACCCTTCACCTGCCCTCCCCAAAGGTAGCATCTTGCACAATTACCATATAATAACAATGCCATGAACTTGACATTGCTGCAATCCAAGCAGCTTATTCAGATTGCACCTGTATGCACACAATCGTGCATGTGTGTGTGTGTGTGTGTGTGTACGTCCGTCTATGCACGTAGCTTCCTGTAACCACCACAATCAAGGCACAGAACGGCTCCAGCACTGAAAGGCCCCCTCCAGCTACCCCTTTGTGGTAACACTTTTCCCCTCCCCACCCTCGGCTCCAGCAGCCTCTGATCAGTTCTCCGTCTCCACAACGGCATTATTTCAAGACTGTGATGTCAATGGAAGCACACAGCATATAACCTTCTGAGACTGGCTCTTTCCACTCCCTGTAATTCCCTGTCCTTCCTTTATTTTTAAATCAGCAAGAGTAAGTCAGTGTCCCTGTGAAGGGAAGCAGAGTGGCCTGGAAGTGCTTGAATGTACAGCAGAAGGTCTCTGGAGATGGTGTCAGCCATACTCTGGAAAGCTACAGGAAGCTCTCCAACTTAAATAGGGGACTCTGTCACATTTACCCTTAGCTTTAGCTCTAAAGGACAGAAAACTGGTTTCATTTGCCAGGCTCTGTTTACTTATTCATAAAGGTAAGGCCCAACAATGGCATAGAATTAGGACTACGGGGAAGGAGTAATAAATCCAGCGAGACCTTTTTTTTTTTTTTTTTTTTGAGACGGAGTCTCACTCTGTCACCAGGCTGGAGTGCAGTGGCGCGATCTCAGCTCACTGCAAGCTCCACCTCACAGGTTCAAGCGATTCTCCTGCCCTGCCTCAGCTTCCTTAGTAGCTGGGATTATAAGCACGCACCACCACATCCAGCTAATTTTTGTATTTTTAGTAGAGATGGGGTTTCACCATGTTGGCCAGGATGGTCTTGATCTCTTGACCTCATGATCTGCCCACCTCGGCCTCCCAAAGTATTGGGATTACAGGTGTGAGCCACCGCGCCTGGCCCGCCAGCAAGACTCTTAAGTGAGAATTGTTTGTTTGTTTGTTTCTTGGAAACAGGGTTTCATCGTGTCATCCAGGCTGAGTGCAGTGGCACCATCCTAGCTCATCCTCAGCCTTGAATTCCTGGGCTCAAGTGATCCTCCCACCTCAGCCTTCCCAGTAGCTGAGACAACAGGCATGTGCCACCACACCTGACTAATTTGTAATTTTTTTTTTTTTTTTTTGGTAGCGACAGAGTCTTGCTATGTTGCCCACGCTGGTCTTGAGCACCTGGCCTTAAGTAACTCTCCTGCTTCAGCCTCCCAAAGCGCTGGGATTACAGGCGTGAGCCACTGCACCTGGCCAGTTTTAAAATGTAATAGGATGACATTCTTATAGGATCTCTTTGTAATCTTTGTTATAACTGTGCTATAATCTATTATCCTGTATTTTCAAATTTGTGCTATTTCTCTTTTTTATGACAACTATTGTCAAAAATATCTATTTTATTATTACTTTCAGAGAATCAGCTTTTGTCCTGGATCTATAATCTTCATCGTTTCATCAATTTCTGCTTTTCATTTGATTATTTCCTTCCTTTAGTTTTATTCTACCTATAATTTTCCTTCAAGATATCACTTTTGCTTTTCCCCACAAATTTTGATATGTAGTATTTTTATTACTTTTCAGCTCTAATTTATATTATGGTTTCCCTTTTTACCTAGGAGTTTACAATTGTGTTAGATTTAGAAAAAAAGAAATTAACCAAATTCAGAGAATATGGTGTTTATGACACCACTTTTTTGCATTTTCTTGAGCTTGGCTTTACAGACTACTGGGCTAATAATTCTAAATCATAACCATGTGAAATTTTTCTCCAAATTAAGTCAAGACAATTCCATATGTAAAAGAATACATAAATCCTTTTAATTAAAAGAAATAAGGGTGTAGAAAAGTTATTAAAATATGTGAACAAAGAAAATATGCTTCGTTCACAAAAGGTGGCACTGTTTTAGACAGCCGGTGGATGATATGTGTGTATGTGTGTGTATTCACATGCTCACTCATGTTTGTGCGTGTGTAAAGGAGCCCATGGGCAAGGAAGGAGTTGATGGCTGTCACACAGACCTGAAGAGCATGACTGAGAAGACGCCCCTTTGAGTCGTGACGGGGAATGGAGGGGTATGATGGTGTTACCTGTTTGTAGATCTGATGATGTCAGAGTTTAAGATAAAGCAGCGTGTCAGGAGTCCTTGATGTAATTAAGTATGTGATATGGTTTCCCTGTGTCCCCACGCAAATCCCATCTCAAATTGTAATCCCCACATGTCAGAGGAGGGGCCTGGTGGGAGGTCATTGGATCTTGGGGATGGATTTCCCCCTTGCTGTTCTCATGATAGTGAGTTCTCACAAGATCTGATGGTTTTAATGTGGCACTTCCCCCCTCGCGCTCTCTCTCTCTCTCTCTCTCTCTCTCATGACACCATGTAGTAAGACACGCCTTGCTTCCCCTTCGCCTTTTGCCATGATTGTAAGTTCCCTGGGGCCTCCCCAGCCATGCGGAACTGTGAGTCAATTAAACCTCTTATAATTATAAATAAAGAATATAATTATAAATAAAGAACTGCCCAGTTCCGGGCAGTTCTTTATTTCTTTATAGCAGTATGAAAATAGACTAATACAGTATGTATGTCCATAAAAGAATTGGAAGAGTTTTTTTGTTTGTTCATTTTGTTTTTGTTTGTTTGTTTGTTTGTTTTTTGAGATGTAGTCTCACTCTGTTGCCCAGGCTGGAGTGCAGTGGCGCGATCTCGGGTCACTGCAACCTCTGCCTCCCAGGTTCAAGTGATTCTCCTGCCTCAGCCTCCCAAGTAGTTGGGAATACAGGAGTTTGCCACCACACCCAGCTAATTTTTTGTATTTTTGATAAAGACGGGGTTTCACCATGTTAGTCAGGATGGTCTCAATCTCCTGACCTCATGATCTGCCCACCTCAGCCTCCCAGAGTGCTGGGATTACAGGGGTGAGCCACCGCGCCCAGCTGGAAGAGATTATTTTTAAATGATGTCCCTGAATTTAAAGGACAGCTGAAGGTGGATTTTTCTTATTTCTACTAACTCAGAGATACAGAAATTGAGGTAGAAGTGAAATCCCATGTCACAGCTGGCTCAGTGGCAACTGATTGGATTGGAGTGGTGGGATTTGAGAGCAATTTCAAAGAAACGGAGAAACAACAATGTATGCTTCCAGAGGCATATTTGTGTTGGGTCTGATGAAACTCAGATCAGAAGCAGGCCTCTGATCACACGGGAATGAAGAATGAAGCATTTCCCTCTGGCCTCTGTCTCTGGGATGCTTACCTGGCTCTTGAATTAGGACCCATACCTCTGGCAAGGGACATTCCAGCTGGGAGAGGCACAGACAGGGAGGCCCAGGAAGAAGCAGGCATAACCATGTCAGCCTGTGCTCAGCAGAGGTGCCCAGTGAACGGTGTTAAGTGCATTCACGGTGGCACACTTTTTCTGAGACAAGGAAAGATAGAAGTCGCATTCCAGTGTCCACTTGGGGAACAGGCCCAGACCGGGCTGCCTGTCACTAATGCTGTGGCATGGGCAGTAGGTGAAGCCATGTGTTGTGGGGATGCGAAGTTTCAGACTCAGATTGCACTGGAACTGCCTCCTGGTTCCACCACGGGAGCGCCTGTGGTACCTCCCTGAACCTGTGACTTCATCCTTTCACCACAGACACCCACGTCCACATCTCAGCGCTCCGAGAGTGGAATGAGATGCTCTGTGCTAAGGCTTCTCAAAGGCTCCATTGCTCCCAAAGCCCCTGGCAGGTTTTGCTGAAAAGTAGGCCCTGACTCAGCAGGTCTTGGTGGGGAGGGCTGGGATTCTGTACGCCTAACAAGTTCTCCAGCAGGGAACCCCCTGCTCCGGGTCTGAGGACCCCACTTTGAGTTCAAGAGTCTGCACCAGTGGTTGTCAATGTTGGCTGCACACTGAATTGACTCTGGGAGCTTTAGAAAATACGGATGTCCTGGCCGGGCGTGGTGGCTCACGCCTGTAATCCCAGCACTTTGGGAGGCCGAGGTGGGTGGATCATCTGAGGTCAGGAGTTCGAGACCAGCCTGGCCAACATGGTAAAACCCCATCTCTACTGAAAATACAAAAATTGGTCAGATGTGGTGGCAGGTGCCTGTAATCCCAGCTACTTGAGAGGTTGAAGCAGGAAAATCACTTGAACCTGGGAGGCGGAGGTTGCAGTGAGCCAAGATTGTACCATTGCACTCCAGCCTGGGCAATAAGAACAAAACTCCGTCTCAAAAAAAAGAAAAAAGAAAAAAGAAAATACTGATGTCTTATCTCACCCTCAGATTCTCAGTTAATTCTGAGATGTGGCCTGGGCACTTGGACTTTTACAGACCTTTCCAGATGATTCTAATGTACAGTCCAAGCTGGGAACCACCATCGCTGGGAGACTACCTGGTGCAAAACACCTCAGAAATCTGGACTCACATTTTTTTAAACTTTGTCATTGTTGTTCAAATTTATCCAAATTTTGTTTTTTAAATTTATTTCAGAAAACTATTAACTCCTTGAGGTGATGGATATTTCCTCAATCTAAAAAATCAGAGCTGGAGATCAGGACCAGGAAACGAAAAGCACGCTCTGGGGTCCAGGCGCAAGCCCCAGTGTGGACACCTGTTGGCTCAAATAAACACTCAAGAGGCCAGGTGCGGTGGCTCATGCCTGCAATCCCAGCGCTTTGGGAGGCCGAGGTGGGTGAATCACCTGAGGTCAGGAGTTTGAGACCAGCCTGACCAACATGGTGAAACTCCATCTCTACTCAAAATTCAAAATTTAGCTGGGCGTCGTGGTGCACGCCTGTAATCCCAGCTACTCAGGAGGCTGAGGCAGGACAATCGCTTGAGCCTGGGAGGTGGAGGTTGCAGTGGGCCGAGATCGTACTACTGCACTCCAGCCTGGGCAACAGAGCGAGATCCATCTCAAAAAAATAAATAAATAAACAAATAAGATTTTAAAATAAGTACTCAAGAAACCCAAACGCAGCAGAGCCCCCTCTCCATTTCACACTGAAGATCAGGGGCAAAGTCACAGACTGTGGGGGAAATCAGCACTGTAAGTACAGACTTGAAGTGGGTTATTCTACCTGTTCTGTTTGTTTTCATATTGGCAGCTGACCAATAATGATAATAATTACAATATTATAAACACAAACACACTTATATCAAGGAATTTTTTTTTAAAACTCAGTGCCTGTTTTCTCTTCTTTAACGAGTCCTAATTGACAAAAAAAAAAGATATTTGGGTCATGTTGTTAAAGAATCTCATTGAAAAGAATAAAGGAGGCCAGGCATGGTAGCTCATGCCTGTAATCCCAGCACCTTGGGAGGCCGAGGCAGGAGGACTGCTTGATGCCAGGAGTTTGAGACCAGCCTGGGCAACATAGCAAGATCCTGTCTCTACAAAAAATAAATAAAAATTAGCCTGGCATAGTGGTGTGCACCTGTAGTCCCAGCTACTCAGTAGGCTGAGGTGGGAGGTTCATTTGTGTCCAGGAGGTCAAGGCTCAGTGAGCTAGGATTATGCCATTGTACTCCAGCCTGGGCAACAGAGTGAGACTCTATCTCAATATAAAATAAAATGAAGAAGCAATACCTGACAAAGCAGCCACACTGCATCAGTCAGAAAACTCCTGCAAATCCTACTGACTCCTTCGGACCTCAAGCTCCCCTCCAGGGACTCCACGGCTCCCCAGCCCCAGCTCAAAAGCTAGAAGCACACTGCAGACCACATGTCCAGCCCGAGATGCCCCAGAGGGAGAGCTCATCAGAAAACCCCTATCAAAGTCTCATCCTTATTCTGGCAGACCAACTGCAAAAATGGCTAAAATTATTCCCCTCCCTTTATCCACACCTCTCTTGTTATGTGACTTTGCATTGAGAGGAGTCTATTTTCCTACCTCTTGAATCTGGGCTTGGCCTTGCGGCTTGCTTCAGCAGAAGTGATACTGAACCTCAGCCAAGCTGAAGTATCATGAGGCCATATTTGCTCAGCCTGCTCTCCTGGAACCCTACCCCTGCCACGGAAAACAAGCTGAGCCAGCCTGCTGGAGGATGAGAGACCAAAGGGAGCAACGATGAGTCCTCCCAGTTAAGACTGTTTTGGTCTTGCCATTCGCAGCTGACCACCAGTTGAATGCAGATGAATGAGCAAATCCAGCCTCCGTCAGCTAAGCCAGGCCACCCCCAGTAAAACATTTACAGTTGCAAACACCCGTGAGATGTTGTAGCTATTTGTTAGGCAACATGATTGTGGCCACAGATGACTGACACTCTTATATCAAAAACACATGGGGGCTGGGTGCAGTGGCTCATGCCTGTAATCCCAGCACTTTGGGAGGCCGAGGTGGGTGGATCACTTGAGCTTAGGAATTCAAGACTAGCCTGGCCAACATGGTGCAACCGCGTCTCTACTCAAAACACAAAACTTAGTCGGACGTGGTGGTGCGTGCCTGTAATCCCAGCTACTCAGGAGGCTGAGGCAGGAGAATCGCTTGGATCTGGAAGGTGGAGGTTGCAGTGAGCTGAGATCACACTACTGCACTCTAGACTGGGTGACAGTGCGAGACTCCAACTCAAAAAACAAACAAACAAACAAAAAACACATGGGCACCTCTACTGCTGCTAGACCCAGAGCGCCCCCAATCGCCCACCTGCCACCAAACCCACTTCAGCTGAGTCCTCCTCTGACTCCAGCCCCTCGGACTCCCGGTCTAGCATTCTGCTCAATTCGCCCTCCTCACCCCCTTTCTCACAGTTCAAAATCTGGTGATGCAACTAAAACACTGGCATACATGCCTTTATTTATTTATTTTCAAACGCGGGTTTTGTTCTGTCGCCCAGGCTGGGGCGCACTGGTGCAATCTCAACTCACTGCAACCTCCGCCTCCTGGGCTCAAACGATTCTCCTGCCTCAGCCTCCCTGGTAGTTGAGACTACAGGCGTCCACCACCATGCCTGGCTAATTTTTGTATTTTTTTTAGAGACGGGCATTCACCACATTGCCCAGGCTGTTCTCAAACTCCTAGGCTCAAGTGATCTGACTGCCCCGGCCTCCCAAAGTGCTGGGATTACAGGAAGGAGCCACCACGCCCAGCCTAACATACATTCCTAAAAAGCAAAGCAAACCTCTCGCTTGTGCTTGCAGGCCCTCGGCAAGCATACAGAGGCCTGAGGTCAGAATTAACTTTCTGGGATAACTAACAAGAACCAGAGAAGTCACTTTCTATGCTAATCAGCCCATTTCAGTGCACACACAGGCCATGAGCACGGAGGCCCGGTAAGGATGAAGGACTGTTCCAGTAACTGGAGTCTCATTTTAGGGGAAAAGTGATTCTGAAGCTTATAAATCTTTCTGAAGCATATAAAAAAATAAAATAAAATAAAAATAAAATTTTCTCACATACATTTCAAGATAAAGCCCTGATCATAGCTATAAATCTATGAAAATGAAGTTTTAATTTTAAGCACCTCAAGAGTAAAGGGAAACACCCACACTGGGTGTGATGTGGGCTTTGCTGACCTAACAAAACAAACCAATGGAGGGGCCTTTGGAAAACGTCACCAAGAGACCCTGGAAATTTAAATATACAGAAGCGGGCCAGGCACGGTGGCTCACACCTGTAATCCCAGAACCTGAGAGGCCACGCAAGAGGATCACTTGAGGTCAGGAGTTCGAGACCAGCCTGGCCATCATGGTGAAACCCCATCTCTACTAAAAATACAAAAATTAGCCGGGCGTGGTGGCGCACACCTGTAATCCCAGCTACTCGGGAGGCTGAGGCAGGAGATTCACTTGAACCCAGGAGGCGGAAGTTGCAGCGAACAGAGATTTTGCCACTGCACTCCAGCCTGGGTGATAGAGTAAGACTCAGCCTCAAAAACAAACAAGCACAAACATGCAGAAGCAGAATCCCATCAAGACAGGAGTGCAATATTTTAAATTGAACACATATTTGGACCTAATTAAGTCCAAGAGCTGTCTGACATTTAAACTGCCCTTCTGCAACAATTAAAACAGCACACTTTGTTTGTTTTCACTGTCATCTCAAGAGCCACCAAGGCCATAAAGGTGAACTTCAGGTGATAATAAGTGGAAGAGAAGAATTAAGAAAAAGAATTATGGCAGCTTTCACTGCCTCAAGTCAGAAGGAACAAAACCACCATAAATCCGGACGAGATCAGGAGCACCCTTTGAATGTTTCTGGGCAATTATTTGACAAATATTTACATGTTGCATATTAAATCATGCAATGCTTTTAGAGCAATAAATATTTTAGAAGGAAAATGGTGTGCTGAGCCACATCCAACATTCTATCAATCTCAGGAGGCAGGAGAGAATGCACTTTCTTAAACAAAACGCATCTGACCCTTAGTTACCCAGACCAAATGGAATGCCTGTCAGCTCAGGCAAAGCTCCCTTCTTAAACGCCCAGAGATGAAGAGCTCAACAAGCACGTCCCAGAAAAGTTTTGACGCCTTTTGAGATCATTTCCTCCTAGAAAGGCGGCTGTGGGCTGTACCTGTGAGCTGTCGTTCTGTCATTAATGCAATTACCCCTCCACTGCACCAAAGCTCTCCCGGCCTTCTTTAAGGTTTTCAATATCAATAATCATGATAAGCCTGGAGACCAGGCTCCAACGAGGTTCCCACCCCAGAGTCTCTGCACACACTGTTCCCTCCGTCTAACTCCTCTTTCCCCTAGATACCATCTCTGCTCAAATGTCACCTGCTCTCTAAATGATCATCCTATTTATAATTTCAGCCCTCAATGTCTGAATGCCTACATTACCCTTGTTCAGCTTTCAGGTTCTGTAGGCTTGGAGAGGAAACAGAAAAGCATCCCAGGGAAGGTGCCCTTAAACCAGGAGCCTGCAGGCAGTGAGGGAGTGAGCCATGCTGCCGTCGGGGAGACTGGACACCATCATGCGAAAAGCAGTCCGTCTCCCAGTTTCCTAGGTCTTAGCTAGCTGCTCTTCCTCTGCAAGTTCTTTTCCTCACTAAAAGGCTAGGACTCTCAAAGGCAGGGACTGCTGGATTCAGCTTTGAGTCTGCTAAAGCACCTAGCGGGAGCACAGTAGGTTTGCAGTAAACTTTAGCAATGACTCACTGCATTTACCACAGAGCGGGCCATCAGGGCTTTGCCACACTTGATTCTTTCAGCTGTTTTTCAGGAAGATGTCTGATCAACAGCCTTGAGGCTCCTGCCTCACTCCCCCCACTGACCCCCCAAAGCACAGAACACAGGTCCTGCTCCCTCTGATCCAAAGATGAAGGAGTCCAGGGGTCTCTAAGTTAGCAGGCTATGTACGGGCCTACATCATTATTTTACGTGACACAGACACACAAAGTCTTCACTTCTGCTGTCATCAAGGGGGAAGAAAAGCAGAGAGAGAAAAAGCCTTGCCTGGCAGAAGACAAAAAACAAAACAAAATAAAACTGGAAGGTGCTCTCTTCCAAGCCAAGAGAAGGCAGGTGAATGAGAAACAAGATGGTGAACACAGGCCTGGGGCCGGGACGGTACTAAGCCATTTTATGCTCACATCCTAGGAGGAGAGGCTGCCGTTATCCCTATTTTACAGATGAGGAAACTGAGGCAGAGAGCTGCTGGGAGGCTGGAGCTAGCCTCCCATACCACAGCCCTCCCCTGCCTCTCTGCTGTGTGGCCTGGAGACTCAGTCTGTTAGGCTCAAGCCCCTGGGGATGGTTTACATTGCTGTCAGTTTTCTCCAATGCAGCTGTTTTCAAACATTTACACTTTGCCCCTAAAGGAAACATTATATAAAGCTGAGCCCAGTGGTGCCCTAGAGTGGGGACTGGGCGAGCCAGGCCCCTCCTGTGCCCATTCCAGCCCACTGGAGGCAACCAGGCTGCCCAGGAAGCAGGAGAGACCCACCCCTCCTGTTCCTTTATGAGCTTGGTGGGGCTTCCTTTAAAGCTAGTCCCCATACCGGCTTCCAGAAAGCAAGGTTTCTGATACACACATTTGTGCCTGAAAACTCACAGTTAAACCAAATGTAGAGCTTGAGAAACAGGCCCTAGGACTTCGGGAGGGGCTCCAAGCCCTAATCACATGCCAGCCAGGGCATCTGTCGCCCGGGCTGGGGGAGGGGGCACTGCAAGGGGAACAGCAGCAGGAATTACAGGACTCCAGGTGATGCTACCCACGGGGACCCCACATCTGATCTCACTGCCTAACACATGACAAGGGCAGACCCTTCCTCCAAGTTCAAATGCTGTGGGATATGGTTTGGCTGTGTCCCCACCCAAATCTCATCTTGAATTCCCACGTGCTGTGGGAGGGACCAGGTGGAGGTAATCGAATCACGGGGGCAATGTAGTACAAGCAGAAAGTGACATTCAAGGGCTTCCCATCCACCTAAGCCCAGCCCAAACCACAGTCAGGGCAAACCACCTGCCCCACCCACTGCAGGATAAACCAAAGGCACAAGGTCACCCCGGTCCCCAAGTCAAAGCACATGTTTTCTATCAGCTGCAGGCTCCTGAGCAAAAGCATTTGCATTTGTGCTAGGCTGCATCTGCAGATACAAGGTACCTCGGGGAATATAAAAATCAGGTGAGAACGCTGCCATTTGCCCACTGAGCACAGACTAATGGGCACTTGGCCATCGTGGTCTCTCTGCAGTTTTCCCTTGAAGTGCTTTGCTTGGTGGAAGGTGTTCCACCAGCCAGTCCTTCTCAGGTCTTCTTAAGTCAACTTTTTCTTTTCTTTTCTAAACATCTCTTGCTTTCTCTGAGTCTGGTCATAACGAATGGATAGCCTGTGCCTGCCTCCACGACGCCTGCCCTCCCGGAGTGCCCTACCCCCGCGGCTCTGGGGCTCTCCCCAGGCCCTGCCTCTGGGGAGCCCCGGCTGTCTCTGGCTCGCGGAGGTGACCGTGCGGACAGACCAGTCAGAGATCACGTTGGCTGGTCGCGGCGCGGGCCACAAGGCTCAGCGGAGGTGGGGTAGGGGACCAAGCTGTCCCGGCGAGGGAATAAACTGTTGCTTCCTAATCACTGCGACTGGAGGAGCCGATCTGAGCCCCAGCGTGTTAGAACAAGGGCGGCGCGAAGGGCCCAGGGGACAAATGGGGCGCTGGGCAGGAGGGGCTGTCTCCTGCAGGCGAGAAGGAATGGTCCCCTGCCAGGGGCCTGGGGAAAGGTAACGGTCAGGAGGGGCCCGGGTTGAAGAAACCCCGCAAAAAGCCAATCCTGGATTGCAGCACTGGCCGCCAGCGCGAATTCAGTCAGGAGGTCCCTGGGGGCCGGTAAACGAGAAGGAGATGGGGTGAGGACGCCGGACTGGCGTTTCCTGCCGCGCTGCCACCGCGGGCAGAGCAAACTGCTCCTCCCCGCACCGCGTCCCCCAGCCTGGGACGGAGAGGCCACCTAGGGCACCCCACACACCGCGCTCCCAAACAGCGGCGAAAAGGAGCTCTGGGCGGCGGCTGAGTGACCAAGGGACCCGTCCGGAGCCAGGACCTGGGAGGCGCGGGGATGTGGTTGGGAGGAGGGGAGCGGAGCAGTGGGGTGCTCAAATCCTGCGGGGACGCCCGCTTACCCGGCCGTTGCGGTCAGTCTCCTGCGCCTCCTCGACGCTCACCCCCCGCCGCAGCAGCGTCCGCAGCAGCCCCACGTTGTTGGCGCAGGCGGCGCGCAGGAGGGTGGCCGCCTCCGGGACGCCCTCCGGGACGCTCTCCGCGCTCTCGACGCCTTGCTCCTCCTCATCCTCGAAAGGGTAGAAAGAGTCGTCCGAGGCGATGCTGCGGGTGTCGGGCAGACTCGAGAAGTCCTCAAACTCTTCGTAGTCAGTGGGGTCCTCCTCGACCTGCGCTCCCCGGGGTGGGGACGGCGGTGGCGGGGTCATGCAGCGCGCCCCGCCGCCCTCCGGCCCGGTCCCGGCCAGCAGCACCATGCCTGCGGCCGGGGCGCGGGCCGGGGGCCGGGGCGCGGGCAACGAGAGCGGGACGCGGGGCGCGCGCCGAGGTCCCCGCTTCTCGCTTCTGCGTCCCCAGGGAAGCCGTGGCCCGCGCGCTCCAGCTCGGCGGAAACCGGCGCCAGGCGGCTGCGCTCAGCGAAAAAAGTCTCCGGAGGCTGAGCGAGTCCCTGGGGTGGGCGGGACCGCGGGGGCTTTCCGAGGCGGGGCGGGGCGGGGCGCAGAGACACGCCTTCACCCGGGGCCTTCCCCGGGGCCCGTTCCTGGCCAGAGTTCAGAGCCAGGCACGCGCTCTCCGGAGCGCCGGGACGGGGCACCTGGCAGCGTTTTCCCAGAGCTGGGGACAGCTCGCGCAGGAGAAACAGAAGCAATCACTAAAGAAGCCGAACCCGAGTCTCGGGCGGCGAGCCGCCCCGCCCCCCCTCCGCCGGCCCGCGGGATGGGGGCGGAGGTGGCGGTGGGGGGACGCCGGGGTGGAGCCGGCCTCCAGCTTCGGGAACTTGGGACCCCTGGAGCCGACCCCCGCCAAGGGCGTCGGGCCCCCGCGCCAGGGTGGGGCCAGTTTCTCCCGCGGCTTCGGAGGTGCCGAGCGAGTTTTCTCCCTTCGGGGGATCCCGGGCTTTGGGGCGGACTCCACCCGGCAGCGGCTGCTTTGAGGCCGGGGAATCCCCGGGGCGCTTGGCGGGCGGAGGAGGCGGGAGCAGGAGCGGAGCCGTCTACCTGGGACCTGGGCCAGGGGAGCGCTGCGGGGGGGCTGCCACTCTGAACTGGGGGCCGTCGGCTGCCGTGGGGGAGTCCCAGCCGGGAGGGGAGGACGATCCTGAGTCCCCCGGTCTCGCAGAACCCGGGCCTGCCGTGGCTTGTGGGTTGGTCACACCCTGGGATTGGGAGCCTGGTGTTCCGGAACCTCAGGGAGCATCGGGGTGGGAACGGACGACGAGGAGTTCCCCGACCCCACGCCTGGCCTGTGTCACGTGCTGGGATCTGCGGATTCACCCCCGGAGGCTGCCCAAAAGAGCAAGGGCCGCGGGCGACAGCCGCAGTCCAGGCCCAGAGCCCCTCTGGCCGGGCCTTGCCCTCTCCCCGTCAGTCCTGGCGCCGGGGATGGGCGGGGAGAAGGGGGGCCTGTGAGGATTTGCCACGGGGAGCCCCTGACTTCGGGGTCGGAGGCGTCTTGAGCCAATCTTGGGGGACAGTCTGTGTGCAAAGGCACGGTGGTGCGCTCGCGCCCGTCGCAGATCAAAGAGTGCGGAGGCCACCAGCCCTGCGTCCCCCTAGCCTCCTTCCTTCCTTCTTTTCCCCCCCGATCTTGACAGCGTGTCCATCAGCTGCCAGCCGGTGGGAGGCCCTCGCAGCCCCAAGGTGAACACAGCTAGGCGGGCGCAGCCGCTAGGGACAAGGCTTGAGGCCCACGTGCTGCTGGGCAAGCTGAGGGGGCACGAGGGCACCGAATCCAAAACAGCCGTGGGAGGTGTAGGCTGCGGACAGGTTTAAACTGCGAAGCCGCTCGAGCCCCCGTGTCACACCGCACTGGCCCGACCCGCTGTCCTGGTCGCCTGGTCTTCCAGTGTCTCCAGCAGGAGCCGAAGGGCCTGGTGCCGGCCCAGGACCCGGCATCTGCGGGGCGCCGGAGGCTGGGGCGCGCGGGAGCAGCGATTTCTGGTGAAGACGCCCCCGCACCTGGGCGGCTCTGAGCGAGCGGCGAACTGAGCCTCGCTGGCCGCCTTCTCTACTCCGGGGATTCTTTCTGCAACAAAAATACCCCCCAGATTACGGTATATTCTCTACCTTTTTGTGTAACTGACCACAGTTTGCGTCAATTCCCACTGGGAATTTCCCCTTTCAAGGTTGAGGGTTGTTTCCAAAGGCCTGGGGTATTTACAATTTCAAGTGCCCCCTGAGGGCTGAGCTGGGTTTGCTGGACCCACCGTCCTCCCAGGGAGAGCACTGCGTCACTTTACAGCAAGAGTCCCGGCTGCGCGTCACCAGGGCCCGGGTGGACAGGACCAGGCCCTGAAAGGGGGGCACCACGCAGCCTCTTCTGGCCTCCCCCAGGCGACTGGTGCTCACTGACCCCGTCACTCGGCAAGGAAATTGAGGCTCTATCTTCAGAGTTTACCACTTCCTTTTCTTCCTTAGAAATTTGAGTCCAAATAGCATTTGAATGTGTTTCCCCTTAAATATAAACTAAAATGTCATCGTCTGCTCCAAAGAAGAACTATCGTTTATAAGTGGTCCGATTCAGGATGCAAGCTGATCATTTTCCTGTCTTTTAAAAATAAACTGCTAGGAAGAAACAATAAACAAAAAATAAAATATGCTCCTTTTACAGCAAAGACAGTAGAGTCTGGACATTTCTGGAAGATGGGCTAAAAGAAACAGAAAATCAGCCGGGCGCGGTGGCTCATGCCTGTAATCCCAGCACTTTGGGAGGCCGAGGCGGGCGGATCACGAGGTCAGGAGATCCAGACCATTCTGGCTAACACGGTGAAACCCCGTCTCTACTAAAAATACACAAACAAAATTAGCCAGGCGTGGTGGTGGGCGCCTGTAACCCCATCTACTGGGGAGGCTGAGGCCAGAGAATGGCGTGAACCTGGGAGGCGGAGCTTGCCACTGCACTCCAGCCTGGGTGACAGAGGGAGACCCTGTCTCAAAAAAAAAAAAAAAAAAAAAAAAAAAGCAAAAAGACACAAAATCAGGCATGGACATTTTTAGTAAAGCCAACATTTATTATGTGTACAAAATCTGCATAGGTAGGAGAAAGTAGCTTATCAAAACTGCCGACTCAGGATAATTTTTAAGTTAATAACATTCTGAGGCCAGGTGTGGTGGCTCATGCCTGTAATTTCAATATTTTGGGAGGTTGAGTCTAGTGGATCCCTTGAGCCCCAGGAGTTCAAGACCAGCCTGGGCAACATGGCGAAACCCTATCTCTGCAAAACATACAAAACATAGCCTAGTGTGGTGGCGCGTGCCTGCGGTCCCAGCTACTTGGGAGGCTGAGGTGGGAGGATCACCTGAGCCTGGGAGGTTGAGGCTGCACTGGACCCTGATGGTGCCGCTCCACTCCAGCCTGGGCAACAGAGTGAGACCGTGTCTCAAAACAAAAAGAGAAGTTCTGAGAAATTATACTTCATCCAACTGTCAAGTTTCAATGAATTATTTTGTTATGATTTTGGGATATACATAGCAATTACATAATTTGTTCACTTAGTTGAATAATTTGTCTTTGGACCATTTTTTAAAAATTCAGCACTAGCTCAGTTATCTGTCTGTAACATGCCTTTCAAAATTACAAGCAGTGTGTTTATCTTGAAGAGAGAGAAAACTGCACGCACCTATAGGGCCCACCCCACCTTGGTTTGGAAGGAGGGAGGTGGGGGGAACCTAATGGTGGAGGAGCACACAACTGTACCACAGTGTTACAAATAACCAGTGTCATAAAATAACCAGCTCCGGCACTTTGGGAGGCCAAGGTGAGTGGATCACTTGAGGTCAGGAGTTTGAGACCAGCCTGGCCAAGATGGTGAAACCCCATCTCTACTAAAAATATAAAAATTAGCCAAATGTGGTGCTGCACGCCTATAGTCCCCACTACACAGGACGCTAAGGCGGGAAAATTGCTTGAACCTGGGAGGCGGAGGTTACGGTGAGCCAAGATTGTGCCACTGTACTCCAGCATGGGTGACAGAGTAAGGCTCCATCCCCCTCAAAAAAGAAAAGAAAATAACCAGCTCCCACCTCCCAAGGCTAAATGAAGAACTGAAAGAAAGAGTGATTTAAAACCTTCCCACACTGTCTGGAGTTTGGCAACAGCAAGTGTTAACTTTCATTAGTATGAAAATTAAAGTATCCATTCGCCTTGATATAAATTGTTCTGTAGGAGCTGCTTCTCCAGATTCATTGCCTTATTTGCCGAGAGAACCAGCCAGGTGAAGTGAATGAGAAATGCATATAGAAGGCAGTGTAGCTTGGGGTAAAGACCTGATAGTGATATCAGACAGACTGGCTTCCAATTATGGCTTTACGACTGCTAAGTTACAATGATAATAGTTCTGGATTTTGAACGTCTATTACTGTGGGGGTACCAATCTCCTATTCTTAATGTTTAAGGTATTTCCAGCATTTTCCTTAGAGGACACAAATGCACTCTTGTCCAGGTATTTCCTCAGAAAAACATCCCACCTCAAGTGGCTTGAGTTTTTTAAACCCCAGCATTATGTGTAAAAATTGTTCTCAGTGAGAGAGACTTGGAGAGCCATACCTCGAGCTCAGATGGGAAGACTCAGGGCTCTAAAGATCCTATTTGTCTTCGTACTGTTCTAGAAATGACATGACCAAATTCCTGTGTGAATTCTTGGAGGGGAACATGACAACACTAATCTAAAGTAGATCTCATGAAATAACAACCATCTGATCATTTCTTTTGCTGCTGTTGTTTTCATTGTCATTGACTAAAGCTTTCTATAGTTTCTGTTACTAGCAACTAAAACTCAGTTCAGCAAAACAGCATATTAAGAAAAAAAAACTCGGCCGGGTACGGTGGCTCACGCCTGTAATCCCAGCACAAAAAGAAAGAAAGAAAGAAAAAAAGCTAAATGGGGAAAAAAATCATTAATTTCAGAAAAAATCATTAATTGTGCTGCTTGTGACAAGTGGTTAGGATGATAGCCAAAATGTAGAGAGAATTCACAAACCAAGAAGGAAAAGCTGAGCATAGTTATTAATTGGTTTAGCCCCTGTTGTTCCATAGTGAGGGAAATACAGCTCATTACAATGAAAAAGATTCATTCGCTTGCCTTAGGTGGCCGAGGGGAAACTGTGCCAGGGAGGCGTGGGCTCCGCTTTCTTCAGAAACTGGGCTGAGTGGTAGCCATAGTTAAAGGGAAACAGGCCAATCCTTGAAGTTGGATGCCAGAGAAGAAAACGAGGGTCTGGGGTCAGTCCAGGCTGCAGAGGTGACCTTAAGGTTCAGCTTCACGAAGGCTGGATGCTTTGTTTTCTCAGTACCACCTTCCTGTAAGTCATCTTCTCAAAAGACAGAGCTGGGAGATGCTCATGAGCTGAGGTTTGTAACAGGCTCCTCCAGCTTTCCCACTGCCTACGAGAGAAGAAGTGAGTGGGGAATGGGACATTTCTTAGTCACTCATTTTTTAAAAAGCAGTTTTAAAACACTCATGTTTTTAAAAACCAAAATGATTTGTTTTGGAGTTTTTGCAAATTTCTCCGAGTTGATTCCCACACTCGTGGGAGCAACCTAGAGTGTCCTGAAGTCAACCTGCAGAATCGCTGGGCCAGATTACCTTTCTCATCAGCTTAGGAATGTAAAGAAAGCTCTCTGTGTATTTCTGGATCTCCCTATTAAAGAGATTAGTTGCTGTTTGGGCCTCACTCCGTTCAACTGACAGCAACTAGATCCCTCCTGTTATAATCTCAATTCATGTCACCATTTCGGAACTTCAGCTTCTTTTAAGGAAGTTTTTTGCCTTTGTGGTTAAATATCTAGAAGTAAATGCACATGTGCACTTAACTGCCAGTTCTGCCACCTTTTTCCTGCTCTGCATGGGATTAGCAATAGTGGGGTATCACTAGAAAATCCATGCCTACTCTAAGAACAAAAGGCCTTGGGTCTGTTGTCAACGGACCCCTTTACTCAACAGAATAAATGTGGTTGGATTCACAAGGCCAGTTGAGGGAGTCCTATGAGGTGACAGCCTGTTAAAAGACTTACTCGTCGACCAGGCGTGGTGGCTCTCGCCTGTAATCCCAGCACTTTGGGAAGTTGAGGTGGACAGATCATGAGGTCAGGAGTTTGAGATCGGCCTGGTTAACATAGTGAAACCCCACCTCTACTAAAAATACAAAAATTAGCCAGACATGGTGGCACGTGCCTATAATCCCAGCTACTTGGGAGGCTGAGGCAGGAGAATTGCTTGAACCCAGGAGGTGGAGGTTGTAGTGACCCAAGATCATGCCACTGTAGCCCAGCCTGGGCAACAGAGCAAGACTCCATCTCAAAAAAAAAAAATACTAATCAAGGGTTTCCCCATGACCCACCCTGATTCCCCGAAGTGCAGGAGAAACTCCACCCTTTTCCCTATCACTTCCCCTATTACATGCCTCTATAATCACTCTTTTTTTTTTTTTTTTTTTTTTTTTGAGACGGACTCTTGCTCTGTCGCCCAGGCTGGAGTGCAGTGGCAGGATCTCAGCTCACTGCAAGCTCCGCCTCCTGGGTTTACGCCATTCTCCTGCCTCAGCCTCCCGAGTAGCTGGGACTACAGGCGCCCGCCACCACGCCTGGCTAATTTTTTATATTTCAGTAGAGACGGAGTTTCACCGCGTTAGCCAGGATGTTCTCAATCTCCTGACCTCATGATCCTCCCGCCTCAGCCTCCCAAAGTGCTGGGATTACAGGTGTGAACCACTGCCCAGCCTATAATCACTCTTATTGCTCTGCTTTCCCGTATGTTTTTGTAAAACTACCTTCCTTTGTAAGCTGACAGTTTGCCAAAAGCAGGAACCAGGTCTCATTAATTTCTTTTTGAATCCCCAGCATCTAAAGGATGCCTCACCACCTTGGTTGATGTTCAACAGATGCGTTAAACAAAAGAGAAGGCGATGCCTGCTAGACCCGGCTCTGCTGCATCTTGGAGCCTTCTGAATGTACACAAGGTCAGCACAGAGCAGCCGATCACCAGGAACCTGAGCTTTCTTTAGCCACTTACACTTCAAAGTCTTTGTATCTTCAGGACTTTTTTAAAAAACTTCCTGCCATAGGTAGGTAAATGTGGGACCCAGGAGGATACTCAGATTCTGTGTCAGCTTCTGAGGATCAACAGCCCTCTGTAAAGCTGGATTCATGCCTTAGCACGAGTAAAACTGCCAGACTGAGACTTCGGGGGCACCAAGCAAGGGGACTGGAGCTGATAGAGGCAGCACCTTGTGAACCAGGAGGGATGGGGGCATCGTGCCTGGCTCTCAGCTGGGACCAGTGTGCTTAATGCCAGGCCTACAAGTTGCCACCCCATCCTCTCCCTAACTGAGCATACATTCAGTCAGCAAAGCAAAGCCTAAATCAGGATTTTAAACTACTGTGGTGAATCACACAGTTTGGCTTCCCTTGTCACTTAGCTTATTCTCTCTTGGTCAAAATGTGCCCATGGGGACAAAGCTGAAGGCAGGGAGAATGCAGGCTGGGCAGCGACCGCATGTCAGGAGGCTCAGCCATCAGCATCCCTGACTTTGTCATTCTGATCTCTGGGAACGGAGAAGAGGACCGTCCCCTGCAGCCAAACCCTGAGCCCTCCTTCCCTGGGACTCTGGATCCCCCCAACCCTTCCTGAGGTCCTCCCGTCATGGTTTGGCATCTGCTTCTGCATCCACAGCCCACCAGATCCCCACAACACAACAGACTTTACGCCCCCACACGCTCCTGCGCTACCCCCACCAGCTTAGCTCACAGCTGAACCTTCTGCAAGACAGATCTGCACAAGCTGCAGTTTTTCATCTTCCATTTCTTCATTTGACATATGTATGTACATATAATGGAAAATTACAAAAGTCGTGCACGCTTCTTGGGAAAACCCACAAACATTATGCTCTACACAGTAAGAAGGCGGTGTCAGCCAGGCATGTGGCTGTGCAGAGCTCTCATCCCAGCTACTTGGGAGGCTGAGGCAGGAGGATTGCTGGAACCTGAGAAGTTGAGGCTATAGTGAGCTGTTGTCACACCACTGCACTTCAACCTCAGTAACAGAGCAAGACCCTGTCTCAAAAAGTAAAATAAAATAAAATAAAAATTTAAAGAAGGTAACGCCTTTACTTTCATTTCCTCCTGTTGCTCTTTGAATTGCTGCCATCTGCTCCTGCCCCACCCACCCTCACCATCCCTGGCTTCCCCAAGGATCCCACAAGGGTTTCTTTCCTGTGAAATTCAGTGGACATTTCCAGCCCTGAGCCAAATTTGATGACGACATGTGTCCCATACTTTTCCTGAACAGTGATCATCTCCAGGAAATACAGACACGGTCCCCTGGGTTCCCTTCAGCTGTCCATACTATGGTCATCCAAGCACTGCAAACAGAGCTGGAAGGTGGGGATCCCCATACTCCACGCCCCTGGCAGTCCTGAGACCACAGGAAGGGAGAGGAGCCTGGAGTTCTGCTCACAGCCTTGCAGAGGGGCAGGGCTGCGGACTGTGAATTCTCCAGAACAGAGACTGTTCCCTGTTGTATCCTAAAGCAGCAGGTGGCCCTAAGTGCCTGGGAAACATTTCTGATGACTAAGTGAAGGAGGGATGGCTGAGCCAGCCCAGCTCTCCTGTGGCCCTAAACCTAAAGCAACCTATTCTATCTACCTAACCCGGAAGCGACATGCTTAGCAGTGCCAAAGCTCAGCTCAACGCTGGCACAAAGTGTGTGGGAACTAAATCCATGCTCCTAAGACGTGGACTGCAGTGGAGCTGATGGTTACTAATTTTCTTCCTTTTCTTTTCTTTCTTTCTTTCATCTTTTCTTTTTTTTTTTTTTCTGAGACAGGGTCTTGCTCTATCACCCAGACTGGGATGCAGTGGCAAGTCATAACTCACCTCAGCCTCCAACTCCTGGGCTCAAGCAATCCTCCCACCTCAGCCTCCCAAGTAGCTGGGACCACAGGCGTGTATCACCATGCCCGGCTAACTTTTCATTTTTTGTAGAGATATGGTCTCGCTATGCTATATTGTCCAGGCTGGTTTCAAACTCCTTGACTCAAGCCATCCTCCTGCTATGTCCTCCCAAAGTGCTGGGATTACAGGTGCAGGCCACTGCACCTGGCCAGTTACTACTTTCCATTAGCACACTTTTATTTTTTGCACTTGAGTACGATTGCCTCTGTTTCCATGGCTGTATATGCATATAGGGTATAGATTTTCTCAAACAATTCACCAGAACATTTTGGTATTTTATTTTTAGAACCAAAAATACCCCAAGTTTATAATGATAAAAATTCCCAAATTCTATTCTCTCTCCTAATCTGGAGTTATTCAGTCAACTGGCTCACTGAGCGCAGCAGATGCACGCTCCACTTCTCAATATGCACATTTTGTCATGGTTTTCCTCCTCAGAGGCCCCCACTGGTGACTCATGCCCACATTCCCTGTGTCAGCAGCCGGCTCCCAGGCCCCACAGCAGACCTGCCAGGATGCCTCGGGGCTTGTGGCTTCTGGTCTCTTCGTTGGCATAGACTTCCTCTCCCATCCCTTGCAAACGTTTTCCTCAATAATATTTACTCAGTATTGATGTATCAGTTACATATGTAGTCCAGACATCCACTGCAGGCATTGAGAGGGAGAGAACAGGATCCCGGTGTCATCCTGCTTGCAATTATTCATAATGATGAGATTCCTGTGTGTGCAACCTGTTCACCGGATGTGCAGCTACAGAGCACTCAAACGGGAAGGGCGGGAAGGTGTTGCTGAAGAGGTGGGATGTCACCAAAAAGCACAGGATCTCAGTAAAGCTCTGGAGTTTAGGTGGTGGAGCAGAAAGTATGGTCTGTTGAGGGGAAAGGACCAGACACACACACACACACACACACACACACACACACATATGCCTCAGAGGACAGAGCAGCACAGCTGGTTTTGACTTCATATAAGAATTCTTTCTCTCTCTCTGTCTTTTTTTGGGGAGGTTTGTTGTTATTGTTGTTGTTGTTGTTGTTGTTGTTTTTGAGACAGAATTTTGTTCTTATTGACCAGGCTGATGTCAGTGGTATGATCTCAACTCACTGCAACCTCCGCCTTCCAAGTTCAGGCGATTCTCCTGTCTCAGCCTCCCGAGGATTACAGGCGCCTGCCACCACGCCCAACTAATTTTCGTACTTTTAGTAGAGATGGGTTTCACCATGTTGGACAGGCTGGTCTCGAACTCCTGACCTCAGGGGATCCGCCCGCCTCAGCCTCCAAAAGTGCTGAGATTACAGGCATGAGCCACGGCACCCAGCCTCTTTCTCTGTCTTGCATATAGTTTTTCACTGCACCTCAACTCATCCTCTACTCTCTCTCTTTGAGTTCCGGATTCTGGGGCCCGAATTGTGTTTCCCCAGGTTGTCAGAAGAATGGAACCAAATCTCACCTCTCCCTTAGTTTCAGATCATCCACCCCTTGAAGAAGGTATCTGAACCCTATCAGTGTATTTTTTAAGTCTTTTTTTCCTAAGCCCTAATGATATCTTCAATTGAAAGCCCTTCCTTTTCCCCACTCTAGCACTCTAGGGACCCTTGCTTTGGGCCCTCTATTGGGGCCACTTCCTCCACTTCCCTCACACTGCCTCCAACACCTGGCAGCTCCTTTCCACTGCTTCTTCCTCTTGCACCTTCCCACCGTCCCCAGCGTCTCATCCTATCCAGTCCACTCCACACTGACGTGGTTCTCACACTTCCCAGATATCACTGCACAATCAGAGGTCCACGGGGGAGCCACCATCCATTACACATATGTTTAATCCCACCCCGTGAACTGGGATCACTCTCACCAGCGGAAGATCTACCTTTATTGGCACAACATGAAATCACAACAAGTGCCCTCCACCCTCCACCCAGCACACCTGCATGCACACACACACACACACGCACGTACACACACATACACATACACACACACACACGTACACACACATACACATACACAAGCTCTCCAGTGAAGCACGAGTGTGTCTCTCAGTAAGGATCTCCAGTCATAGGTACAGTGCTTACTGCTCATTTATTCCCATGGTCATCTAGGAACATTTGCCACTAAACAGTAAAAGGCACTGAAAGTAACGGTAAATGTTGGCGTAAAAGACACTGAAAATGGAGATGGCAGAATTCCTCAGAGCCAGCATTTTTCTGTGCATTGGGAAAAGGCTGCCTGTTTTATTCTAGCTGTGGCTATTTCAGGTGGCTTAGGGAGCTTTCCACCTGGCCTCTCTCCTGACCTCCGCGCCTCCTTTGACCTTGCCCTAGGCCTTGCCCCTAAATCTCTCAACCCTTTTCACCACCCAGATTGCCCCGAAAGGTTTGAGGCTGTGCTCCTAAACCCTGCAGCTGCTGAGAGGCTGGACAACTGCCCTGGGCTCGGGCGGTGGCCCCAAGGCGACTCTCCAATGCTTCACTTTCTGGCACCCTTTAGGGGTAATAGCTCAACCCTTTTCACCACCCAGCACCACAACCCTGCTCTTCTGGTTTGTTTCCTTTCCTGCCTCGGGTCACTAGCTGGTCTCACATGAACGCCTCTCTTATCAAATTGTCTCCTTGCCCTGCCTTAAGCATCTGTAAGCCCCACACCATCCTCGCTGCTGAGGACCGCCCCGCAAAAGTCACACTGCTGAAAAAGAAGGCTACTTAAAAACGCAGGTGTCGGCCGGACATGGTGGCTCACGCCTGTCATCCCAGCACTTTGGGAGGCCGAGGCGGGTGGATCACTTGAGGTCAGGAGTTTGAGACCAGCCTGGCCAACATGGCAAAAACCTGCCTCTACTAAAAATACAAAAATTGGCCAGGCATGGTGGTGCATACCTGCATGCCTAACATCCCAGCTACTTGGGAGACTGAGGCAGGATAATTGCTTGAACCCAGGATCTGAGCCAAGATCGTGCTACTGCACTCCAGCCTGGGCAATGGAGCAAGATTCTAAAAAAAAAAAAAAAAAATGCGGGTGTGGTCTGCACACAGGAAGTTCCCAGTCACTCAGCAGTTCTTGCACTTGGCCTTGCTTTGTAAACAGTCACCACTTTCTCTCAGTCCCACCCCACTTCGTCTGAGCAGTCAACATCACTCTCCAGTGGTGGGGGTGGAGGGCCCAAGGCGCAAGGCTTGTCTCTGTGCCCTCCCTCCCTAGGCACCTAATCTTCAGCCCTGGCTGGCCCCCTCACACCTAGGGTTCCCATCAAGCTTAAAGAGGCATAGCCAGACGGCACCCTGGATAGTGCTTCCTGGGGTCACACAGGCACCTGGAGACTCCCCAAGCCTGACTAACATGACACTACCATCTGCCCAGGAGGCCTCCCTCTGTAGCTCCTGCTTCTCATCCCTCCCTCTGCATTCCCACTGCCACCTCAGGTGTCTTCTCTGTAGGCCTCCACATCCACATGGTGATCTATGCCATGGCACCACTCTTGAGTCTAGAGTAGGCACATCTAAGCTCAAAACCCCACTTAGCACCAACCCTGTGACTCAGTCATTCCACTCCTGGGCACGTACCCGGCAGAAATGTGTACATATGGCCAACCAAAGCCATGAACGGGAATGTTCATAGAAACTTTATTCACCGTGGCAAGAAAGAAAGAGAGGAAACAAATGTTCCCCGACAATAGATTGGATAGAGTAGTCGCGGCACATTCATCATTGCAGCACCGTACAACAGTGAGAACAGGTGAGCTGCACGCGACGACAGAAAGGAATGCCGCCCACTTAGGGTTGACCAAAAGAAAGCAAACACAGAAGAGCACATGCGGTATGATTCCATCGATAGAAGCTTAGAAATCAGGCTAAACTAATCGCTAGTGCTGGAAATCACGATAGTGTCTACCTTTTGGCAGGAAGATGGGGTAGTGATTGGGAAGGGGACAAGGGAGGTTTTGGGGGCACTAGAAATGGCCTATCTGTTGTCCTGATAGGTTCACTTTAACATCATTTCATCAATGTATATACTTCAGATTTTTCTGAATGTTTGCAACCCTTCAATAAGTTTGTTTGTTTTTTGTAGAGAGTCCTCCTGCCTGGACCTCCCAAAGTGCTGGGATTATAGGCAGGAGCCACCATGCCCGGCCCTTTTAAAAAAACTCAGCTCTTTTTAGCTTGGGTAAGTTAAGTATCCCTCTCCAGGAATACCAACACCTGCCTCATGAAGTGGTAATGGAAGACAGAGGAAAGCAATGCATGAGAGGCATCTAGTGTGGAGCCTGAAACTGAGCAAGCGCTCAATTAATATGAGCTGTGATTATTAATTAACACTTAGCAAATGCAGAAGGAAGCTAAACCCACTGCCCCAGCTCTCTCCCTATCCCAGAAATTCTCCTGATTCCCGTAACCCCTCTCCTGTAAGAGGCGCCCTGGGAACCACCTCAGTGCTAGTGCCCACGCCCTGTGGCCTCCCACTGAGAATGGAATTCCTAGCCCCGCTCCCTCCAGTGGTGGAAGGAAGGCTCCCTCCCAGTTCCGGGCCTCCTCCGGGTGGGGATTCCAAGCAGCCCATTGGATTTCAGGATCCTTTGTAGTGCTACTCACAGTTTAGGCATTTCTTGTTGGCTCTTGAGCTTAATGATTCATATCATTGTTTACCCCAAACTCCCCAGGGCCAGATCACTGGTTGGGAATGCCCACCCCGGGTGTCCTCAGACTTTGGCTGCACGTTTAACCCAGAGAGTGCCACTGATGATGAAGAACGTGCTCATTAGCTCCCAGCCCACAACAAGACTGACAATAAACACGTGTCTTCTGGCCGGGCGCTAGAGCTCACGCCTGTAATCCCAGCACTTTGGGAGGCCGAAGCAGGCAGATCACCTGAGGTAAGGAGTTTGAGACCAGCTTTGCCCAAAGGGTAAAACCCCATCTCTACTAAAAATACAAAAACTAGCCAGGTGTGGTGGCAAGCACCTGTAATCCCAGCTACTTGGGAAGTTGTGGCAGGATAATCACTTGAACCCAGGTTGCAGTGAGCCAAGATCATACCACTGCACTCCAGCTTTGGGCGATAAGAGTGAAACTCTGTCTCAAACAAACAAACGAAAACACTGGCCTTCAGATGGGCTTTTTCTGGGGGGCATTATAACACCCTAGGCTCAGGAAATGTATCAGCTTCTCTTGACAAGTAGAACCGTCTTTCAGCTACTGTCTAACCTCTTTGTGCTTCTATTTTCCTATCTATAAAGATGGGAGTGAGAATAGAGCATTTCTCATAGTTTTTTTGGTGAGGATTAAATGAGCTAATTTATTTAAAATTCCTAAAACAGCACGTGGCACATAAGAAGCATTGCATAAGCGTTAGGATTGGCATTCCTGCTATTGCTGGTAGAACACAGAGCATTGCTTCTCTAATTGAACTGTCCTGGGGCTGTGCAGTGGTCCTACCTACTCCAAGCAGCCTCCGGTCATACTAGAGTCCAGAAGACAAATTGGAGAAACCAAGGGCAGCTTGGCAAGGGTACTAGTCACTTGAGGCCTGGGTGCAATTCTGGAAGATTAAAAACGGCAGCAGAGAAAAACGTGAAGGGCTTAGGCAGAGAGGTCATCAATGTCGTGTCCACACCTCCAATGCCTCAGGTGCCAAAAAGTAAGGTACTGGAGAATCACCTTGGGGCCACCGCCCCAAGCCCAGGGCAGCGGTCCAGCCTCTCAGCACCTGCAGGATCCTTTTCCTCCAGCATGTTCCTCCTTCCCGAAGCCACACCTGAGCCCTTCTCTAGTTGTGTAGTTAGACACAGTCACCTCCACTCTGACTGCCTTCTTTCCTTGTGGCCCAGGACAGGAGCACAAAAATAACAAACATGGAAGCGTTTCCAGAACCTTACGATTTCTACAACCACAGGCGTGGTCTGGAGTTGCCAGCTCCTTCCACTATAACAACTGGAAAACCCACTGACTTCTCCCCTGCCACTCTCTCCTATGGGCAGGCATAATCTTTCCCACCAGAGTGTCTGCTTCCCAGCCCTGAAGTTAGAAAAACCACTCGAAGCAAGGCGGGGTGCAGTGGCTGACACCTGTAATCCCAGCACTTCTGGAGGCCAAGGCAGGTGGATCACCTGAGGTCAGGAGTTCAAGACCAGCCTGACCAACATGGTGAAACTCCACCTCTAGTAAAAATACAAAATTAGGCAGGCGTGGTGACAGGTGCCTGTAATCCCAGCTACTTTGGGAGGCTGAGGCAGGAGAATTGCTTGAACCCGGGAGGTGGAGGTTGCAGTGAGCCGAGATTGTGGCACTGCACTCCAGACTGGGCAACAAGAGTGAAATTCCATCTGAAGAAGAAGAAGAAGAAGAAGAAGAAGAAGAAGAAGAAGAAGAAGAAGAAGAAGAAGAAGAAGAAGAAGAAGAAGGGGAAGGGGAAGGGGAAGGGGAAGGGGAAGGGGAAGGGGAAGGGGAAGGGGAAGGGGAAGGGGAAGGGGAAGGGGAAGGGGAAGGGGAAGGGGAAGGGGAAGGGGGAGGAGGAGGAGGAGGAGGAGGAGGAGGAGGAGGAGGAGGAGGAGGAGGAGGAGGAGGGAGACACACACAGAGAGAAGGCCATGTGAACGTGTGCAGATAGAGGCAGAGGTTGAGGTGATACTGCTCGAAGTTAATGAATGCCAAGGATTGCTGAGAACCACCAGAGTCTGGAAGAGGCAGGAAGGAGTCTCCCCTACATTGTCCTGCAGATGCCTTGATTTCAAGCTTCCAGCTTTTAGGACCATGAGACCATTCACTTCTGTTGTAAGATACCTGGTTTCTGGGACTCGGTTATGGCAGCTCTAGCAAACCAACACACCTGCTAACACATGCCAACACACATGCTTACAACACAAATCTGCAGCCTTCTTCATGGCCGTGTAGCACTGAACGGCATTGCCATGCCATCATGCATTCAAATGATCCAATGGTGATGAGCCCCTGGCTTATTTCCAGTGGTCACTACTGTAAACAAAGGTGCAATGCACAGCCTTGTGTATCTATCTTGGCTCAACTGTCTTTTATATGCTTATAATTATTTCTATAAGTGGAATTATTTATATATTTTTTCAAGCTTTATTGATGCATAATAGGCATATGAAAAAACTGTACCTAATTAACATATACAATTTGGTGAGTGTGGCCATATAAATATCCTCATGTTACCACAACTGAGGTAATAAACATGCTCATCACAGAAGTTTTCTTGTATACCTTGGTTGTTCCTGTTTGTGTGTTTGTTTTAGAGACTGGGTCTCATTATGTTGCCCAGGCTGGCCTCGAACTCCTGGGCTCAAGCAATCCTCTTGCCTTGGCTTCCTGAATAGCCAGGACTGCAGGTGTAAGCCACCATACCTGGCTCCATATACCTTTGAAAGGCTTTTGAAAACTTAGGCCAAATCACCTACTAAAGAGGCAAATGAGAAAAAAAATAAAGAATAAAAAATACAAATAATGATTTATCTGAAAAGTTTCTCAATTTACAGAGCTAACTTTCTAGCTATCTGTATGTTGCTATGCCGGAGGAAGCAATTGTTTAAGAAAAAAAAAAGGTTTCCATATGACGTGAGTTCAGAGGCAGCACAGGATGAAACTGGGGAAAGCAGGCGCAGAGTCTAATTATTATTCATTACTAGAAATCACACTGAGCAGCGATGAAATTGGGTCAGCAGCAGCATGGTGGGGGAGTTTGGTGGAAAAAAGGGGTCAAATATCTCCCAACTGTGGCTCGCACAGGAGCCACTGGGGATGATGAGTATTTGGATGGGGGAAGGTGGGCTAGATTCAGGAGAAAGCCTTTGACTCGGGCCTCAAGTGAGGACCCCTCACCACTTGAGGTGAAGTACAGAGAACCCAAGAAGATGAACTGGGAGGCTGGAGCAGGTTTGTTCGTTTTGTTTTGTTTTGTGTTTTTGGCCCAAGCTGAAGTACAGTGGCACAATCATAGCTCACTGCAGCCTCCACTTTCTGGACTCAAGGGATCCTCCCACCTCAGCCTCTCAAGTAGCTGGGACTACAGGTGCACCACCACACCCGGTTAATTTTTTATTTGTTTTAGAGGCAAAGTCTCACTGTGTTGCCTAGGCTGGTCTGGAACTCCTGGCTTCATGGGATCCTCCTGCCTCAACCTCCCAAAGAGCCGAGATGACACCACACCCAGCCTGGAGCAGGTATTGAGTAGGAGGTCAAGGATGCTCAGGAGAGCCTTGCCCTTCTGCGGCACTTTGCTTAGGACTGGACCTGGCCCATGAGGAGGGAAGGGAATTCCCTTGTGCTTCCTGTTTTCTCCCCTTTTCACTGTTAAAAGATAATTTTAAAAAAAGAAAAAGAAGAAAATCATGACTCGCTTACAGATATAAAAATGAATGTTTATTAAAGATGTTCTTTCATAAATGAAAGAACCAGGCAGGTGTTCCATCCAGTTTAAAGAGAATCCGAAGAGCAGATGTGTTTCTAGATCAGGACTATGGAAATGATTATGCAAATTAGGGCAAAACTGGTTTTCCAAGGTGGCTGGGCAAGAAGTCAATTGAACCTCTTCTGAATAGGACAGAATTTGCATATCTATAAATAAGAGTTATTTCTCATTGCAATCAGTTACTGTACTAGGTTGAATAGTGTCCACCAATAACTCATGTCCACCCAGAACCTGTGAATGTGACCTTATTTGGAAATAGGGTCGTTGCAGATGTAATAATGTGAAGTGAGGTCATACTGGAGAAGAGTAGACGCTAAGTCTAACGTGGCTGATATCTTTATAAGAAGAGGGCAACTCGGACACAGAGACCCAGACACGCAATGGAGAAGGCAATGTGTAGATGGAGGCAGAAATCAGAATGATGCATCTACAAGCCAAGAAGCACTAAGCATTGACAGCGACTGCCAGGAGCTGGGAGGAGGGTGGGAGGGAACCTCTCCTAGAGCCTTTAGAAAGGGCATGGCCTTGTTGAGACGTCGGTTGCAGTCTCAGTAATCTCTGAACTGGAACCTTCGGTTCTGTGCTAAGTTACCAAATTTGTGGTGCTGTGTTACAATAGCCCTAAGTAACTAACACAGTTATCTACAACTTCCTGAAGTATGAAATAGCTCAAAGACAACGAAAGGCTAAAATCAGTTACCCTGGAGTTCTAGCTACTAAGAAAATGCACAGTTTTCCATGGAAGCAAATATACTTCCTGTATCATATTAGAGTTTCCTGCTCCTAGTAACCAAATTTGAAGATGGGCTGGTTTTTCTCTGTACAAGTCTATACAATATTGTCATTCTACAAGTATGGAACCAAGTGTTTTTGCCAAAATCTTTCGCTTTTACAGAGCTTTGTGTGGGGAGGGTTGAAGATGTCATCAAAATTTTTGACAATGTTTACTGTCATGTATGGATTCGTGCAAAAGAATGGAGCATTTCTTTCAGTATGCTACATTTCCAAAAATGTTGTGTGATTATGCCAGAAATTCTTGATTTAAATAATATTTTAGTCAAAATATTTTAAGAAGAACTTTTGTATGTTTATACATTTGTTTTTCCATCAAAGGAGCATTTTCAGCAGCACAGAAGATTGGACAGAACAAGACCACACTCTTGGGAATGGACAAGGTGCTGTAGATTCTGTATGAATTAGCTTTTCCCATCCTCAAGATTAAAACAACACTAACAACAACAAAAGCCAACCTTTCATGGCAGTGGAAGTCGTGTGACAATTTGCATTCTGACAGCTGCCAAAGTTTTGTTTGGAGAGGAATCTGATGAAATGCTTCAGATTGCTGTTTAAGCCAGTCCCATTTTTCAATTGAACAATGATTAGCTGAATTAGCTTAGGACGTGAAACTTCAAGTTTTGCAAAAGATTGATATAACACCTCTCTTGTCCCTGTTACTTATGATAACAAAGGAAATTGAGCATGGTCATTTGTCTAGGTACAATGGCTCGAGATTCTGTTGGAAAAGAATTGTGGTTTCTGGGACCTTGGAGTTCATCATAAAACCATTTTATATATGTGTGTATATATATATATAAATTTAGATATATAAAGCATATATATATATATATATATATAGAGAGAGAGAGAGAGAGAGAGAGAGAGTCTGTCTCTGTCACCCAGGCTGCAGTGCAGTGGCCTGATCTCAGATCCCTGCAACCTTCACCTCCCAGGTTCAAGCAATTCTCATGCCTCAATCTCCCAAGTAGCTGGGACTACAGGCACGCGCCACCACTCCCAGCTGGTTTTTTTGTTTTGTTTTGTTTTGGTTTGTATTTTAATAGACACGGGGTTTCACTATGTTGCCCAGACTGATCTCAAACCCCTGAGCTCAGACAATCCACCTGCCTCAGCCTCCCCAAGTGCTAGGATTACAGGCCTAAGCCACTGCACCCAGTCCTTTACGATATTTTTAACACTGCATGAAAATTCTTCTAAGCAAGTTTGCTAAATAGCAAAAAAAAGAAAAAAGAAAAAAAAATTAATGGGGTTTTGCCATGCTAGTGCTCCAGATGTGCTGGGGTTTGCTGATACTGAGTGAAAATCAAAGGAAAACACTCATTTCTGGTGTGTGCTCTGTCATGCACCATCAGTGGTACCTTTCAAAACTCTGTCCAGAAATTGATAAGAGAACTTCAACTAAAGATGATTAATGAAATGAAAAGCTGTGCGTCAACCCCCAGAGGTTTTGCTTTGCTCTGGATGAAGATCTGAATCCCAATCAGAAAGGGCTGCTCTACTGGGCACTGGAGTTTGTTGGTTGTGAAAGGAAAATAAGCATTTTTACCTGCTGGTTGAGGCAGGTATCCTATGTTTGGAATACTAGAGAAAAGAAGCTCCTTAAAAGATCTTCCAGCAAAGCTTATCATATTAGACAACTATGTTCGAAAGTTTGAATATGAACTTTCCCTTATTAAAACATTTAGAGCTCAAATCAAGTCACAGATGTCAGGAATCATCACTAAAATTGTATATTTATTTGTTTCAACATAAAACTTTCAAACATAATGTTCTTAAAAGAATTTCATGGAAAAATAAACTTTTACCTAGTGCATGCTTAGGCTGAATTGGGGGACTCTTTTCTAGATACCATGGCTGAAAAATCCTATTTCAGAGCTTATCAAGAAATCCTCTTTCCTCCTAATATTCTATCTGTACCAGGAAACACCCTCAATAATTTCTTTCTTTTTTTTTTTTTTTTTTTTTTTTTTTTTTACCAAGTCTCATTCTGTCACCCAGGCTAGAGTGCAGTGGCACAGTCTTGGCTCACTGCATCCTCCACCTCCAGGGTTCAAGTGATTCTCCTGACTCAGCCTCCCGAGTAGCTGGGATTATAGGCATGCATCACCACGCCTAGCTATCTTTGTATTTTTAGTAGAGACAGGGTTTCACCATGTTGGCCAGGCTGGTCTCGAACTCCTGACTTCGAGGTATCCACCCGCCTTGGCCTCCTAAAGTGCTAAGATTTCAGGCGTGAGCCACTGTACTCGGCTTGGCTTTGACATTTACAAGTCTATAAAGGGAATGGGTCTCTAGATAAAACTGTCTCTACAAAAGGAATAGAAAAAGGACAGACGGGCTTCCTAGATTACATAACTGAGTCATTGCATCAACCTGCCCGGAAATCTGCCCACCTCTGGACTTCTATAATGGGAACCAATGAGTCTCCTTTGTCATCTAAGACAGTTTAAGTTGGGTTTCTAATTACTTGCCACATAAAGAATCTTTGCTAAATCTGAATTTGGTGCCAGGAGGTAAGTGTTGCAAATCATAAACACTAACAAGCTAAATTGCCCAGAGAATAGTGAGGATACCTCTAGCCCAGTTTTGAAACGAGCAGTTCTTATTACATGTTTGCAAAATGGTTAATTAAATTGTCTTCAATTATATCTTAGGAAATAGGTCATTTATCTATTACGATAGTTTTAGGGGATGTGTTAGGAAATTTTCTAGAATGTGTTGGCTAATTCTTGTGATCTTCTGTAAGGTTTTAGAAGAAAAGATAAACAGCTTGAGTCAAAGGCAGCCCAAGTAGAATGTGAGCTGATAATTCCTGTTAATCACAACAAAGTCTTAACTGATACAAGCACTTGGGAGAATTGCTGGGTAAAATATCCCTCCTTAAAACAAGAGACAAAGGATTCTTATGGTTTTTCTATTTTTACCCATCTATATTTGATTTTTCCTTCCTATGGACTTTGAAAACAAAACAGTGCATTAGGCTAGATGTTGAAAGGGTCATGGTGAGCTCTGTTCTCCCTCTTCTTCAGAAGATGCCAATGCAAGACTCCAAGCTTACTCATATATAAACTGACAATATTTTTAAATGTATCTTTAAAAATGCCCGAGTGTGGTGGCTTCACGCCTGAACATTCCAGCACTTTGGGAGGCCGAGGCAGGAGAATTGCTTGAGCCAGGAGTTTGAGACCAGTCTAGACAACCTAGGGAGATGCCCTCTCTACAAAAAACAAAAATAAATAAAACATTAGCCAATTATGGTGGTGCATGCCTGTAGTCCCAGCTACTTGGGAGGCTGTGGCCGTGATCATGCCACTGTCCTCCAGCCTGGGAAACAGAGCAAGACCCTGTCTCAAAAAATAAATAGATAAGTAAATAAATAAAATAAAAAATTTGAAAGATAAAAATAAAATTTTCTTCTATTCCTATCATGGTATTGGTTTAGTTTTGGTCACCATGTTGTTTTGAAATTTCAAGTAACATTAAAAGAAAGCATATACTTTGTATATTTTCTCAAAATTGAGACAGATTTGAAGTTTGAGAATATTCTGCCAGAGAATCTGGAAGCAGAGAAACGAAAGCTGCTTCAATATATTGTCAAAGGGAGTCCAACCAAAAATAATTGAAAGATCATAGAACAGTAATGTTTGACAGAGGAAATGAAGAGGAATTTGATTTACAAAAAAAAAAAAATTACTTTAACTTTTATAGAACTTGTCTATTTTGAAAGGCATGAGTAATTGAACTGATTTCCACTTATATCCGCCTTCCTGCCAAAGTTTTCAAAGCTCGTTTTTTCTAATGATGATAATGCATGTTCCTTGCCTCTTAGCAGCTCCAGGGAGCTCAAAGCATTTTGCAGATATTATCTCATTAGTCCTGACTCTATCCCCAGGTACTTTGCAGACATTATCCTGCCTTTTAAAAATGATCACAGCTCAAAATGGAAAATGACACCAAATCTCCTGCACCTCTCTCTTTTTAAAACACTGTATGTAAATAACTATATGCAGGTATTAGTCTAGATCCTCGGTTGCAGACAACAGAGCTCTCACTGCAGCTAGGCTAAGCAAGAAAGAGATTTAAACGATGCTGAATAGCTCACCGAATTTCCTGGAGAGAGGGAGATTCTGGTTCACAGGCTGTCCATCCCAAAGCTCATTGCTGCAGGGTTTAAAAAAAAAAAAAAGATGCTCCTCAAAAAAAAAGTTTTAGATTTACAGATATATTGAGCATATAGTTCAGAGTTCCCATATGCCATGCCCCTATTATTAATATCTAACATTAGTATAGTAATTTTGCTATAATTAGCGAACCAATACCAATGTATTATTAGGAACTGAAGTCCCTAGATTATTCAGATTTCCTTCATTTTTACCTAATATCCATTTTCTTTTCCAGAATCTCATCCAGGGTCTCACATGACATCTAGTCCTCATGTGTCTTTAGACCCCTCTTGGCTGTGACAGTTTCTAACTCAGGATTTTGGACGATCTTGGTGGTTTTCGGGAAGACTGATCAGGGATATTGTAGGATGCTCCTCTATCAGAATTTGCCTGATTTTTTCTCATGGTGAGATGAAAGCTGTGAGTTTTAGGTGGGAAGACCACAGAGGCAAAGCTCCACGCACATCGCATCTCAGCAAGGGCACACGTCGCCAACCCGACTAACGCTTGACCTTGACCATGTGACAGGCGGCAATGGTCAGGTCTTCCCATGGCAATGTTGCTCTTTGCCCTCCCCATTCCTATGCTGTGCTCTTTGGAGGGAAGTCACTATTCACCGCAGGGGCTCACTTCGTCTACTTCCAGAGTCTCCGGTTGGAGACTCTACTTCCAGAGTCTCCGGAGGAATGTAAAAGATAATTGCCTTAATCCTTAGCAGGGCCTTCAGGGTCCTCCTGGCAACCCTCTTCCCTGCTGGCTTCTTAGCTAAATTCTTTCTGTGCTTCTCCTGACGGAAGGCTGGCATCGTGTCTCCCTCATTCACGCATCCTCCAGGGGACCCCACATGGTACCCTGCACACAGTAGGCCCTTAACAAATCTCTAAAAACTTTGATAGAACTGGATTTCATCTAATAGTTAATACGAATCATTCATAGGCTGCTGGTAGGTGAGTGAGGGTGAGGGCCACTGGGGCAGAGGGAGACGTAGCTGGTTGAACACTCCAACTAGAGCAGTGGACAGGCTCTAGAGTTCTCATCTGGACGCTCTACCATCTGCATTTTAAACACCTACTTGGGGCCAGGTGTGGTGGCTCACATTTGTAATTCTAGCACTTTGGGAGGCAGAGGTGGCAGGATCACTTGAGGTCAGGCCTTTGAGACTAGCCTGGGCAACATAGCAAAACCCCATCTTTATTATTTAAAGAAGAAAAAAAGAAAAAGAAAACAAAAACTTACTTGGCAGAAGACTGACTTACTTAACTGAGTTTTTCTTTTTTTTTTTTTTTTTTTTTTTTTTTTGAGATGGAGTCTTGCTCTGTTGCCCAGGGTAGAGTGCAGTGGCACAATCTCAGCTCACTGCAACCTCTGCCTCCTGGGTTCAAGCGATTTGCCTGCCTCAGCCTCTTGAGTAACCAGGATTATAGGCGCATGCCACAATGCCCGGCTATTTTTTTTTTTTTTTTTTTTGTACTTTTTTAGTAGAGATGGGTTTCACCATGTTGTCCAGGCTGGTCTTGAACTCCTGACCTCAAGTGATCCACCCACCTCAGCCTCCCAAAGTGCTGGGATAATAGGTGTGTGCCACCGCCACCCGGCCTGGATTTTTCCCTTCCCCCCCCACTCCCCAAGGGACAGAGACTCTCCCAAGACTCCTTCAAGTTACAGGGTGGAGTTTCCTGTCACAGGAGTAATAAATTAGGAGGTGACAGAGCTTCCTAATGCCCAAGACCCTGATATGTGGTTCGGACAGGCCTTGGCGACACTGGAACTGGGTATCCCGTGGGTACAAAGCATCGTGGAATGAACTAGAGGAGGTCTGTGCCATAGGTCAGGTCTTCCCTGTCTGCTGGTATGGACTGAATGTTCGTCTCTCCACCAATTCTTGTGCCGAAGCCCTAACCCCCAGTGTGATGGTATCAGGAGATGGGGCTTTGGGGAGGTGATTAGCTTTAAATGAGGCCATGACAAAATGAGTGCGCTGGTAAGAAGAGACTCCAGGGCGCGCTCTCTCTCTCTCTCTCTTTCTCCATCATATGAGGACAGGGCAAGAGGGCAGTCACCTACAAGCCAGGACGACATCCCTCATCAGGAACCAAATCAGCCAGAACCTCAATCCCGGACTTCCAGAAATAAATTCCTGTTGTGTAAGCCACCCAGTCTGTGGTATTTTGCCATAACAGCCCAGCTGACCAAGACAGCAGTTTTCTCTCTGGTCCTCCACTGCACTGGCTTAGTGCTTTCTCTAGCTCACTGAATCTTCCCACTCACACAACTCTGACGAGCCTTGGATCTCTCATGGCTCCTGTTTGACCTGCTGACCATGTTGCAGCTTTAACTTTTGCTCCACCCAATCAGTTATCACAACCAGAAAGGCAACCAGCCCAGTCCTTCCCTTCCTGTTCAACCCTCTGTGTGTCAGTGTGTTTCTCAGGCAGCCGCATGAGTTTCTCTGGGGTTGGGAGCCCATCCACTCTTGACCAACTCAGCTGAAGCCAACAAGGGGCCAGCAGGGCCTGGGAGCGGGGCACGTTCTTTGAGGTAGGGCTGTGGGCATTCCTAGCAGCCAGGTTTCCAGGTCAACCCAAAGACATGGGACTAGGCTTGCCTGTATTGCCGCTGAAACATGCCCAGCAAGGTTTCAAAACCACGTGGGGAAGTGGGGCTGGGGGACTCAGCCGGCACAGTGGACCATGATCCAGCCTCACCTGCAAATGCCTCAACTCCAGCCGCGTCTCCACTAGATTTTCCCTGCGGAAAGGGCAAACACAGTTGGACCTGTTTCACAAGAATACACATCTATAAAACCAGCCTAAGCTAAGTGTTGGATGTATCCTACTCCATTCTGGATGTTATCAGTCTAACTTTCAAATGACTTGTTTTACATGTTTGGATGTGTTACAGGGGGACAGGGGAAAGGAGTAATCCTACAATGAATGTTTACAGTGACTCCTTGGAGGTAGCACAACATAAGAAATCATGAGGAAGAACATTAATCAGCCTGCCGTGCCATGGAGGTGTGGGTCGGGTTGCTCCCTGCATCTGCGCTTCTGCCTCAGCGATCAGTCATCCCTTTCCCTGCCAGAGCCCCACGCATGTGGGAGGCGTGGGGAGGTTCTATTTGTTCCTTTTCCACCTTGCACAGCATGTTCTTCTAACAAGGCATTTATTCCCAGCTTAGAATCAGCATTTCATAGTGGGCGTGGCATGGAGTCAGGGCGCCCACCGCCCACTCTCGCTCCATGCTGCTCCCCCTAGGTGGTTGCCTACAGAGAGCACACCAAGCCAAGTCTCAAAGGCTGCAAAGAGGACACGAAGCCCAGGCTCGAAGGCTGCAGAGAGGATTCCAAGCCCAGTCTCAGAGGCTGCAGAGAGGACGCCAAGCCCAGTCTCAGAGGCTGCAGAGAGGACGCCAAGCCCAGGCTGGGAGGCTGCAGAGAGGACGCCATCCCCATGCTCAGAAGCCCAGAAAAGTGTCAGAAAGAAGGCTGGTTCTTCCAGATGGAGGTGGGGACTGCCAGAGATCCTGACCCCTGACGAAGGCACCAGGAGCCCCCAGAACACTCACAAACCATTCAGAAGTGTAGGTTCATGCCCACTGTGTGTTCACACGCCCATACTGACTCACACACTCTCACACCCACACACCCTCACAGTCACTCATGCACGCACTCAGCCTCGCTCATGCATGCACACACTGGCACACTCACATCCAGTCCCTCTGACACTCTCTCTCCTACATGCACAACACAACCAGGCACGGAGAGCGTCCCCAAGAGCCTCTCTCCAGGGCTTTTCTGTGCAGGACTGCAGGTGGTCACCAAGTCCAGTTCTCTCCTGCATTCTTATGGCCACCATCTGGACTTCCAGGGTCTGGGCTTTTGCCCCGAAACTCTTCCACCTCCTGGAAGCATCACGCAGGTCACTGGATGATGGAGAGTAACGGGAAAGGCCAGGACTGGGGTGGCCCACACCCCAGCTTTCCTGAGTCACAGCACCTCACCTCACCGCGAGTTTCCCTCCCACCTCTGGGTTTGTGTGGTGGGCAGAGAGAGACCAAGGGGGTGCCCAGGATGTGGGCATCCTCATCGTGAGGTAGCATCACGGAGCTGCAGGGTGACTTCCTCCCCACCGACTCCAGCAGTCCTCTCTCTGCCCACCGGCTTCAGGACCCCTGGCACTGCACAGGCTCCCCTGGGACAGTCTGGGCTGTGCCCTCTTTAAAGGGATGGACCTGGATTCCCTCTGTAACCGGCTCCTCTCCCCAGTGCCTTTGAGGGTGGTAGGAATGGTGGCCTGGGATGCCTCGTGGGGCATGGAAGAGCCAAGGAGGGACTTTCATTAGCCTAAACGGAGAACTTCCCTGCTGGATCTATTGTCCAAGAGCCACAGCAAATGGTGAATGCCAGTGTCCTTCTGTCGGAGCCCTTTGGGGAGCCATCCGCACAGAGGGGCCCAGAGCAACGCCTGGCTCTGAGGGCCTCACCAGGATTTCATGAGTTAATGTGGGAAAGGCTTATCAGGACCTGTCACAGAGTGAGCGTGGGATTACATAAGCATTTGCTTAAAAAGGAAAGGAGAGAAGCCACAGCAGAGGGACATGCAGGCCTTGGGGTTCCGGTGGAGCATAACACTGGAACTCTTCGGTGAGCAGCAGTGGGAGAGACCACAGCCCCTCAGGACATGCTGGTGCCATGCATGTGGCTGACAGGCTCTTCTGGAAGGCAGGGGAGTCTTCTCAGTGACAAGAACAGTTGCCAGGTTGAGGAGGAGAAGCCGTGAGAGCCTTCTTGAATTTTGCTGAGTGCAATCTTATCTAAATTTGGAAATGGACTTCCTCTGTGGGTTCTGTTTTTTATTTTAACAATACCAGTCCCTGGGAGGTTCTATGAAACACATTTCAGGAAGTTGAAATGAATGCAAAATTATTTAAGATCGTCACCTAGGTATGACAGATCGTCAAACATGGCAATTCTCCCAGTTGAAAACGAGATAAGCTAAGAAGTATATTTTCAAATGTTATGGCTGGGTTTGCTTCCATTAAAGTCTGGAAAGTAAAATTACAATAAAGTCTGGTTTGAGAACAAGTAACATATTTAAACCTAAAAACAAAAACAAAACACAGGAGGAGAGACAGGATCACTGAAAAGGCCACACCTTCCAACTCCAGCGACCCGGTACTGCGATGACGGGAGCCAATTTCCATGGTCTTGTGTCTATCAAAGGAGCCAGGCAGAAGGACGTTACAGAGAACAGACCTGTGACTGTCAGGGACTGGGTCAGAGGCGGGGGACCCTGCAAAGAACATCATTTGGAAGGGATTTTTGGAGGTGATGGATCTGTTCTCTATCTTGAATGTAACAATGATCACATGATTGTATGTATTAGTCAAAAATCATAGACTAGTATATCATGTAAATCACACAATATTATATACCATATTATACAACATAGATTATACTATCTCATTTTATAAAATAAATAATACTATATATATACACACCAGTAAATTACACTATATAATTTTGTTCCAAATTATATCATAGAATTATGTAATACTATCAATTATATTATGCTACAAAAAGACATACAAATAAAAATTATATTTCAATAAACTGACTTTAAAAGAAGACATTAGGCTGGGTGGCTCATGCCTGTGATCACTTTCGGAGGCCGAGGCAGACGTATCACTTGAGGTCAGGAGTTCGAAATCAGCCTGGCCAATTTGGTGAAACCCCGTCTCTACTAAAATACTAAAAGTACAAAAAATTAGGCCAGGTATGGTGGCAGGAGCCTGTAATCTCAGCTACCTGGGGGGCTGAGGCAGGAAAATGGCTTGAACCCAGGAGGCAGAGGTTGCTGTGAGCCAAGATAGCGACAGAGCAAGACTCCATCTCAATTAAAAAACAAGAAAAGGCATTAGGGATGGGTGAGGTGGCTCGTGCCTGTAATTCTAGCACTTAAGAAAGCCAAGGTAGAAGGATCGCTTGAGCCCAGGAGTTTGAGACTAGCCTTGGCAACATAGGGAGACCTTGTGTCTACAAAAAATAAAAAATTAGCCAGGTGTGGTGGCGCACGCCTGTAGTCCCAGCTACTCGGGAGGCTGAAGTGGGAGAATTGCTTGATCCCGAGAGGTTGACGACGCAGTGAGTTATGATTGTACCACTGCACTCCAGCCTGGGTGACAGAGCAAGACCATGTCTCAAAAAAAAAAAAAAAGACAGTTGGGGGGTGGGTTTTCTCAGGCGGCACTTTCCTGGGAGCCAGACATCTTGCCCTGCTCCCTGCTACCCTTCCACCCACCCACAAGGGCTGGATTAGGGTTGGATTTGCCCCTAGACAGCCTGACACCATTTGTTTCCTGAGAAGGGACATCAAGGGACAAGGATGCCCCATAAACATCTCCCTGTGCCATGCCCAGGCTGGGGCATCCCTGATTCTGATTCTGTCACTTCCTGCCCTCCCACCCAGGTCTGTGTCCTGAGAGGCCAGGGGCAGCCTCAAGTCTCCAGAGGACAAGGCGCAGGGCCATCTCTAGGCTGACGCTCCTACCACACCTTGGTCCTCCTGCCTGGGTTCCCTGCACCTAGTTATGTGAGGACACATAGTGATATGAATGGCAGGAGCTACAGGCTGCCCTGTGGCTCTGCTGTCACCGCTCTGCCTTGGGTGCCTCCTGCCCTGAGGGCTTTGCATCCTTCCTTTTCATAGCTACACAGCAGATGTTATGTCCCCAAACAAACATCCTGGAATTCCTCTCCGAGAACACGAAGGCCTCGTCACAGGGAACGAGCTTTTGAGGGAGGAGCATTTGGCTTATGAATGAAATGGCTTATGATGGGCAGAAAAAATACTTCAAGTGAATTTCAAAAAAACAAAAACAAAAGCAAAAGCCACTTTACGTATTTTCCACCAGCAGAGAGGAACTGGAGTGGGTTCACTCAAGGCTTCAGGATTCTACGTAACCTGCTCACTACGGAGCTGAGACAACCAGCAACTTTCTCTTATGGGTGTGTGTGGGCACGTGCGTGCACATATGTGCCTGTGTGTGCACGTGTGGGCCCACACAGCTGCTTTCCAAAGTCACTGAGCTTGCTCCCTGGCTCCCTGATGAGAAAGATGGGAAAATGAGTAAAATGACATTTCACAGCGATCTTCAACATTCTGGCTTTTTCAGCACCGAAAGCCTCCTCTGTCGCAGGGAAACTGCTCTTCCCACCCAGGCCTCGCTAACCCTGGCTTCAAGAGGCGCAGATGTCTGTGTGTGTCCCTGGCAGGTACTATGGTGACTTCCACAGCGTCTCTGGACGGCCCCCACCCAAAATGTTTTCCCCCTGGGACTCAATGATTCCAACAGGACTCATTCCTTGGGGTTCTTCTCCTAGAAAGCTTTTCTTTCTCTCTCTCTCTTATTTATTTATTTATTTATTTATTTATTTATTTATTTATTTTTTAGACAGAGTCTCACTCTGTCGCTAGGCTGAAGTGCAATGGCATGGTCTCAGCTCACTGCAACCTCTGCCTCCCAGGTTCAAGCAATTCTCCTGCCTCAGCCTCCCGAGTAGCTGGGATTACAGGCTCCCGCCACCACACCTAGCTAATTTTTGTATTTTTTGTAGAGACGGGGTTTCACCATGTTGGCCAGGATGGTCTCGATCTCTTGACCTCGTCATCTGCCTGCCTCGCCCTCCCAAAGTGCTGGGATTAGGGTGAGCCACCACACCCAGCCTCTTTCTTTTCTTTTTAGACAGGATCTCGCTCCGTCACCCAGGCTGGAGTGAAGTGGTGCGATCTTAGCTCACTGCAGCCTCGAACTCCTGGCCTCAAGTGATCCTCCCACCTCGGCCTCCCAAAGCACTGGGACCACAGGCACCACAATCTCACAGGCTAGGATGCTTTTCTGAAATGCACAGGCTGCTGGCGGGGCCGTGGTGGGCACACGGGCTCTGGGGCCACTCACCCACCTCCACGCTCCCTCCACCTCGGCCCTGGTGCAAGAGGCTCCAGGACCCTCCCACCGTTGCCACCCAGAACGGTAGGAGGGTCCTCTCCTCCCAGCCCTTCCTCCAGGACAGGACACTCCTCTCGCTGCTGCAGGCCCCCTCCTCTCGGAGGGTCGGGGGAGGCAGGTGGGGAGGGGAAGAGACCGATCCTGGGGGGGGAAGGGCGAGGCAGAGACAGATCCCCCCGACCTCTCCATTTTGTGTGTAGGACGAGTTTCTAAAATGGCTTAAAAACCAAACAGATCCCAAAGCCTCCCTGCTTTTTATAGAACATCAGTCCCTGCTTCCAAATTAGCAACCCTTAATCTCCTGCCGCTCCAGTTCTGAGGGGCCCTAAGCTGCTGGGTGAGGACTCAGCCCTGCGTCAGGGTGGAGACGCAGGCGGAGGCAGGGAGGGGACTAAGGGCAGCAGTTCGGGGGAGGGGACCAAGGGTGCTGGGGGTGGCGTCCAGTGGAGGTAGCTTCAAGGGGGATCCCAGGATAGGGAGGGCAGGGAAGGGACCGAAGGTAAAGAGTGGGGGGGATGGGAGGGGGAACCTAGGGGGCTTCCTGGCCTGGGCCCAGTGTGTTCATGTCCTAGGGCCCCCATAACGGAACATTACAGATTGGGTAGCTTAAAAACAGAAATGTGTTTTTTTCACCGTTCTGGGGGCCAGAAATCCAAACCCCGGGTATCAGCAACACTGTTGCCTTCTAGAGGCTCTGAGGGAGGACCTCTTCCAGCCTCTCTGCCCACTGCTGGTGGCCAGGCCAGCCTTGGCGCTCCTGGCTGTAGCCGCACAGCTCCTGTGTCTGCCTCCGCTGCCACAGGCCCTTCTCCCCTGCGCCTGTCTTCAAAGTGCCCCTTCTCATAAGGACGCCAGTCGCAGGGATGAAGATCCCCTGCTCCAGAATAGTCTCATTTTAACTAACCCCATCTGCAAAGACCCTATTTCCAAATAAGGCCACATTCTGAGGTGTGAGTGGACATGAGTTTTGGGGGGACATTATTCAATCCAGTGTCAGGACCACCCACAGGCCCAGACAGAAAACCCGGCTGATTCCCTCTCACTGTATCCAAGAGGCAGGTTGTGCCAAGAAAAAGTCTCCCCTTTGGATGGGAAGGAGTGAAGGTGTCACGAAAGCTGAGCCACCTAATGGGTGGTGATGGGGACAGGCCTTTCAGCCGCCTCCCTCCAGCCCTGACTCTCTGTGAGGACCACGACTTTCCCCAAGGCCCTGGGAGCTTCATTTCCTTGGCCCTACCCCAAGAGTTAGAGCGCCCACCTTCAGAACTCCTCGCTCCTTTAAATGACATTAAATGATTGTATCACATGTGCTCCTTGTGCAAAACTAGGACAAATTGCCAACTTACACATATGGTCTATGATCCCACCACTCTCAGCATTTTCGTGAACCTCTTTTTAGCCGTATATATATTTTTTTGAGATGGAGTCTCACTCTGCTGCCCAGGCTGGAGTGCAGTGGCAAGATCACAGCTCACTGCAACCTCCACCTCCCAGGTTCAATCAATTCTCCGGCCTCAACCTCCTGAGCAGCTGGGATTACGGGCGTGGGCCGCAACATCCAGCTAATTTTTGTATTTTTAGTAGAGATGAGGTTTCACCATGTTGCCCAGATTGGTCTCAAACTCCTGACCTCTGGAGATTCACCCCCTTCAGCCTCCCAAAGTGCTGGGATTACAGGCATGAGCCACCGCGCCCAACCAGGCACATACATATTTTAAGTTATCCTTTGAACCTCAGATGGACAGAATTGCAGTCACCACCCTCAGTCTACCACATACCATGGTTTGCACACACATTGCTCTTTTTATTTTACTTATTTTTCTGGTAATGTGTGTCCAAATAGGATGCAGCAGATGTGATAGCTCCTGTTCATCTTTTGTGTTATACATTGCTCAAAGCATGTATTTATTTAATCCCCAAAGCCCCTAGCTGTTGCTGTGCTAGAGTCAGCCCCGGCTGGCTTGTGAGGGTGACTTAAGTTTTCAGAAATTCTGTGAATAGGTTGTTAAGTCACTGGGAGTGTGATGTTGGCCATTATGGGAGTATTTGCCACGGAAGCCAGCAGATGCAACAAATCAGGGTTTTTTTCATCAAGAGCCCCTTAAATGCCACCCTTCGGCCTGTGGGGCTGGTACTCTTGTCGTTCCCACTTAACCGATGAAGAAACCAGGGTAGGGAGGTTGGTAACGCCCTAGGACTCACACCCAGCCAGTGGCAAGTCCAAATTCAAACCCAGGAATTTTGTACAGCGCTGGAGTCTAATGACTCTGTCGCTATGTTGAACTCTGCCATTTTGAACTCTGATATTTTCTATCCATCACAAGCAGCTTCCCAGGCACTAAAAATTAGTCAAATTTCACTTTTGGTGACTGCATAATTTTCTGTTATGTGGACATACAGTATCTTGTTAAATTAGCCCCAGCCGTAAAACAATAGGGTTCTATGCAGTGTTTTCTCCTTGTAACAATGTTTCAACCCACCTTTCCCCTCTTCATCGGTGTTGGCCCTGTGGATCCAGTCCCAGGGGCTTCCCTGGTGACCAGGGCATCAAGCTAAGCCTCCCAGCAGCTGGCCCTGAGGATCGGGCTGTGGGGGTCAGGACACACGCAGCTCCTCCTGAGGGTGAGGTGCCCCCTCGCAGACCCAAACCTTCCCCAGGTACAGCAAGACCCGCCCTGCCTATGTGTAGCCAAGAGACCCTGCAGAGGGTTTCTCTTTCTCCAGCCTCTACTTCCAGAGTGACGAGGGGCCAAAGCCCCTGACAGACTTCCTGTGAGAGCTCAGTCACACTCACACACGCTCATACTCCTACACAGCCACACACTCATATGCACGCAAATACACATACACACGCAGATTCACACCCAACACTCTCATACACACACACACACACACACACACACACACACACACACACAGGTGGACATACAAATGCTCGTAAAATCACCCAGCACTCAACACGGAGACAGTCTTAAGGACACACCAAGGTATGAGGTACATTCTGTCCCCATGAATGAGAACTGTTGGAAGGCAGGGAAGGTGTGATCAGTTTTCCAAAAGTTCAGCAAGTTGCCCTACGTGTACCAAGGGCTCCGTTCCATAAAAGGAAAAACATGGACAGACATGAGCAAACACATCTCCACCTTGGAAAACTGCAAGCTCTTAGTTGTCAAGCTCAGCTTCCTTGTGGGGTGTATTGGTTGCCTATGGCTGCTGCAACCCAGCACCGTGCAGTGGGGGTTCCCACCACAGGAACGCATTGTCTCACAGTTCTGCAAACTGGAAGTCCGAGACCAAGGTGTTGATAGGGTTGCTTCCTTCTGAGGCTGTGTGGGGGAACTTGTTCCAGGCCTGTCTCCTCACTCCTGGGCTTTGCTGGAGATCTTTGGCGTCCTTGGCTTGTACACACATCATCCCGATCTCTGCCTGTGCCTTCACATGGCATTCTTCCGGCATATGTGTCTGTCACATGCAGAGAAAAAAGCAATTGAAACAGAAGCAAAATTTGACAAATGGAATCTAATTAAACTAAAGAGCTCCTGCGCAGCAACAGAAACTATCATCCGAGTGAACAGGCAGTCTACAGAACAGGAGAAAATTTTTGCAATCTATCCATCTGACAAAAGTCTAATATCCAGAATCTACAAGGAACTTAAACAAATTTATAAGAAAAAAAAAACTCCATTAAAAAGTGGTCGAAGGAGATGAACAGACACTTCTCAAAAGAAGACATATATGTGGCCAATAAACATGAAAAAAGCTCAACATCACTGGTCATTAGAGAAATGCAAATCAAAACAACAATGAGATACCATCTCATGCCAGCCAGAATGGCAATTATTAAAGTCAAGAAACAGGCCGGGCGCAGTGGCTGACGCCTGTAATCCCAGCACTTTGGGAGGCCGAGGCGGGCGGATCACCTGTTGGGAGTTTGAGACCAGCTGACCAACATGCGAAACCCCGTCTCTATTAAAAATACACAAAATTAGCTGGGTGTGGTGGTGCATGCCTGTAAACCCAGCTATTTGGAAGGCTGAGGCAGAAGAATTGCTTGAACCCAGGAGGTGGAGGTTGTGGTGAGCCGAGATCATGCCATTGCACTTCAGCCTTGGCGACAAGAGCGAGACTCAGTCTCAAAAAAAAAAAATTCAAAAAACAACAGAGGCTGGCGAGGCTGTGGAGGAGAAATAGGAATGCTTTTTACACTGTTGGTGGGAATATAAATTAGTTCAACCATTGTGGAAGACAGTGTGGTGATTCCTCAAAGACGTACAATCAGAAATACCATTTGACCCAGAAATCTCATAACTGGATATATACTCAAAGGAATAGAAATTATTCTACTGGGCCAGGTGCGGTGGCTCAAGCCTGTAATCCCAGCACTTTGGGAGGCTGAGACGGGCGGATCACGAGGTCAGGAGATCGAGACCATCCTGGCTAACACGGTGAAACTCCGTCTCTACTAATAAATACAAAAAACTAGCCGGGCGAGGTGGCGGGCGCCTGTAGTCCCAGCTACTCGGGAGGCTGAGGCAGGAGAATGGCGTGAACCCGGGAGGCGGAGCTTGCAGTGAGCTGAGATCCGGCCACTGCACTCCAGCCTGGGCGACAGAGCAAGACTCCATCTCAAAAAAAAAAAAAAAAAAAAGATTCTACTGTAAAGATACATGCACACATATGTTCATTGCAGCTCTAGTCACAATAGCAAAGACATGGAATCAACCCAAATACCCATCAATGACAGACTAGATAAAGAAAATGTGGTACATATACACCATGGAATACTATGCAGCCATGGAAAGGAATGAGATCATGTCCTTTGCAGGGACATAGATGGAGCTGGAAGCCATCATCCTCAGCAAACTAATACAAGAACAGAAAACCACACACTGCATGTTCTCACTTAGAAGTAGGAGCTGAACAATAAGAACACACGGACACAGGGAAGGACACAACACACTGTGGCCTGTTGCAGGGGGTGCAGGGGGAGGGCAGGCATCAGGATAAATAGCTAACGCAGCTGAGCTTAATACCTAGGTGATGGATTAATGTGTGCAGCAAACCACCATGGCACACATTTACATACGTAACAAACCTGCATGTCCTGCACATGTATCCCAGAGCTTAAAACAGAATTAAATTAAATTGAATTAAAATTTTTAAAAACCCAGTCATACACATGAAAAAATGCTCATCATCGCTGGCCATCAGAGAAACACAAATCAAAACCACAATGAGATACCATCTCTCACCAGTTAGAATGGCAATCATTAAAAAGTCAGGAAACAACAGGTGCTGCAGAGGATGTGGAGAAGTAGGAACACTTTTACACTGTTGGTGGGACAGTAAACTAGTTCAACCATTGTGGAAGACAGTGTGGCGATTCCTCAAGGATCTAGAACTAGAAATACCGTTTGACCCAGCCATCCCATTACTGGGTATATACCCAAAGGATTATAAATCATGCTGCTATAAAGACACATGCACATGTATGTTTATTGTGGCACTATTCACAATAGCAAAGACTTGGAATCAACCCAAATGTCCATCAGTGACAGACTGGATTAAGAAAATGTGGCACATATAGACCATGGAATACTATGCAGCCATAAAAAAGGATGAGTTCGTGTCCTTTGTAGGGACATGGATGCAGCTAGAAGCCATCATTCTCAACAAACTATCACAAGAACGGAAAACCAAACACGGCATGTTCTCACTCACAGGTGGGAATTGAACAATGAGATCACTTGGACACAGGAAGGGGAGCATCACACACCGGGGCCTATTGTGGGGAGGGGGAAGGTGGAGGGATAGCATTAGGAGATATACCTAATGTAAATGACGAGTTAATGGGTGCAGCACACCAACATGGCACATGTATACGTAAGTAACAAACCTGCACATTGTGCACATGTACCCTAGAACTTAAAGTATAATAATAATAATAAAAGAGAACACAACAGAGACTTCAAATGAAAAATTTTAAAAACCCCAGTCATATTGGATTATGGCGTCCACCTTATTCCAACATGACTTCATCTTAACAAATTACATCTGCAACAATCTTATTTCCAAATAAAGTCACATACTGAGGTACTGGGACTTAGGACTTCAGCAGATGAATTTTGGGGGGTACACAATTCAGCCCATAGCAGGGGGCAATCTGGTCCTCTCTCCTGCTCCTGCTACTTCCTCAGGGTGCCATGTGAGACGATGGCATGAGAAGAGGCAGGTTTGGACTTGCCCAGCCCTGTCATTCTCCAGCCCTCACACAGACACCCTACATGCATTCATTCACTTGGCCGCAGTACAGCATTCTGGATTTTTTTTTCTTTTTTTTTGGTAGAAATAAAGCTAATTAAAAAGTTGTTTAGGTTGCAAGGTATTTCTTTACAATACCTGAAACTTCGTCCTCACACTCTCTTTCCACACATTTGACATGAGAAAGGCTATCATGTTAACTGTCCTCAGAGTTATTTAACCATCATTCTGCTATATCCTCTTAAGAAGATAAAGGAATGAAACAGATGGGCCCTTCATCTGTTTCTTATTAACACAGCATTAGTTTCATCATGACAAAAATTTCATATCTATTAATGTCTCTTCCAACAGTTCCTAACTCACATCATCTCTAAATGGTGCAGAGAGCAACACGGCAGTTTCCTTCAGTATATGCACCGACAGAGACATTTCCCTAAGTTAATGCTCTGTTTTCTGAGTCACAACCTCAAATGCAAAGTTTTCTTTTCCTTTTGGTGAGGACAGGAGGGTGGGAGTCTTTACAGTGACAAATTTTGGCTCCCACTCTCCTATCCCCACCAAAAAAAAAAGAAAACCTGAGCCTCTAAGGTTGTGACTGAGAAAATAGAGCATTACCAGTCACTCGTGGGTTCTTCACTGACAGATTTCCATCAAGAAGATGGAGGGTGTGGTGCCTCACGCCTGGAGGCTGAGGAAGGAGGGTTGTTTGAGCCCAGGAGTTTGAGACCAGCCTGGGCAAAAAGGTGAGACCCTGTCTCTATGAAAAATATATATATATTGTAAATTAGCTAGACATGGTGGTACATGCCTGTGGTTCCAGCTACATAGCAGGTGGGAGGATGGCTTGAGCCCAGGAAGTCAAGACTATGGTGAGCCATGTTAACAAGCCTGCACTCCAGCCTGAGTGACAGAGGGAGACCCTGTTTCAAAAAAAAAAGAAGAAAAGTAAAGAAAAGTAATTATGACTGAAGTCTCATTATGTGCAAGGCTGGGTTGCTGCTGTGGGAGAGATCAATGTTGGGGAGTCAGATCTGCTCAACGAGCTGTGTGACTTTGGGCAAATTACTCAACCTCTCTGAGACTTGGGTTGGGAAAACATAAAAGAAAGAGAATAAAGTTTCCCTGTCAAAGTGGATGTGAGAGTTAAATGAGGTGATGTAGGTGAAGTCTCTTGGACACAGCAGGCACAGACTAAAAACCAGCTTCCTTTTGTCCCTCCCCAGAACAGAAATCTAAACAAGCACCCAATCCCCTCTCCTACTGCCTGTGAGAAGATTAGGGCCTCCTCAGCATGAGTCATTTGTCAATTCAAAATTTTATTTATTATTATTATTTTGAGGCAGAGTCTCACTCTGTTGCCCAAGCTGGAGTGCAGTGACACGATCTTGGCTCACTGCAACCTCCGCCTCCTAGGTTTAAGCAATTCTTTCACCTCAGCCGGGCAAGTAGCTAGGATTAGAGGCACCTGCCACCACACCCAGCTAAATTTTTTGTACTTTTAGTAGAGATAAGGTTTCACCATGTTGGCCAGGCTGGTCTCGAACTCCTGGCCTCAAGTGATCCCACTGCCTCGGCCTCCCAAAGTGCTGGGATTACAGGCATGTGCCACCATGCCTGACCCAAATTTTTTTTGTTGCTGTGCTTTTTTTTGAGACGGAGTCTCTCTATGTCGCCCAGGCTGGAGTGCAGTGGTGCGATCTTGGCTCACTGCAAACTCTGCCTCCCAGGTTCAAGTAATTCTCCGGCCTCAGCCTCCCAAATAGCTGGGATTACAGGTCCCCGCCACCATGTCTGGCTAATTTTTGTGTTTTTAGAAGAGAGGGTTTCACCATGTTGGCCAGGCTGGTCACAAACTCCTGACCTCAGGTGATCCACCCATCTTGGCCTCCCAAAGTCCTGGGATTACAGGCGTGAGCCATCACGCCCCACTGCCTTAGTGCATTTTAAGTCAGAAACTAAACATGTTAGAACTACTGATACCAGAATTCTCTCAAGATGAGAATTATCAGCCTTTAAGTTCGTAGTTCTTCCCACCCTTTCTGTAAACGAATAGACTCAGCTGAGGTTTGGAAGTGCGTTTGGTACCCAGGTACACTGCCACACAGCACTTACCATGTTAAACAAAGGAACACCTGTGTGTGAGGCTGATCTGTGTCTGCTGCTAGGAGTAGGGAGTCCAACCACCAGAGCAGAGGGTCTCGTGTGTCCCATATGCTGAGAAGCCCAGAAGTCACAGGTTGCTGGCCTTGCTTCAATTGCTGGACAATGCCATCAGGTATGCAGGCTTTTCCTTGTCTTTGTCAGGTTGGCTTTTCATCCTCAGGCTGGTTTCCTCTTGGTTTCAAATGGGCTGCTGTAGCTCCAGACATCACGTCTATCTTCGAGAAAGTAAGAAGTGGGAGAAGAGGAAGCTGTGACCATGTCTGTCTTTTATCAGGAAACCTAAGATTTTGCAGAAGTCAGTTGACTTCTGCCTCCATTCAGTGAGCCCCTGGCTGCCAGTAGGATGAGTTTTGTAGGGTTGAATGAAGGTTCTCTTGGTAAGGCAGAGAGGAGTCACGGATGTTGGATGGACTGACCATGGGTCTGCCGTAGAAACTCAGAATGGCATAGATGCAATTGATCAGGAGGGAGGTAGTGAATGCGTCCTGGCACAGTGGCTTTGCCAGGTGAGAAGAACAAGGGCCAATCCTGTACCTGTACCTCTGTCATTCAGGGGCCTCTGCTACTTGCATGAAGACAGAAAAGAAAGTGGGAAATGGTCAACAGATGCCAACAAATTGATTCCTTTCTAAAGCAAGGACATCTTTACAGGACGGTCTAACATCTTTTGGGGGAACATTACCTTGATCATTCTGGTATACAGTACTTGTATACTTGTATAAATGAATATGATTGCTTGAAAGAAAAAAGAAAAGAACACAAATTTTCTTTCTCAAAGTGGCAGAAGAAAAAAAAGTTCTTAGTTTTCCCATCTGAATGAATGTCTTCGTGGGCTATCTTGGGGAATAATACTTCTAGAACAATACCGCTCCCTTTGCCCAAGACGTCTGTATCATACTCACCAAATTCAGGCTAAGAGTCACTTATGAAAATCAATTGGATTGCTTTAAAGTCATTCCTCATTTTTCACCTAAAAATACCTTATCCAAATTGTCTCACCCACCTTGTGCCCCAGACTCAGCTGTAAGTGACTCGGCTGTTTCTAGAATTCAAATCAACCCTCCAAGAATGAAGTGTATTTTGTTTTGTTGATTTGTTAATGGGAATACATGCAAAACAATTTGCCACAGGTTTGAAAGCAGTTCAAGCATTAGGGACACGGAAGTTTGCGTCTCAGCTCTCAAGGTGACTCCTTTCTGGGACCTTTGCATTCTGAAGGTCGAGAAGAATCCGGTGCCTGCCGTGTTCTCCTGGTCTGCAGGGGGAGGCTCCAGCCATTTGCACAAGGTGAGCCACACATTCAGGCCCCCATGCCCATGGGAGAAAAATGTACAGGATGAATCAGTGCCTGAAGCAGCCTCATAGAATTCCCAAAAGAAAACAAAAAGAAGTGAGCGTCTTCCTGGGCAGGCTGGATCCTCAAAGACGCTGAGGTAGGAAGTGAGCTAAACTGCTTAACCACCAGCAATGAGGCTCCACGCCAGGCCCATCTGGTGTCCAGAGCTGCCGGCGAATGGGGCCAATGACAGTGAGGTCAGTGACGGTACTGTCTTCTGGAAAGGCCATGTGGGGAGGCTTGGCAATGGCCAGCCCCCTGGGTGCAGATGGTGAGGAGGGCCGGGTGGCAGATGCCGGGCCGGGCAGGTGGGATTATGGAGGGGCAGCAGTCATTACTTGTTGCTCGAGTCTCTTCCCTCCGGTTTGTAGACTCAGGGTCCTAAGCAGACATACGCTTTGCATGGCTGGTGTTCACCATCACAGCCGCTGCAGGCTGGGAGATCTCAATTAGAAAGGTTTTAATGAGCTCCTCCTAACTGCCAGTGCCTTCCATCTAGTGATTCATTCATTCTCATGCCACAAACGTTTATTAAGTACCTGCTATGGGCCAACGAAGGCGCAAGGACGCTTAACCACTTGGGAACCAAAAGTGATGATAATATAAATCTTTTTTTTTTTTTTTTTTTTTTTGGCCAAACCAGAGAGCAGTGGTGATTCGGATTCTTTCTGGGAAAACCCTCACATCCCCATCCCCGTCTTTAATAACAGCAGATGGCACACAACGGATCTGCAGCACAATAGGTGCTTATCAGCAGAAGCATTTGCATCAAAGTATTTTCAAGGTCATTAAAACTGCTAAACAGCCCCCTGGGGCTCAGCCGTTTCAGGCGTCTGGATAACGTGTGTTTGATGTCTAAGGCAGTCGGCCGTCAGCAGAAGCTGAAGCAAACCTGGCGATGTGAAAATTGTCATTATTTGGTCACCAGAAAAAGTGAAGCTGAGGGCTGGAGGGCAAGGGAAAGGTTAAACCAGGAGTGAGATTGCACTTCCATGTCCACTCACTGTCCACTCACACAGGGAGAATGAGATTCCACCTCCCTCTTGATGCACCAGCCCAGACCTGCAGGTGAGTGCGAGGTGGTGCAGGAGGGACCCCCTGGCACGGGTAGAACACCTGGAAGAAGACTTGACTCTGCTTCCTTTTGTGCCCTTCCCATGTCTCCCCCCTTGCTGCCCGCTGCCCTGGCTAACATGGGCTTGGATCATGAAATGGTTTGGCTCCGTGTCTCCACCCAAATCTGAATTATCACTCCCATAATCCCACTGGGGGGCAACTGAATCATGGGGACGGGTCTTTCCCCTGCTGTTCTTGCGATAGTGAATAAGTCTCAGGAGATCTGATGGTTTTATAAAGGGTAGTTCGCTGCACAAATTCTCTTGCCTGCCACCATGTAAGACATGCCTTTGCTCCTCCTTCACCTTCCACCATGATTAGGAGGCCTCCCCTACCATGTGGAACTATGCGTCCATTAAACTCTTTTTCTTTATAAATTACCCAGTCTTGGGTATTTTTTCATAACAGTGTGGAAATGGACTAATACAGATCATGATCCCTGCCACAGCCTTGCTTGAGTGTGGCCTACTGGGCCCTTCATTGTCTAAATCTGACAATGGGCTCACATCTGAGTTTTTTTTTGTTTGTTTGTTTGTTTTTTTGAGACGGAGTCTTGCTCTGTCACCCAGGCTGGAGTGCAGTGGCCGGATCTCAGCTCACTGCAAGCTCTGCCTCCCGGGTTTACGCCATTCTCCTGCCTCAGCCTCCCGAGTAGCTGGGACTACAGGCGCCCGCCACCTCGCCCGGCTATTTTTTTTGTATTTTTTAGTAGAGACGGGGTTTCACCGTGTTAGCCGGGATCGTCTCTCGATCTCCTGACCTCGTGATCCGCCCGTCTCGGCCTCCCAAAGTGCTGGGATTACAGGCTTGAGCCACCGCACCCGGCCCACATCTGAGTTTTGACTGAGCATCTCTCACCCTTTCCAGGGGCCACCTCTCTCTATTCACACACGCATACAGACACACACACACACAGGCACAAACGTGCACACACACACACATGCATGCACCCCACTACAGCAACACCAACCAGGCCCGGCCGTCTCACTCCCCAATGCCCTCCCCTCCCCTTCTCAGGCCTGATGTCAGCCTCAATTCCACCAGCAGGCTTTTTTCAGGAACATGCAACTCCTTCCAGTCAAAATACAGCATTTTGCTTTATGCCCCATGTTCTCAACGCACAGATGATGAGAGACAGACAGATAACTGTCTTCTCCCAGTTCAGTTAGTGAGACAAAGAAATACAATTGCCTGCCAAGTCTAAGCACCCTCTAGACCTGCACAGTCTTCCAGACGTCCAATCGAGGCCTAGGCCTGTGCCCGTCGGAAGTGACACCAAATAAGCGTTTCCAGTGAGCCTGGTGCTCTTTGGGCACTGATGACACTCGGTCCTCAAACAGCCTGCCCAGGTGGGTACTGTTATCACCTCCACTACACAGAGGAAGACGTGCAAGGCACAGAGAGGTTAAGTCGCTTTCCCACTGTCACAGAGCTGGTAAGTGGCGGAGACTGGATTTGAACCTAGACAGCTCTAGAGCTCACTCTCTTGACCAGAATCCGAAGGGCCTCACCTCACCAAGGGTCCCCATTCCCAGACCTCCATCACCCAGTGGTGCCTGTGACACTGGGTTTACCATAGTCATCTATCTATGTAACAATCATCCCACATTTGATGGCATCAAACAAGAACCATTTTCCCATGCCCAGGGATTCTGCAGGTCAGGAGTTTGGAGAGGATGAAGCCTCAGCCAGGAAGCTGTGAATGGCCATGGCTGGCATCTCCCGGGGGCTTCTTTCCTCTTAACCCCTGGTCCGGGAAGCCAGATTCAGCCAAGCCTGTGTATGAGCCCCGGTACCTGGCTGCTTCCTGTACCTTGGGCTTCTTGCAGCACAGAGGCGGAGTTCTGAGCAGGAGCTTCCTGAAGGGAACCTTCCAAGGGAACCAGGCCTCAGCATCAGGCCTGTTCTGCCGTGGCCTCAGATTGCACCACTACACTCCAGCCTCAGAAGTCATCGGCATCGATTCTACCCCATCCTATCAGTCACAAGGGAGCCACAGGCCAGCCCGGGTTCCCGGGGATGGAGAAAGAGACTCTGCTTCCGCATGGGGGAATGACGGGGTCACACTGCAGAAGAACAAGAGTAGGAGGCGGTGTCATGGCCATTTTCGGTAAACACAACCTGCCGCCCACCTGACTTGCCCAAGCCTACCTCTTCCAGAAACTTCTGTGTCCCAATTATGGTTCACCTTGAGGTCCTAAAGGTATTGACTGCTTACTTCAATGGTCACATTGTCCCTGTGAAAGGAAAATCACGACTTAGGGCTACTGTATGAGCATTCCATGTGCAGCAGGACGAGCCGCAGGCAAAACTCCTCAGACACCGGATTAAAGAAGGAAGAGGTTTGTTATTTGGCTGGGGGCGTTGTCAGACTCGCATCTTAAGAGCCGAGCTCCCCAAAAAAGAAATACTTGGCCTTTTTAAAGGTTTACAACTTTAAGGGGTCCACGTGAAAGGGTAGTGATAAATCAAGCAAGCATGGGAAACGTGACTGGGGGCTACATGCATCAGCTAACAGAACAAAAAGTTTTACAGTGCTTTTTTCATACAGTGTCTTAATTTACAGATAACACAAGTAGTTTAGGTCAGGGGTTGATGTTATTATTATTACTTTTTTTAAACTCCTACGGCCGGGTGGTGGTGCTAAGGTTGTCTGGCTATTTATATTACTTTTGTTTCTTTCTAACTTTTTGCTTTCTCTCTTTCCTCCTGTCTTGTGAACTAGGCAAGGTAGAGGGAGGAGGGCAGCAGGTGTAGTAGCGGTCTCCTTCCTTACATGGTGGCCAGAGTGGCCTGACCCCCTAGTGGTGCCAGTGGGGACGATGCTGGAACCGACAGTGGCCTCCTTCTTGTGTTGTTGTGGCATCTTTCCTGGCAGTTGGGTGATCAGAAGACAACTGCGTTTCTGACCCAAAGCTCTTACAACTTCCAATTGCTCAGCCAGTGGAGGGTAGACCACCTGAGGTCAGAAGTTCAAGACCAGCCTGACCAACGTGGAGAAACCCCATCTCTTCTAAAAATACAAAATTAGCCGGGCGTGGTGGCGCATGCCTGCAATCCCAGCTACTCAGGAGGCTGAGGTAGGAGAATCACTTGAACCTGGGAGGCGGAAGTTGTGGTGCACTGAGATCACGCCATTGCACTCCAGCCTGGGCAACAAGAGCTAAACTCCATCTCAAAAAAAAAAAAAAAAAAAAAAAGGAACTTGAGCATTCAGGTTGTCATTTGACCATTGATCAAAAACAAGAAGCATGTCTGCTGTGGGCGGGTGGGAGGGGCGGAAATGGCACAGAATCTTCTATTTGTTCAGCTGCCTTATTTCTTTTTGGTGGCGCCTGGATGAAGACTGGAGATGCGGGCTTGCTTTGTGACTAGAATTGATTTAATACTCAAAAAAAGGGGACCACGAGTCAAAAGCGTTTTCTCAAAGTACTCACTACTTTTAAATGACTCTCTAGAGGGAGATGAAAGGAGGTTTCCTCCAACTCTGCTTTCCCTGGCCTTTGAGTGGTGCGGAAAGAGCCATACGTCCTCACAAATGGTATTCAAAATATGTTTGGCAGCAACTTTTTTATGAAAACATACAAAAGCTTGAGCCAGTACACTGAAATATTAAATACACTTCAATATTTTAGATACTCCTGAAACGCCAACTGACCAAACCAGTCTTTTTTCCCAATTGGATGTGAAACTCACAATGGTCAAGTTTAAGCAATGTATTCATAATGGAGCCTTGACCCCAGGAGATGCCCACTGCCCCAGTCGGGAGGGAGCCACGACTTCTGTGCCAGGGCGCAGCCATGACTGTGGTTTCTTGGAGCCCGCTTCCCAGAGGCGTCCTGACTTCTGTTCCAAGAGGACAGGGCAGGCCAGGCACAGTGGCTCACGCCTGTAATCCCAGCACTTTGGGAGGCCGAGGTGGGCGAATCACCTGAGGTCAGTTCAAGACCAGTTCGGCCAACATGGAGAAACCGTCTCTATTAAAAATGCAAAAATTAGCCGGCTTGGTGATGCATGCCTGTAATCCCAGCTACTCAGGAGGCTGAGGTGGGAGAGTCGCTTGAACCTGGAGATAGAGGTTGCAGTAAGCAGAGATAGCACCACTACTTCAGCCTGAATGACAAGAGCGAGACTCTGTCTCAAAAACAAACAAACAAAACAACCAACCAACCAAACAACAAAAAAACCAAGAGGACAGGACCAAAGAGTGGGGTGTGCGTTGTTGTGCTGGGCATGCCACCTCTGTGTTGACCAGGAGCCTCAGGTCTTGGTGACTTTGGGTGCATTACCTCACTTCTCATCTGTAAAACAGGAGGTAATAGTGACACTTACCCCATGGCGCTGCTGGGCAGGAGGGTGTTGAATGGCTTAACGTAAGTGAAATGTTTTGAATATTCCTTGGCACAAAAGGGCTTCTTGCACCTGTCCTACCGTCAACGCTCACCTGTCACAGCTAGCAATGGCATTTTGACAAGATCGTCATTCTCACCTGGCTCCTCAGGGAAATGAGGTTCAACAAACGTGCAAACACACACACAAGCCACCAGTGGGGCCTCCTAGTCCACACAGACTCCTGCACACAATAGGCGCTCAATCACTGCAGTTGGCCCTGTGGTTAGCTGGTCTGCAGACTGGAAGGGTCACAGCTGGCCACTAACACTAAGGACCCACGTGGAGCCTCTAGGCTCTTGGATTCTTCCAGAGCTCACTTAATCCCAGAAGTGGTTTTCTTCTACTTCTCTTCTGCCAGGAAACAATGCTCTTCTCTCCAGGTCAAGCTCCAGGCCGCAGGGACTCCAGCCGGTGTCCGAGCCAAGTGAGCGTCTGTGCCGTTTGCCGACCACCTGGCCGATGTGGTGGCTTCTGGGGGCTGCACTACCCTGAAAGGAGCTGACTTTTGTCTCTACAGTTTTTATGGCAGAGATTTGGGGGAGTTTTTAAATTTTATTATATTTTATTTTTATTATAAAAACTTTACCGATTTTTATTTTTAACATAAAATAACTATTTTTTTCCTTTTTTTGAGATGGGGTCTCACTCCGTCACCCAGGCTGGAGTGCAGCAGTGGCTCGATCTCGGCTCACTGCTCTATCTCCGCCTTCGGGGTTCAAGCGATTCTCGTGCCTCAACCTCCTGAGTAGCTGGGATTACAGGCACCCACCACCACCACCACGTCCAGCTATTTTCTATATTATTAGTAGAGACGGGGTTTCGCCATGTTGGCCAAGCTGGTCTTGAACTCCCGACCTCGTGATCCACCTAACTTAGCCTCCTAAGGTGCTGGGATTACAGGCATGAGACACTGTGCCTGCCCAATAACTTTTATGTGGAATAATGGCTAACTTACAGAATAATTGCAAGAAACATAAAAATTTCCCTTGTACCCTTCACCCAGATATACTAATTGTTTTTGTTTGTTGGTTTGTTTTTGAGATGGAGTCTTGCTTTTGTCACCCAGGCTGGAGTGCAGTGGCCCAATTTTGGCTCACTGCAACCTCTGCCTCCTGAGTTCAAGTGATTCTCCTGCCTCGGCCTCCTGGGTAGCTGGGATTACAAGCACATACCACAAAGCCTAGTTAATTTTGTATTTTTAGTAGAGATGGGTTTTCACCATGTTGGCCAGGCTGGTCTCAAACTCCTGAACTCAGGTTATCCACCTGCCTCAGCCTCCCAAAGTGCTGGGATTACAGATGCAAGCCACCATGAGCCACCGCGAGCCACCACGCCTAGCCTGGATATACTAACTGCTAACATTTTGCTGCATTTGGCCACATCATCTCTGTTTCTCTATATAAATACACATCTCTTTTTCTCTCTGATCCATTTAGGAGCAGATTACAGACATCATACCTTTTATCCCTAAATATTTCCACATAGATCTCCTACCAATAAGAGTGTTCTCTCACATAACCACAGGGCAGTTATCTGAGCCAGGAAATTTCTCATTGCTGGAATGTGGTTACCTGGTTACCAAGTGATCCAATGATGTCTTCATAGCATTTTTCTTCCAGTCCAAGATCCAAACCAGGATCGTACATCATGTTTAGTAGCCAGTTCTCTTTGGTGTCCCTTCATCTGACACCATCTTTTAGCTGTGTTTGTCTTGCACGACACTGATATTTTTGCAGGAGCCACAGAAGTTGTTACTGAAGAGAATCGCATGGAAGATCTGGGATGCCCTTCCCCAGATTCTCTGCCCCGTGAGGCCATCTGAGGTCTTCTCATCACTAGATTTGGGTTTGCTTTGAATAAACATTGAAGTCTGCATTCCTTGTGCGTCCCATCACAGGTACATGATGTCGGTTTGGTCCCCCCACTTTTTTTTTTTTTTTTTTTTTTTGAGACGAAGTCTTGCTCTTATTACCCATGCTGGAGTGTAACGGCGTGATCTCAGTTCACTGCAACCTCCAACTCCTGGGTTGGAGTAAAAAGTAGAAAGTAAATTAGCCAAGGGTGGTGGCAGTCACCTGTAGTTCCAGCTACTTGGGAGGCTTAGGAGGGAGGATTGCTTGAACCCTGGGGTTCGAGGCTGTAGTGAGGCATGATCATGTCATTGCACTCCAGCCTGGGCAACTGGCCCCATCTCTGAAAAATAAAAAATAAAGTGAACAATTTAATAGCTTTAAACATAGCCACATGGGTGGATCACCTGAGGTCAGGAGCTCAAGACAAGCCTGACCAATATGGTGAAACCCCGTCTCTACTAAAAATACAAAAATTAGCCAGGTTTGGTGGTGGGCTCCTGTAGTCCTGGCTACTCAGGAGACTGAGACAGGAGAATTGCTTGAACCTGGGAACCGGAGGTTGCAGTGAGCCAAGATCACGCCACTGCACTCCAGCCTGCACAACAGAGTGACACTCCATCTCAATAAAATAAAATCAATATAGCCATGGATATGTGCAGCCATCACCACAGCCAGTTTTAGAACATTTTCATCACCACAAAGAGAAACCCTATACCCTTTAGCTATTTCACCTCATCCTCCCATCTCCCCAGCCCTGAGCAACCGTGAATCTACTTTCTGTCTCTAGAGATTTGCTCACTGTAGACATTTCATAAAATGAAATTATATAATATATGGTCTTCTGTGACTATCTGCTTTCAGATAGCATAAGATTTTTAAGGTTCATCCATACTGTGGCATGTATCGGTACTTTATTCCTTCTTAAGGCAAAATCACATTCCGTTGGATGGAGATAGTACATTCTGCGTAGCCGCTCATCCACTGATGGACATTTGGGTGGTTTCCACCTTTTGGCTATTGTGAATAATGCTGCTATGAACATTTATGTAAAAATTTTTGCCTAAACACCTGTTTTCAACTTAGTGGGTATACACACACCTAAAGTAGAATTCCTGGGCCATACGGCCATCCAATGTTACAAGACATCCGATTTCTCCACATCTTTGCTAACACTTGTTTTCTGTTGGGTTTTGTTTATTGTTTTATAGCTATCCTAGTGTGAAGTGGTATTTCATTGTTGTTTTTATTTGCATTTCCCTAGTGGTCAGTAATATTAAACATTTTCTCATATGCTTCTTGGTCATTTCTATATCATCTTTGGGAAAATATCCACACAAGTCCTTTGCCCTTTTTTACTTTTTTTTTTTTTTTTTTTGAGACAAAATCTCACTCTATCACCCAGGCTGGAGTGCAGTGGCGTGAACTCAGCGCTGTAGCCTCTGCCTCCTGAGTTTGAGCAATTCTCCTGCCTCAGCCTTCTGAGTAGCTGGGACTACAGGCATGCACCACCACACCCAGGTAATTTTTTTTTTCTTTTTTGAGATGGAGTTTTGCTCTTATCGCCCAGGCTGGAGTGCAATGGCTCGATTTCGGCTCACTGCAACCTCTGCCTTCCAGGTTCAAGCAATTCTCCTGCCTCAGCCTCCTGAGTAGCTGGGATTACAGGCATGTGCCGCCATACCCAGCTAATTTTTTGAATGATGAGTAGAGACGAGGTTTCACCATGTTGGCCAGGCTAGTCTCGAACGCCTGACCTCAGGTGATCCACCTACCTCGGCCTCCCAAAGTGCTGGGATTATAGGTGTGAGCCACCATGCATGGCCAATTTTTGTATTTTTAGTATCAATGAGGTTTCACCATGTTGGCCAGGGTGGTCTCGAACTCCTGACCTCAAGTTATCCACCTACCTTGACCTCCCAAAGTGCTGGGATTACAGGTGTGAACCACTGCACCCAGCCCCTTTGCCCATTTTTGAATTGGATTATTGGTCTTATTGTTGTTGAGTTGTAAGAGTTCTTTACATATTCTGGATATAGGCCCTCATCAGATACATGGTTTCCAAATATTTTCTCTCATTCTGTGGGTTGTCTTTTCATTTTCTTGATGGCATCATTTGATGGAAAAAAGATTTTAATTGTAGTAAAGTCCAATCTACCTATTTTTTTCTTTTGTTTCTTGTTTTCTTTTGTTTCTTGATGCCTTATCTCAGAAGCCATCACCAAATCCAATGTCATGGTTTGCCTCTATATTTTCTTCTAAGTGTTTTAGAGGTTTAGCTCTTACAATTAAATCTTTGGTCCTTAAGTTAATTTTTGTATAGGTGTAAATTATGGGTCAAAAATGCATTCTTTTGCGTGTGGCTTTCCAGTTGTCTCAGCACCATTTGTTAAAAAAAATTCTTTCCTCACTGAATGGTCTTGGCATTCTTGTTGAAATTCAGTTGACCGTAGACACGTGGACTTATTTCTGGACTCTCAGTTCTATTCCATTGGTCTATATGTCTATTCTATGCCAGTGCCACACTGCCTTGATTACCATTGCTTTGCAGCGTGTTTTGTGATCAGGAGGTGTGAGTATTCTTACTTTGTTCTTCTTTATCAAAATTGTTTTGGCTATTCTGGATAAGCTATCTATTTTTTTTAAATTTATTTTTGTAAAGACAGGGTCTTGCTATGTTGCCCAGTGTGGTCTCAAGCTCCAGGCCTCAAGCAATCCTCCTGCCTCAGCCTCTCAAACTGGTGGGATTACAGGTGTGAGCCTGGCCTATAAGTTATTTATTTTTTGTGCAAAATAAATGCCAGGGCTTTATCTGAATAGCAAGTGTGTATGTAATTGTTTGGGTGACTTGCTTTTTATCAGTTTGGTGCAAAATTAATTGCGGTTTTCGCCTCTGGACTGTAAAACAGAAATTTGCACACATGTGGATGTCGGGGACTTGCAGGACTAGAGGATACTTCAACCCAAAGTGTTTGCTTGGTTGAGCCAGTAATAAGTAACCGATCCAGGGAAGACCTTGTGGCTCCAGTTACCAAAATTAACCAGAGTTCACAAATCCCAGAGATTCCAAAAGTCAGTCAACCCTGAAATCTGCTACCCAGGCATCTGCACCCTCCTGCCCCCTCTTGCCTTAGGCCTCATGCTTTCCTGCCACATTTTCCAGCTGGGTGTACACTGGGGCTGTGAGCTGAAGAGGAAACCCACCTCCACGGGGGTTAGAAATCCAGCTCTGGTTTTGCCGGTAACCATTCTAAACCTTGTTTCCCACAGCCCCCATTCAAACCTGGGTGGAGTCAGGGTGGAAGCAGGAAGGGCAGCAACTGGCAGGATAAGCAGGGGCGGAGCATCCCTGTTTTCTTCTGTGTGTCAAGGTGCTAAGTTTGGTGATTTTCCATAAAGACTGACAAGATTCAGTAGCAAGTTATATGCATGGCTAGCATTTATTCCAGCAAAAGATGCAGAGAAAAAGCCACAGGAAAAGATGTGCATTGGTTGCATTCCAGGACAGTCCAGTTCAGGCTCCTTCATGCCTCCTCATCTGAGACCACTCAGAATGTAGTTTTTGTCTCGCAGAGAACTCCAAGGACATGTGTGGAAGACCCGGGGAAACCCATGCCAGTCTCGGGGCCCAAGGTTTTTCGGGTGGTTGATCACATAGACACATTCTGCTTAGCTATCAGCTATGCCAAGTGAAACTCAGGACCCCAGCAGTGAAGTCACGTACACATCATCAATCTTGCTGTTTGTGCAAACTACCCTGACAAGCTGGTTGCATGTGACCTGTTCCTCCAGGGGTATAGAACAAAATCATTAATCACAGATATTAGAACCTTCCTGGGGACCGCACTCCCCAGGGCTGGCCAAGGGTTGTTGTTCTAGGCTTCCCTGGAGACATGCAAGACCTGCCAGGCTGGCTCTTTCCTCACATCTCAACTATCTAAGTGGCCACTGCTTAGTTACAGATTCATCTAGATGACTTGGAGCTTGGACTCAAGCTCAGGAAACTACTGACCACTGGGCTTCATTGCTGTGGCTGTGGTAAAGTGAAATGGGAGAACAGTGCAGTAAAAAAGCACACAGATGGCCTGGTTGCAAATCACTACTTTATGTGCGTCCTTAAGAAAAGCACATCAGGCCAGGCATGGTGACTCACGTCTGTAATGCCAGCACTTTGGGAGGCTGAGGTGGGCAGATCACCTGAGGTTAGGAGTTCAAGACCAGTCTGACTAACATGGTGAAACCCCATCTCTACTAAAAATACCAAAAATTAGCTGGGCGTAGTGGCGGGTGCCTATAATCCCAGCTACTCAGGAGGCTGAGACAGGAGAATCACTTGAACCTGGGAGGTGGAAGTTGCAGTTAGCAGAGATCATGTCAGTGCACTCCAGTCTGGGCAACAAGAGCGAAACTCTGTCTCAAAAGAAAGAGAGAGCGAGACAGAGAGAAAAGGGAAGGAAGGAAGGAAGGAAAGAAGGAAGGAAGAAAAAGAAGGAAGGAAGGAAGGAAGGGAGGGAGGGAAGGAGGGAAGGACAGAGAGAGAGAGAGAAAGAGAGAAAGAGAAGAAAGAAAGAAAGAAATAAGGAAAGAAAGAGAGAGAAAGGAAAGAAAGAAAGAAAGAAAGAAAGAAAGAAAGAAAGAAAGAAAGAAAGAAAGAAAGAAAGAAAGAAAGAAAGAAAGAAAGAAAGAAAGAAAGAAAGAGAAAGAAAGAAAAGAAGGAAAGGAAAGAAAGGAGAAAGAAAGGAAAGAAAGAGGAAAGGCAAGGCAAGTCAAAGCACATCAGGCTGGGCACAGCAGCTCACGCCTGTAATCCCAACACTTTGGGAGGCTGAGGCAGGCAGATCACTGGAGGCCAGGAGTTTGAGACCAACCTGGCCAATGTGGTGAAACCCCCAACTCTACTAAAAGTACCAAAGTTAGCCGGGCATGGTGGCGCATACTTGTAATTCCAGCTACTTGGGAGGCTGAAGCAAGAGACTAGCTTGAACCTGGGAGGTGGAGGTTGTAGTGAGCAGAGATTGCGCCACTGCACTCCAGCTTGGGTTACAGAATGAAACTCATTTTCAAAAAAACAGAGAAGCACATCATCCCTCCACGTCTACAGTCTAATGTATCCCACCCAAGGGAACGTCTGTGAAACTGCTGTGTTGGGATGTGCAATGCAAGCTCCAGTTCCCACTGCTACGGCTGTCTGGCAGTTGTCGCTCCTGCTTTGGTCCCTCCTGTCTGAGAGGATCTGGAAATCCATAATCTCCACTTAAAGACGGATTCAGGAAATCAGACCCAACCCCTCTAGGCCATTTGCTGATCTTTTGTTAGAGGATTGAACGCTGCTAAACTTACCCTACTTGGCATTTTCTACTTGGACAAAAATCTCTTTGCTTCTTGGAAGAGTCTGTAAATCCAGTTGGTCTCATTTCTTGGTAATATATTAAAATGCTGAAAACAATTATTTATTTACTGGCAGGGGGCATTCGTTCGGCAAATATTTACTGAGCATTTTGGATAATCATTATTATGATTGTTCTTCAGCAAATATTTATTGGATGCGTGATCTGTGCAAGGTAACGTTGACGAACAGGAACACAGGAGATAGAGTGGATTAGACAGACACCGTGGCTCTGCGCGTGAGATTCCCATCTGTCTGCTAAGGAGGGTGACCAGCTGTCCTGGTTTACTTGGAATTGAGGGGGTTTCTAGGATGCAGTACTTTCAGTGCTGAAACAAATCTGGCCTAGCACAAACTAGACAAGTTGGTGGCTCCACTTAGCAGACAGCTGGTCACCCTATTGCTGAGACAGACACTAAAGAACTAACCTCATGGTTATTTACTCCTTGGAATTGTTATCGGTATTATGAAGGGAGTGCAGAGTGCTGTGAGGGCTTCTAAAAGATCGGGAACACAGCCCCACCAAAGCCACTGCCTCTAGTGGCCCCCTGGAACCACTCCCTAGGACCTAGACTGCTTCTGGGGGCTCACAGGGTGGGCCCCTGAGACCTGTTGCCTCTGGAGCCAAGGCCAGAGCTTCCTGTGGTATTCTAGAACAGCAGTGCCCCAAATCTCCCGGCAGAGGCCACTGCCACTGTGGATCTGCCTTGCTTTCCCCAGAGCCTGGTAGGGTCTCAGCAGAGCACCCCCCACCACCTGAAGGAGCCCTTCTCCATGATGGGGCCATGCTGCCCTCCGCTCCACAGTGCCAGGGAGGTTTGTGTGGGTAAGAGAGGCTGCACTGGACTGAAATTGTGTCCCAAGAATTCATGTCTTTCCTGGAACTTCAGACTATGAACTTATTTGAAAAGAAGATCATGGTGTATATAATGAGTTAAATTATCATTATTATTATTGAGACAGAGTCTTGCTCTGTCGGCCAGGCTGGAGTGCAGTGGCACCGTCTTTGCTCACTGAAAACTCCACCTCTTGGGTTCAAGTGATTCTCCTGCCTCAGCTTCTCAAGTAGCTGGGATTACAGGCACACGCCACCACGCCTGGCTAATTTTTGTATTTTTAGTAGAGATGGGGTTTCACCATGTTGGTCAGGCATGTCTCAAACTCCTGACCTCAAATGACCTGCCCGCCTCAGCTTCCCATACTGCTGGGATTGCAGGCATGACCCACCACCCCCGGCCGCCTTTCTCTTTTCTTCAGCATTTCCCTTGAGTGCCAGTTACTGCAAAGACCTCAGGAGTCTGGACTTTGAGACCCCAGGCTGGTCTCAAACTCCTGACCTCAAGTGATCTGCCCTCCTTGGCCTGCCAAAGTGCTGGGATTACAGGTGTGAGTCACCGCACTCAGCTGTAACTAGTTAAGTCAGGTCAGGGTCATAGTTGTGTAGGATGAACCCTTAATCCAATATGACTATCCAAGATACCCAGAGAGAGTCACACAGGGAAGAACACCACATGGAAACAGAAGCAGAGATTCGAGAGATTTCGAGAAACAGAAGATTCGAGAGATGCAGCTGCATGCCAAGGAATGCTAATGCTTGCTGGCAACCACTAGAAGCTAGGAGGAAACCAGGAGAAATCTTTTCTGGATGCTTCAGAGAACATAGCCCTGCCAGCTTCTTGATTTTGGACTTCTGTCCTCCAGAACTGTGAAAGAACAAATTTTTGTCATGTTAAGCCACCCAGTTTGGGGTACTATTTTAAGGACAGTTTTAGGAAACTAACACAGCCTAAGGAAACTAACATTGCTGTTCCAAAAGCTGATAGATTATTGAGATCCAAGCTCTCTTCCCCAGTGCATCCCCTTCCCAAGAGTCCCCTCAGCAGGTTCCAGAAGCACCCCCAACCCTGCCTGTCACCCAGACACAGCCCTCACCAGGGTGGACGTGAGCAGAGAATGAACACGCCCTCTCCTTCCACTCAGTGACACCTGCCCCACACACTTTATATTTTCCCTTGTTGTGAAAGTTATTCATAAAAAAATTTGTTTTATAATCAGAAGGAAAAAGTTTAAATGAGCAAACAGATTCTCTTTTGGCAAAACATACACAGGTTTCCTATTTCTGCCCCTTGCATAGCCATAGCCATAGAGTGGACAAACATTATCATTTTCTAACCAATTTGTTTTTTCTTGAATTATTTATCTATTATAAAATGGGCTGTTCGGGAAGTAAAATCTAGACTTTCTTTGTTTTCTTTCTTTCTCTCTTTCTGTCTTTTTCTTTCTCTTTCTCTTTCTCTCTTTTTCTCTCTTTCTTTCTCTCTTTGTGTCTGTCTCTGTCTTTCTGTCCTTCTTTCTCTCTTGCTTTCTTTCTTTCCTTTCTTTTCCTTTGGCATCTGGGGTTGTGTCCTAACTGACTCCTCTTGACTGGGGTGGGGCTGAGCTGTACAATCTGTTCAACGCACCTCTCCACGGCTGTGCTAACCCAGGTGACCTGCTTACACTGGCTTTTCCTCTTTAATCCCTGAGTTGAGGATGGAAAACACTGGCTATTCTGATTTCATTAGGCGGGCAGATGGTATTTGCTAATCACGTAGACAGTCTCTTGAAGACGCCTGTTAAAATGAATGCTGTTCGTGGCTCAAGCCTGTAATCCCAGCACTTTGGGAGGCCGAGACGGGCGGATCACGAGGTCAGGAGATCGAGACCATCCTGGCTAATATGGTGAAACCCCGTCTCTACTAAAAAAATACAAAAAAATAGCCGGGCGAGGTGGTGGGCGCCTGTAGTCCCAGCTACTCGGGAGGCTGAGGCAGGAGAATGGCGTAAACCCGGGAGGCGGAGCTTGCAGTGAGCTGAGATCCGGCCACTGCACTCCAGCCTGGGCGACAAAGCGAGACTCCGTCTCAAAAAAAAAAAAAAAAATGAATGCTGTTCGACATGTTTGGTTCTGATTTACCACATCCCATATATGGAAACATAAAGGCAGAGACAACCCTGAGAAAAACGCTGACATTGATGAAGTATCACCCGGCCCTTTTCATTTCATTCACTGGCTGATCATGAGATGTAGGGAATGTCCAGCCTTTTCCACGTGTCGTGTATGCAGATGGGATGGAATGTGGTCCATGTATTAGTGAGGCTCCCATCATCGAGGAAGTGTGCAGGGTATACCTGGGCCTCCCAATGCACCTGGGACAAAGCCAGGTTCCCTCTCCAGTGCTCGTCTCCGCCTCTGTCTGAATTCAATTCAACCCCTCCTGCTCTAGCCTTGCTCTTCCACAAGCAAGGACCCTCCAAGAGGAAGAATGTGCTGCTTCCTCCCAAGCCCAGAAATCCCAGGGAAGAGCTCTGATTGGCCCCAATAGGCTCAGGTGCCCAGCTCTGAGCAATCAGTGGTGGCCATGCGGGCAAAGTCTGTTAGATCATGGCAGCTCTCTTTCGAGCCATGTGGTTGTGGTGGAAGAAGGAGCATTTCCCAGAAGAAGGTTGACTATTACCCTCAGCAGACAAAAGAGTCAATGTCCGCCACATCCCTGCCTCAGCGATCTCCAGCTACCTGGGGTGAGAGTCAGTTAAGGAATGTGAGGAGTGCTGTGACCACCAGATGCACAAAGGCCTCTGTTAACAGGGAAAGCGGAGTTCTTCTCTATTACACTGGCCACCACTGGCTCTCTTTCACCCAAGATTTCACAATCAAACTGAATAGTGAAAGTAGAGGTGGAGAGCCAATGTTGCAAGAGAGGCTTAGTGCGGCGGGGAATTCCAGCTGATAGGGAAAAAGTGTGTGTGTGTATGTGTGTGTGTGTGTGTGTGTGTGTGTGTGTGTGTGTGTACACAGGGGTATTGAAGAGCTTATTCTCCTTAAAATTCCCAGTTATCTGATATAAAGCATTTTCCCCAAATTACATGAACTCAATGAATCATAAGCAAACAGACAAACTGAAATTGAGGATCATTCTACAAAATGACCAGTAGTCATCAAAAGTGTTAAGGTCATGAAAGACAAAGACACTGAGGAACTGTCACAGATTGGAGGAGACAAAGGAGACCAACAATAAGGGACCCTGGATTGTATCCTGGAATAGAAAAAGGATATTAGGGCCGGGCATGGTTGCTCACGCCTGTAATCCCAACACTTTGGGAGGCCAAGGTGGGTGCATCACCTGAGGTCCAGAGTTTGAGACCAGCCTGGCCAACATGTCGAAACCCCGTCTCTACTAAAAATACAAAAATTAGCTGGACACGGTGGTGCAGGCCTGTAATCCCAGCTACTCAGGAGGCTGAGGCAGGAGAATCGTTTGAACCTGGGAGGTAGAGGTTGCCGTGAGCCAAGATTGTACCACTGCACTCCAGTGTGGGCAACAGAGAGAGACTCTTTCTCAAAAAAAGAAAAAAGGCATTAGGTAGCATGCCAAGGGTCCCCACGACCACCCTCAGGTTCAGTGAATCACTAGAAGGACTCACAGAACTTTAAAAAGCTGCCACACTCACGGTTACGGTTTATTACAGTGAAAGCATATATATTAGTTAGCATGGAACAGGGCACGGAGGGCAGACTCCAGGAGAGACAAACACCAGTTTCTGGTTGTCTTCGCCCAGAGAAACTGTACAGACGCACTTAATTCTCCCAGCAGTGACGTGTGACAACACGCAGGAAGTACTGCCAACCAAGAAAGCTCACTCAAAGCCTGGGGCCCAGGTTTTTTATTACGGGGATCAGTGATAGAGGCATGGAGCACCTCCATGGCTGACCTTAGCTACTCGGTCTGCAGCCCCTCAAGAGGTCAAACGGATACTGCAAGACCCAAGGCTCTCCACCATAAGTCACACTGTTAATACAGACTATCTGACAGGGCCCAAGGGCCCAAGTAAACAAAGACTCTCATCGGGCAGGATATTTCAAGGGCTTAGGAGTTTTTCTCCCAGAAGGTAGTCAAGGACCAGTCCTTTCTCTGGGAGATGCAGGGTTTGAACACCCCAAGCCTGCTGAGTTAATCCTTTACTTCACAGGGAGAAAACTAGGGTAATTCAAATAAGTCTGTAGCTTAGTTAACAGTTTTGTATCAAAGTTTTTCCCCTGGGTTTGAGCATTGTACCATAGTTACATATATTTATAACATTGTAGGTAGCTAGATAATGGATATACATGAACTCTCTATGCTATTTTTGTAAATTTCTCTAAGTCTGAAATTATTTCAAAATAAAATGTTAAAAATATCCATGCGAGGCCGGGCATGGTGGCTCATGCCTATAATCTCAGCACTTTGGGAGGCCAAGGCAGGCAGATCACCTGAGGTCAGGAGTTCAAGACCAGCGTGGCCAATATGGTGAAACCCCGTCTCTACTTAAAATACAAAAATTAGCTAGGTGTGGTGGTAGGTGCCTGTAATTCCAGCTACTCGGGAGGCTGAGGCAGGAGAATCACTTGAATCTGGGAGGTGGAGTTTGCAGTGAGCCAAGGTCATGCCACTACACTCCAGCCTGGGTGACAGAGAGAGAGACTCTGTAAAAATAATAATAATAATCATCATCATCATCATCCATGGGAACATGGACAAGCAATGAAAGAAATAAGAAAATATATTATCTGTGTGTATCTGGCCCCTTCACCTCATTTTCTCATGGAGCGGAGCCCAGTCAATGACTAATTCCAACTCAGGTGTTCACAGCAAAATTTATCACTTACTGCGCATCTGTTGTATGGATGAGGACTCTGATGGCTTCCTTGAGGAACTGCTAAATAAGCATTATTTTTGCCGAAATCAAATAACCAGATAATCTTTCTGATCCTCAGTTTCTCCTTTCTCACAAATGGGAATGAAAATTCTGATGAACTAATCAAGTATGCTACCAGTGGGAGATTGCTGTTAAGAATGTCTTTAGACTTGAGTGTCATCCTGTCTGTCATTCTGCCGGTGCGTTTCTCTTCTACAACTCTCTTTTTGGGGATGTCGTCAATAATGTATATTTGAACAAGATGAATACAGCTGTGAAAAGCATCGGATTCTGCCCAGGACTTCGAGGCAACATACCTTCCCTTTACTTCTGGAGAAGGGATTCTGTACCTCTTTAGGTTTGTGTTATCGTTGTCTTTCCCCCACTGAAATGTAAGCTGAAAAGAAACAGAGGGCCTTGTCTGTTCCAGGCTTTGCTGTAGGTCCTGCATCTAGAACAGTGCCTGGCACTCAATAGATCCTTGTTAAAGGAATGACTGAGTTTCTCCTGGCCATTAAACCGTTAGTATTGGTATGGCTTCTAATAGCTCTAATAGCTCTGTCAGAATGTATGCGCTCCTGGATTGTTCCAGGAATTGGAGGAATGCTCTGTGCAGATGTTTAAAACTAGTATCTCTTAATATTCAAACCCTATATCAGTGTAGTGGCTATGAAAGAAAAAAGTTACTTTTTTTTTTTTTTTTTTTTTTGAGACAGAGACTTGCTTTGTCACCCAGGCTGGAGCACAGTGGCGCAATCTCACCTCACTGTAACCTCCACCTCCCAGGCTCAGATGATTCTCATTGCCTCAGTCTCCCAAATAGCTGGGAATACAGGCACGCACCACCACACCAGGCTCATTTTTTGTTTGCTTGTTTGTTTGTTTTTGCATTTTTAGTAGAGACGGGGTTTCACCATGTTGGCCAGGCTGGTCTCAAATTCCTGGGGTGATCTGCCAGCCTCAGCCTCCCAAAGTGTTGGAATTACAGGCGTGAGCCACTGCACCTGGCCGGTTCTCTTTTTTTTTAATCAAACTTAACCAACTGTTGCAGGAACAGCCCAAGTCCGAACAAGGGTATAAAAATGAGAAGCGCAAGTATTTTCAGACAGGCCTCCCATTATAGACTGCACGACTGGGAAAGATTGATCATACTAACAGCGGGAGGCTAGCTGACTTTTCCCTCCAATATCCTTCCATAATTGCTTATCTTGGGTGGTTATACACCAATGCTTTGTCAAACAGTTATGTGACCTCAGCAGAACTGACCAAGACATTACTGGAGCAGAATAATGTCTTGAAATAAACCCATGGATAAAGGGTGGATTATCCAATAAGTGACATTACCACAATTAGGTAAGCATTTGGGAAAACAAATGAAGTTTTATTACACCATATATGTTATGGATTGAATTGTGTCCTCCTAAAAGATAAGTTGAAGTTCTAGCCCCTGGTACCAGTGAATGTGGTGTTTTGGAAATAGGGTCTCTACAGTTGTAATCAAGTTAAGATGAGGTCATTAAGAGATCCCTGATCCAATATGACTGACATCTTCATAAGAAGAGGAAAAGAGACACAAACACACAAAGAGAATGCCGTGTGAAGACAGAGGGGCCAAGGCTCAAGTGATTCATCTATAAGCCAAAGATTGCTGGTGACGTCAAAGCGAAGAGAAAGTCATGGAACAGATAGATGCTCCCCTGGAGCCGTCCAAGAAAGCACAGCCCTACTGCCTCCTTGCAAACAGAACTGTGAAAGAATAAATTTCTGATGTTTTAAGTCATTCGGTTTGTGGTAATTTGTTATAACAGCCCTAGGAAATATATAATATAATATAATATAATATAATATAACATAACATAATAAATATAATATATTATAATAAAATATTCCAAAAGGTCAAATATTCATGTGTTTAAAACTAAAGCATGAGAAGATATATTGGAGAACGTATAGTTTGGGGAGCAGAAAACCTTTGTTATACTAACACTAAGATCGGAAATCATGAAAGAAAAGTTTGACCAGCTGACTACATTAAAAATATGCATTTCTGTATTGCTCACAAAAAAGAATAAAGTTAAAAGTAATAGTAGAAGTATATTTGCCACATATGACAAAGAGTTTATATGCACAGTTCATAAGGGCTCCTATAAATTATAAACATGTAAATAACTCAATATATGTATGAACGAATGACTAGACAAAGTACACAAGAAATTCAAATGGCAATCAAACATGTAGAGAGTTGTTCTGCTTCACTGATAATGAAATAAATGAAAATTAGGATAAAATCTATCATTTCTCCCAAATCATACTGTCAAACATGAATCAAATTGAAAGCCTCTGACACTGACAGTAGCAGCTCCCACATGTTCCAGCCAAAGGGACTTAGGGATGTCAGCTGTGATGTCAAGGGTGACTCAGCAAATCTGAGTTGACCAAACCCTGCACACAGCCTTGATCAGCTCCTAAGAGATGACCACTGAGTCCTTGGAGTATCCCTCCTGATAAGGGTGGCTTCATGTGTCTGAGGCCTTGGGCCACATCCTTAGTTTATGCCAACAGTGTGATTTATGATGAAAGCCTGTTCACAGGTGCCCGAGGCTCTGGGCCATGCTCTATTAATTTCACCTCTGTTGGGCTGGGGTCCGAGTAGCCGAGGTCAGTCACATGGGCACTGCATGCCTATGTGACTGACTCCAATGAAAACCCTGAACACCAACGCATAGGTAAGCTTTCATGGTGGCTAACACCTCAAGTGTGCGGTGACACATCATTGCTGGGGAAAATAAGCACTATCCGTTCAGCCCCGCAGGGCAAGGACACCAGAAGCTTGTGCTAGTTTCTCCTGGACTCTGCTTCATGTTCCTTTTTCCTTTACTAATTTAAATCTGTATTTTCAAAGTGTAAGCACAAGTCTAATAGCCTTTCCAATTCTGTGAGTCCTACTAGCGAGTCGCCAAATCCAAAGGTAGTCTTAGGACTCCCTTCACAAGGGTCTGTTTGCATGATGCTGGAAGCTGAGTTTGCACAGCACTGTGTATAGCGCCTAGAGAACCTGCATTACTCAAATGAAAGAACGGAGGGGGCCAGGCTGAGAGGGGGTCTTGGTGGCAGCCAGGGGTTGCAGCCCTCCTGGGTACTCACGTTGCTGTGTACCTGGGTGGAATATGGGATGGATGGCCCGTGCCCTGGGCATGGCAGTGAGCCCGCGGCCCTCAGGCCTGGCCCCTGCAGGCATGAGCTCTAGCCCCAGTCCAGCGTAAGGCAGAGGCAGAGCCGAAGGGACGTGTTCTTGGTCACTGGGGGCTGGAACTGGTGACAGATGTGCTCTTCCCACACATCCTAAAGAAAACAGCTGCGACAATACTTCGTGCATGGTGCTGGGCATGTAACGCAACACACACTGCTCGGAAGTGCTTGGAAGTGTGACTGTGAAAGTGATTTTCCTCTTGCTGTGCACTGAATGGTGTCCCCCCAAATTCATTGCTGGAGCCCTAACCCCCAGTGTGATGGTATTTGGAGACAGGACCTTTAAGGAGGGAATGGGGGTTAAACGAGGCTATTCGGGTGGGCCCTAATCCACAAGGACTGGGGTCTTTATATGGAGAGGAAGAGACCGCAGGCATGCTGGTGCACAGAGGAAAGGCCGCGGGTGGGCGCAGCAGGAAGATGGCCACCTGCAGCCAGGGAGAGGGACCTCCAGAGAAACCAGCCTGACGCACCTTGGACATCCAGTCTCCAGGACGGTGAGAAAGTCACATGTGTGCTATAAGCGTCCCAGTATGTGGCACTTTCTTAGGCAGCCTTAGCAAACGAATAGAACTTGGAGATGGACACAGACTGCTCCCAGGTGTTCACCTGGCCGTGTAGCCCTCATCTTTGCTCCCACTCTCATTTCCAAGGAGCCTGTGGAGCTGGCTGTGCAGTCGTGTAGGCAGTAGCGCTTTGCAGGCTACAACATCTCCCCCGTGGGCCTTCTGGGTGCACACAGAGGCGGAGCCTCTTGGAGCAGAGTCACGGGTAAAGCTCTCCCGACTCCACCTTGGCCTCCCATCAGGGGTGAATAAGGCGGAAGCTGAGGGGACAGTCACAGCCAGGACAGGAATGTCACCCCTAGCTGGCAGACAGCGCTCTGAGCAGTCTGGCCTGGGATCCTCTGCCCTGCCCACTACTTCAGGAGGCCAGTGTGCTCACTGCCATCCCACAGCCTGGGGACCCTGGACTCCAAACCTGCGAGTGCTGGAGCGGGCGGCTGGAGACCACCTGGACACTTTAAAACACAGGTGCCTTATAGCGTATGTAACAAACCTGCACCTTGTGCACATACACCCTAGAACTTAAAGTATAATAAAAACAAACAAACGAACAAACAAAAACACAGGTGCTCGGCGGGAAAAAATCTCTGCTGGGGTGGGTGGGGAGAGGGATGGGGGACCCTGGGTCCCAGGCCCTCTGCGATTTTCTGATGGACTTCCTTCCTTGGGAGCACTGGCTCAGGGAGCTCCTGGCCTCTCCTCCTCTACCGCATCCTCCGCCAACCGCCTCCACCTGCTCCTGGCCTGATGTCCGCAAGGTCATGGGTGCAGTAGTCCAGGTCCTGGCTCACTGCGGAGGCAGCCCTCTTCAGACAGGAGGCAGAAGAGATGGTCCCAGCAGGTTAGCTTTTACTTTAAAATTATTATGTAATTATGTATATTATTATTGTCATCAACATCTTTTTATTCTGCAAATACTAATTTCATGTCCAGTATGGGCAGGCTCTGTGCAAGGTAAATTACTAAGTTTTGTTAATGAAGTCAAACCAAGTCATGGATTCTATAAAAAGACAACTATTTTAAAATATGGCATCAATGACATTATATAGTTAAGATAGTATAAAGACACGACTTGGAACGAGCAAACGTGGGAACAAGGCAAGGAGAACATTTAGCTTCCTTTCAGAGTGCTCACACTAATTGCTGATGAAACATTTCTGCACTCAGCAGAGAATCAGTCCATAGCCCCCCTCTGATTTAAATGTGGCCCAGCTTGGACTCTGAGAGCAAATGTCCCAGCGCCCCGGGAAGAAGTGATGCAATTCTCTCTTTGCGCTCTGTTTATCATTTCTGAGAAGCAATGACGCACCTGCCTCTTGCAGTTTGGTCTAATTACTTGTCTGATCTCCCCCAGGAAGATGCAGCTGTGTTCTCCCTTGGCCTCCAGAGAGTGGGGGCCACAGACTCTCCTGGAGGAGTGGGGCTGGCCGTCGTGGGCAGGGGAGGTGGAGACCCTTCGCAGCTGATCTGTATTGCAGGGTGTGGAGTAGGTCTGGGGGTTCCTGTGCCTCTCATCTTTAAAAACCAGCAATAAGGTAGTTTACTGTGAGCCAGACCCATCATTCTCTTTCCTCCCTGGAGCCATCGACGACTCTTCCCCTAAGGGCTGGAAGGGAGGGTCCCCTTTCTTTGACTCCCCTTGCAGTTCCTCTGATGCTGAAGAGTAGGGCTTGCAGGGACTCTGCCTCCTGCAGGG